>NC_080164.1:161768262-162129726 GCF_950295315.1 Erinaceus europaeus
CAAATATGGGAAAGGTGTATAAATATTGTTGACTATAAACCCCACTGATTTGATCTGATCGGGGGCTAGTATTCAGCTTAGGAGCCTGTATGACCTCTGCATCCCTATAGATCTGAGCTCACATTCTGTGGTCATGAGTAGGAAGGTTCCAAGCTACCCCGATTTCAGGACCCATCTTCCTTGGGTGGAACATAGAGTATGTAGTCCATCCTCCCTTCAGAGCATGGAACATTCTCTACCATTGCTGATCCAAGTTGAGGGCAAGGTCCTGTGGGGATCCACAAAGGGGTCTATGGTGTTTTTCCTGATTGAGAAAACTGGTATTATTAATGATAGGAATTTATTCGAGGTCTGGGCCCAGCATGTCTGTTTGAGAATCTCAGGACTCCCTAACTAGGGCCCCAGCTAATGGAATGGCCTGATAGTGACTAAAGAGTCATCATTAAAGTATGCCTGTCTCTTGCCCATATTCAGCTTTTGCAGTCCTTGTTTTGACAAGGTTAACTCTGGAATGAGTGAGGGAAGTGTAATAGGAAGTACGTGAAGAGGGTATTTAAGTCTAAGTAGACACTATTTCATTATGAACTTTATAATGACTCACTGAAGACTAATGTGTACTTTTACTTTCAGGTATATATTTTGCCCTAATTTATGGATACACGTGAACATATGCTCTATCTTATGGGACTTGGTCTATATCTAGGTTTTGGGACTTTGTTAGGAAGTGAATCACTTGAAATGGAATTAGGGAATCCTATGAAAGGAAAGGTCTCACCCAAGTAATGAGGCTGAAGAGTTGACATTCCATGCCTGACATCTCTGGACACAGTCTAAAGTGAAGACTCATTGCATTGATTAGGTAGGGATTGGTGGATGCAATATCATTTGGTATGACTTGAAAGAAGCATGCAGGAAAGTGACCCCCACCCCAGAGGTTCCAGGACTGGGGGAGATATAGGCTCTATAGAGGAAGTGGGAAGTTCTTACTGTCTTAGGGTTTAAGAAGGCAATAGATAGTTATTGCTATAATCACATTATTTGATAATTGGGTTAACTTTGAAATATCCTTTTGTTAGGATTTGCTGTATCATATATAACATCACCATAATTTATGTCCTTTGACATTATTTGTATATAGCTGTGCCTTTTCAATACTTCTTAAGTGTATTTCCTTCTTCTTCTAGTGTTTGCCCTTCTTCCGTAGCCAGTCAACAGCGTCAGGTTGAGTGTATTTCCTGAGAACAAAAATCTCCTTAATTGGGAGTCAGGTTAAGTGCAGTGGGTTAAGCGCACGTGGTGCAAAGCTCAAGGACTGGTGTAAGGATCCAGGTTCCAGCCCCCACCTGCAGGGGAGTTGCTCCTGCAGGGGAGTCGCTTCACAAGCGTGAAGCAGGTCTGCAGTTGTCTGTCTTTCTCTCCCCCCTCTGTCTTCCCCTCCTTTCTCCATTTCTCTCTGTTCTATCCAATGACAACATTAATAACAACAACCATAACTACAATAGACAAGGGCAACAAAAGGCAAAATAAATTAAATTAAATTTTTAAAAATTGCCTTAATTTTTTCCATCTCAGCTCAACTCAAGCCAAAGACTTTAAATGTACTGTCTAACAAGAAAGTTGCATATATTAGCATTTTATATGCTATCATCAGTAGTTTTTGATAGTCAAATGACTTGTAGAACATAAAACCCCATGCTTCTTCAATAGTTTCTTCTTAAATTGTTGCCTTTTCAATTGTTTCTGTAAATTTTGAAGAAATTTACATTGACCTTTTACCACAAAGAATATTAATTTGTGTACCTGAGCTTCTAAAAATCATTATTTTGCTCATCAGCTTTAGAATTTCATATTAGCTACCATCATCATACATATTTTGGCATTTTAAATAGACTGAAGTCTTCCATGTTTTAAGTTGTCCAATCATGACTTATTTTCAACACAAATTAACAAATAGTTCATTATTTGTAGCAAAGCTACCACATTCATCTTTCTTTCTTTCTTTCTTTCTTTCTCACTCTCTCTCTTTTTCCCTTTTTCTATCTCTCTTTCTTTCTTTCTTCCCCAGGATTATTGCTGGGGCTCAGTGCCTGCACTACTAATCCACTGCTCCTGGAGGCTATCTGTACCCTTTTGTTGCCCTTGTTGTTTATCAGTGTTATCATTATTGTTGTTATTGCTGTCATTGTTGTTGGATAGGATAGAGAGAAATAGAGAGAGGATGGGAAGACAGAGAGGGGGAGAGAAAGATAGATACCTGCTTAACTGTTTGTGAAATGACCCTGGTAAAGGTGGGGAGCCAGGGGCTCGAACTGGGATTCTTAAGCTGGTCCCTGCGCTTTGCGCCATGTACACTTAGCCCGCTACACTAGGACTGGGCCCCATTTTTCTCCTGAAGAGTGGTGAAGTATAAGGGCTTCCAGAATGTGAGGCCCTAAATGAATGACTTCCACAATTACACCAAAGTGAAAATCCGGGCTATCTTCTCTCTGATATACAGTTAATCAATTTCAACTGTTTCTTTAAAATTAATTTACATCTAGGACAGAATGTATTAAGTATAAATCAAGGGACATAGTTCCAACAATGAAGAAAAACATTTTTTTCTTTGGAAATCTGATGAGCATATACTATTTCTTAGAAACAGATTAGAGATGTTCAAGCAGAGGGTAGAAAGATTAGTATCTTAGTTTTACAATTGAAAAGATGAAGTGTTTCATGAGGAAAGTTCTTAAGTAAATACAAGAGGAAATATTGCAGGGTTAGCAATATCTTTCCTAGGCATGTATCCAGAGGAAATGAAAATGATAAATTGAAAGCAAATATGAGTGGCTGGGTGGTAGTTCAGCGGTTTAAGCACATGGTCTGAAGCACAAGGACCAGCTCAAGGATCCAGGTTCCAGCTCCTGGCTCCTGGCTCCCCACCGACGGGGAGTGGGGTGGTGTGGGGGGGCTGTCACTTCATAAGCCAGCAGTGAGGCAGGTCTGCAGGTGTATTTCTTTCTCCTCTCTGTCTTTTCCTCCTCTCTCAAGTTCTCTCTGTCCTATACAGTAACAGTGATAACAATAACAAGGGTAACAAAAAACAGGGAAAACGACATCCAAGAGCAGTGGATTTGTATTGCAGGTGAGCCTAGCGATAATCCCCGAGGGAAAAAAAAAGGGAGTATGCATCCTATTTTTACAGTTGTATTATTCACAATAGGCCAAATATGGAAGCAAACTAAATGCCCATAAAAAATGTTGGATAGGGAGTCGGGTGTAGCGCAGCTGGTTAAGTGAATGTGGCGCAAAGTACAAGGACTTGCGTGAGGATCCCAGTTCGAGCCCCTGGCTCCCCACCTGTAGGAAAGTCGCTTCACAAGGAGTGAAGCAGGTCTGCAGGTGTCTTTTTCTCCCCCTCTCTGTCTACCCCTCCTCTCTTCATTTCTCTCTGCCCTATCCAACAACAATGACAACAATAACTACTACAATAAAACAAGGGCAACAAAATGGAAAATAAATAAATAAATATTTTTAAAAATGTTGAATAAAGACAGTCACTGGAATAAAATGCCACCACTTTAGAAAACTTGATATGTTGTATCATTCAAGGTCAAATGAATAGAGTTGGAGGTTACTGTACAGACTGAAATAACTAGAGAGACAACCATTGCTTGGTTTCTTCTCATCTGTGGAATATTGATGACTAAAGCAGACTTCCATAAAATAGCAACCAAACTGTCTCTTAAATCTTGTGAAAACCATGGTGAGACAAGTGGGACCCAAGAGGTTCTGGTGGCAGGAACTGTGTGGAGTTGTGCCCCTCTCATGCTATGGTTTTGTCAGTGTTTCCATTTTATAAATAAAAATTAAAAAACAAACAAAAAAGAACTTGAGTGTTGAGTTCTATACACATATATGTGTAATGAGACACACATCCATATTCTTATAACTTTGCAAACTAATGCTGAATCACTAATAATAACAATAATAATAGAGGGATTTTTAAAGATATATATTTATTTATTATTGGATAAAAACAGAGAAGTTGTGACGGGTGAGGGAGAGAGAAAGACACCTGCAATCCTGCTTCACCAGTAGTGAAGCTTCTTCTCCCCTGCAGATGGGGAATAGGGGCTTGAACCCAGGTTCTTGCACACTGGAATGTGAGTGCTTAACCAGGTGCGCCACCACCTGGCCTCAGTTTTTTTTTTTTTTTTTTTTTTTAAAGTTAAGTATTTTACAGTGTCACTGAGTCAATAATTAATTTTAGGTCTAATTAATCAATAATTAATTTTAGGTCTATTTTATTTCAATGTTTCTTCATACTATAAATTTCTGTTAATCTAAGAAACATCATACAGATAACCACTTTTAAAAAAATATATATATTTATTTATTTATTCCCTTTTGTTGCCCTTGTTTTATTGTTGTAGTAGTTATTGTTGTCATTGTTTTGTTTTTTTTTGAATAGGACAGAGAGAAATGGAGAGAGGAGGGGACAACAGAGAGGGGGAGAGAAAGATAGACAACTGCAGACCTGCTTCACTGCTTGTGAAGCGACTCCCCTGCAGGTGGGGAGCCAGGGGCTCCAACCGAGATTCTTATTCCAGTCCTTGTGCTTTGTCCTTGTCCTTTTGCCTGCGCTTAACTCGCTGTGCACTGCTCGACTCCCAGATAACCACTTTTTAACACTTTGAAAAAGGCATGCAACTCAGGGGTCAGGCGGTAGCGCAGCAGGTTAAGTGGATGTGGCAGGAAGTGCAAGGACTGGTGCAAGGAATGGCTCAAGGATCCAGGTTCAAGCCCCCAGAGTTCAAGCCTCTGGCTCCCCACCTGCAGAGGGGTCACTTGAAAGTGGTGAAGCAGGTCTGCAGGTGTCTTTCTGTCTCCCCTCCTCTCTTGATTTCTATCCTATCCAACAACAACATCAATGGCAATGATAGCAATAAGGACAACAACAAGGTCAACAAAACAGGAAAAACAAATGGCCACCAGGAGCAGTGGATTGTAGTGCAGGAGCCCCAGCAATTACCTTGGATACAAAAAAAAAAAAAAAAAAAAAAAAGGCAGGCCTCTTGCATGCTTGATTTTATCATTATGAGGTTACCCTTTTTTGCTACTTCTTTTTTTTTTTTTTTTTATACCTGGGTGCCACTGTGATACGCCCATGTAGTACGGAGGGTTAAACCTGTGCCTCAGCCATGAACTACCTGGTGAACTATCTCTTTATCCCAACCACTGTGTCACATATATATCCTATTAACTGTCTGTTAGAATACTTAACAGCTATCTGTTAATCATTCATGTTAAAAATGAATTTAAATCGGGATTCTATGTGTCTAAGCATTTTTTAGCTTGTAGGGAAACTATATCCAATGGCTCATTCCTTGCTAACGCTCGATACTACTTTACCTGGTAACCACTGGCACAATCTACATTCATTATACATATCATGCATAACTGAGTGTGTAGAATTCATGAAAGCTACATAATATTATTCCATAAAGTATCTCATTTCTTAAATGTTAACAGAAATAACCATTTCCATGAAATATAAAGAAATAAGGCTTAACATAACATTCTAAATATCACACATAAATTCATGATGATTTTCATCATCCTTCCAACATCAGGGACAGGCTTTGTACTCAAGATAGCAATCAGAGTAAAGGAAAGGATATGAGAATCAGAAATATTCCACAAGATGACTAAAAGGAAATTCATTTGATTATGCAAGAAAGGAAAAACACTGAGTTAAAAGGAGCCTGCATGCCACACACAGGAAATTTTATTTGAGTAATATGTGTGTGAAGCTCTTTGCACAGATAAAGTTAAATAGATATTTGGGAATGACATGCTCCGTTTTATGCCAGGTGTGCTAGGGCCTACCCCATAGGATTGTTGTAAAATTAAATGAGAATGCATACAAAGCACTTATCACACTGCCTGGCTCCTAGTAAGCAGTCAGTAAATGCTGGCTCTTATGATTTTTTATTGTGACCATTACTCTGGAAGCCCAGGATGAATAATTTGGAAGTATATGCATTAATGAATTAACGAAACAAATACGGAAATGTTTATAGCCTCAAAATTTTTTATTGAATGTGCATGGTTGTTATCTAGACAATTCAGCTCAGAATGTTCACTAGGGATTGGAATTATTTGGTCTGGTTGTCATACACTGAGATAATGAGTTGGATAATTGACAAATTCTTCCTTTCTTTTATATTTGTCAGCAGCCTGGCATAGATGTTTAACAGAGGAAACCAGTAGATTTCCTTTCTATGGTACTGATAATAGAAAAAAAATCAGTCAGATGCACATGGTTAAAAATAGAGACTACTAATGACCTTGATAGAAATATAATTATTCATATCATACACATACATATGCATAATTTTGAATCATAATTATTAGCTCTACATAATGATTATCTTAGAATAGTAAAAAAAATGCATTGATTTTGTCCATACATGACAGTCAGAAACCTTAAACTGTGTTTCCTAAAAATTCAAAGTCATGATAAAAACAAAAGCAAAAAAATCCACCCCTATTGCAAAGATTTTTGAATATATTGTTGTTAAGAACAATATGATAGTGTTGTCATTTTGATAAGCCGATGTATATTTTTTTCCTTTCACTAGAATGATACTGATGACTTTAAAGGTTATAAATTCTTCCCTCATGAAATCAATTTGGACATATCCGTTCCCCAGTAACTGTTATTCCCAATGAATAAGACAAATATTTCTCTCCTGTCTTTGAGAAACAGATACATATTCAGAATCAACTACCTAGTGATAGGCCATCCCCACTCCCTTCTCATAAAACAGTGAGAAATAAGCCTCTTAGTGCTGTATTTATGTGTGGCTCCCTTCTTGATGGCTGCAGGGCTGCCAATCACAATGAAACTGGAAATGAGTGGTAGCATCGCAGGTCAGCAGCAGGACTGGAATGTTTTCTTTTTGCAGTTATTATGGAGAGAACAAGTTGGGCAATTGACCAGCTCCCTGCAGTAAAGATGACTCTCACCCTATGGAGAAAACCAGGGAGGCAGAAGGGCCTGAGCCAGGTAAATTGCCTGCAAAGTGACTCCAGCCATTTGAGGCTGCTGCAGTGTAGCCTTCCTGGGGAATGGAACAGGGGCTTCGGGCCTAGTAAACTGTTTACTGTTGCAGGGGCAGAAACCTATTCTTATTCATTTATTTTTCTGTGACTGTAGCTTTTTTTTTTTTTTATGTCAGTGGTACAGCATTCAGTACCCTCTATTCTTGTATATTCCTTTTTCAAATTCAACTTTTCCCTGACATATCAATGAGAAAAAGGAAAAGTACATACTTTTTCATAAGTATGTACAGTAGACTGATACCCTGTTACTCTTCAAGGGAGATATATCTAACTTACAGGCTTAGAGACGATATAGATGGGAAGGAATCTAAGATATTTCTTAAAGGTAGAGCACTAGAAGTTGGCAAGTAATAGTTTAACTAGCCACTTCCAAAAATGAAAATTTAGGGAGAATGATTCTGATCTTATCAAAAAAGAGCTTTGCAGTTACTGGATAGCCACTGTTAGAGTTTATACAACAAAGAGATCAAGAATTGGAGTTACCAGCAACTGGATTTTAACTAAGGATGTTGAGATACCTTCAGTGTGCTGTTTTAGTGTCAGGATTTTTCAAAATGGAATACACACCTGACAAAGCATTTGCCTTATGGTCATATGCTAAACATCTTCATCTTATGAACAGCTAAGATTGACTACATTAATTACTGTGTAATTGCCAGATTCCAAGTAGCTTTGTAGTAAATCATTTGTTAATCTATAAAATTTTATAATAGGCACTATTTCATTATGAACTTTATGGTGTCTTTTTAGGTCTTTCTACTTGCTTGCTGCATATACTGACTATTGTATACTTTTGTTTTCAGGTGTATATTTTGCCCTACTTTATGGAAATGTGAACATATGCCCTATCTCATGGGACCTGGTCTATATCTAGGTTTTGAGACTCTGTTAGGAAGTGAACTACCTGAAATAGAATTAGAGAATACTATGAAAGGAAAAGTCTCACCCAGGTAATGAGACTGAAGGGTTGACATTCCACAACTGACACCTCTGGAAACAGTCTGAAGTGAAGCATGGTGAGGTGGTACTCATTGCATTGATTAGGTTCATGATTAGTCAACAATTTTTTGGCTTTATATGTTAACTCTTTTTTCAGCCACCAGGTTCCAGATGCTAACATGATGCCAACCAGACTTTTCTGGGTAGATGATCCCACCAATGTGTCCTAGAGCCCCGCTTCCCCAAAGCCCCACCCCACTTAGGGAAAGAAAGAGACAGGCTAGGTGTATGCATAGAACTGTCAACGCCCGTGTTCAGCAGGAAAGCAATTATAGAAGCCAGACTTTCCATCTTCTGCACCCTGTAATGACCCTGGGTCCATACTCTCAGAGGGATAAAGAATAAGAAAAGTACCAGGAAAGGGGATTGGATTAGATATGGAGTTCTGGTGGTGGGAATTGTGTGGAGTTGTACCCCTCTTTTTTTGAGTTGTACCCCTCTTATCCTGTGTTTTTTGTTGGTGTTTCCTTTTTATAAATAATTTTTTAAATGATAATAGTAATATTAATAACAACTAATTAATTCAGTAGATTACTACTATTTCTAGTAGTAATATAAAAGGGAAAAAGAATACCTTCGATCCAGGAAAAGATGACTGCAAACAAAAGATAAATGCTATTGACAGTATTTTGCTTAATAATAAATATTTTAAATTATCTTCTCCATCGATCAAATACTTTATAGGAAATTCCAGCCACTATAAATAAAAATTGCTAATGCAGGACAGAGGAGATAGCATCATGATTATGCTAATAGACACTCAATGCCTGAGGCTTCAAAGTACCAGGTTCAATCAACAGCACCACCATCAGCCAGAGCTGGAAAGAAAAAAAAGAAAAAACTAATAGAAAAAAAGTTGCTGATGCATATTTTTGTGAGTTACCAAACTGTACCCCTAAGAGAATAACATAATTGTTAATTTTAAGGTACCAGTTATTCAGTAAAATCATTTAATTATAAGAGTGTGACAGCTAACATGCAAATGGGCTAAAGATTGGACAGAGATGGTGTCACAATTGGGAATAGGACTAGCGAGCTGTATCAGGGCAGAGAGTAGCTCCCAACTATGGGAAAATTGTATACATATTGTTAACTGTAAACCACATTGATATGATCTATGATGCTTATTCAGCACAGAGGATACTGTGTAACCTCTCATCTTTTTAGGTCTGAGCTCACATTCTGTAGTCATAGCTAGGACATTTTAGGCTGCACTCATTGTAGGACCAGTCTTCCTTCAATGATAGAGTATGTTGAACCAACCTTCCTTTGGAGAAGGGCAGTCCTTACCATTGTTGTTCCACATTGAGGGCAAGGTCCTGTAGAGGCTCACAAGAGGGTCCACTATGTAGTTCCTGATGAAGATGCCAGTGACAGTGGAGAGAAGGATCTGTTAGCAGGCACTGGTTTCCTGTGATAGCCTTGGTGACAGAAAAATAAATAAAAGAAAGAATGACCGGCTCCCCACCTGCAGGGGAGTCGCTTCACAGGTGGTGAAGCCGGTCTGCAGGTATCTGTCTTTCTCTCCCCCTCTCTGTCTTCCCCTCTCTCTCCATTTCTCTCTGTCCTATCCAACAACAGTTACAACATCAACAACAATAACTACAACAACAATGAAAAACAACAAGGGCAACAAAAAGGGAAAATAAATAAATATTAAAAAATTTAAAAAAAGAATGAGTTTAGCAAGTATGATAGATATGTTACCTACAGAGATATTAAATGTTATTTTAAGTGAATTCAAATGATTGAATAATAATAAAATTATGTACTATTGAGAAATATATGTAATAAAGATCTCTAAAATGGTAGATAACTACAAAATTTTACTGAGGCTTTAGATTCCTATAAAAGAATAAAAACTGTGTATAGATTTGAGCATGAATATTGCAAACATGGTAATTTGCTCTCTGATTAACTAGGTCCAGCAAGACATAGCTTAATTCACTTTACAACTGTGCTTAGAAATATAGAAGAGAAATTATTATTTGAATTTTTCTTGTTTACTAATATGTGCCTAAATAGCTATAAGTTTTCTTCACAGTACTGAGTTAGCAGTGTTCTAGATAGTCTGACAGTTCATATCTTCATTTTCATTGTTTCCCAGGAATACCTAACAAGGGAAGTGAACTACCTTTATATTGAATACTATGAGACACTTCTCAAATTAATAGATAAAGATTAAAAAAAATGGAAAGACATCTTATGCTCATGGACTGAAAGAATTAACACAGTAAAAAATGACAATTATACCAAGAGACATATACAGATTTCTTGGCATCCCTATCAAAGTCCCACTAAATTTCTTCAAGAGACTACAACAAAAGAAATAAATGTTTATCTGGAAACAGAAAATGCCCAGAATATCCAAAACAATCTTGAGAGAAAAGAGTAAGAATGGAAGCATCAAGCTCCTGACCTCAAAATGTATTAGCGAGTCACTATAATCAAAATAACCTGATACTAGATGGAAAGCAGAGACACAGTCTAATGGAATAAAATTGAGAGTTCAGTAATCAGCCCCCACAACTACAGACATCTAATTTTTGACAAGGGTGCCCAAAATGTCAGAGAGAAAGGAGAGCTTATTCAACAAATGGTGTTGGGAAAATTGTGTTGAAACATGCAGAAAAATGAAACGGGACTACTATATTTCATCATATACAAAAAAATAATTTAAAATGGACCAACTATTTAAAAGTTAGACTAGAAATCATTAAAAACTTAGAGGAAAATTCTCTTCTATATAAGCTTTTGTAACATCTTCACCAATTCAGATCCAATTATAAGAAAAACAACAGCAAAAATATACTAATGGGACTATATCAAGCTGAAAAGGAAGTCATCACCATAACAGAGAGGCACCCCACACACATACATTCAAAATCTGAGAAAACATTTTTATGTGTCATACATCAGACAGAAGGCTGATAAAAAAATACAGAAATAACTCACCAAATGCAACAATAAAAGGACAGATAACCTCACTGAAAAATGGGAAGGACTTGGGCAGAATCTTCTCCAAAGAAAAGATCCAAAAAGAAAACGGGCATGTGAAAAAAAATAAATGTTTACAGAAGCCAGACCTTCCACCCTCTGCAATGCACAACGACCCTGACCCTGGATCCATACTCCCAGAGAGATAGAGAATGGGAAGGCTATCAGGGGAGGGGTTGGGAGATCGGGTTATGGGAATTGTGCGGAATTGTACCCCTCTTATTCTATGGTTTTGTTAATGTCTCCTTTCTTAAATAAAAGAAAAAGAATGCAAAAAAAAAAAAAGAAAGAAAGAAAAGCCAGGATAAAGATAACTTTGAACTCAGATGAAACAACAACAAAAGAAAAAAAGTTCAGAATTCAGGCAGTGGGGTCAGAGATTCATAAGAACGGTAAATTTTTGCTCCCTTCTCTGTTCCCTGCCAATGGGCAAGGATTCACCGTGAAAGTCAGTTGCCCTACAGAGCTACAATCACTGCTGTCTCTAGCTATTTCATCTGCTTCTGCTAATGCCATTTTCATGAACATGTCCACCTGCTTTGAGTTATCTGCA
This sequence comes from Erinaceus europaeus, assembly GCF_950295315.1. Lineage (NCBI taxonomy): Eukaryota > Metazoa > Chordata > Mammalia > Eulipotyphla > Erinaceidae > Erinaceus > Erinaceus europaeus. Next base: position 161,779,922 of record NC_080164.1, read on the forward strand.
TTTGTGGTGGCTACTAAGTTGAACCCACTCGTGGGTCATCCCTTACTAGTTCACTCCAAGTGACTTCACTGCAATGTTAAGCCAAGATAGCAGCTTGAAGAAAACACAAAATTCAACAAAGCTATATAAACCTCCCAATGAAGAACTCGGTGTCATGTTACTGGGGAAGCTTACTGAATTGAGTGGAATGACAGGAATACAACAAAAGTAGAGAAAAAACAAGTAAGAAAATTTATAGACAAAATCACAATAATAATTAGAAGAATGAAGAAGACAGTGAACAGGGGAAATATTGCAGAAAGGAAAGCTTCAGGTAGACATACACCAAAGTTTGAAGTGGATGACAAGAATGTAAGTTAGAAGCTATCTACCACGATTAGTATATATAAGTGGAAAAAAACACTAAGACAAATTAAGATAATAGAAAAGAGTTATGGAACAGCATCAAAAGAAACAATATTTGTGTCATAAAGGTACAAGGAGAAGAAATAAGAAAGAAAGGGACATAATTCATATTGAAAAAATTTTAGATGATAAATTTCTGTAAATTAAAGAGATAGACCCCCAGATCTAGAAGGTTAGATGGGATAATAAAATAAAATAAAATAAAATAAAATGCAAGCCTACATTTACCAAGGTATATATAATAGTTAAAGTGACAGAAATTAAAGAGAGATCATTCTGATTCTTGATAGAGAAAAGCAAATAATCTTATTCCATAAGAGTGTCAGCTGATTTCCTAACAGAAGCTCTAAAAGATAGAAAGGACTGGCAGGATATGTACAAAACATTTTAATGAAGAAGGATTTTATTGTATAAGCTGATCAAAAATTCGATCATATGTATATATACACCAAATTTATCCCTAGGTCTCTGTACCTGCAAGATGATTCCATCTGTCTCAGCAGCCTTTTTTAATTTCCTTTTTCTCTTTTCTATTTTTATAAAATAGGAGAAAGAGAGAAGGAGGGAGTGGGAGAGATAAAGAAATGCTTGCAGCACTGAATTGCTGCTTATGAAGCTCACCCCTCCCCCAAAGGTAGGTTCCAGGGGTTCAACCAGCGTCATCACTCATGGTAAGGTGTAAATTCTATTAGGTTCACCACTGTCCGATCGCTACAGTCATATCTAACACCCAGGAACTACATGTTCTAGTTGACATTTTCAAGAGAAATAGAAATAATAGAATATGCGTGTATGGAAAGATATTTGTTTTATTTAACAAATATCTTCACTTGATTGAGAATAAGTCCTTAATTCTGAGAAAAATATGTGTGCGTATATGTATACTTACATGCATATGTGCATGTTACGTTAGTATGTTGTCCTACACATAAATGACGATAGAAAATAATTAGGAAATTAATATAAGTGTGTGACCATCTTCAGAAACATTTTCTGATTTTTATTTTAAGGTACTTTCTATACAAAGTTAAAACAAATGTCATGTAGGTCTGGGTTGGGCTGACTCATTCTCTTCTCAGTTAAGTTGAAAAGTTGGAACTAAAAACCACCTTAGGTTCTTGATACTCATTAGTTGTGAAGGGACCAGGGGTGCTGCTATTGGAGTGTCTCATATACTCTGTTGGGACATACTATAATACTCAGTGCATATTAGCTGTGACATTTGACTTCAGGTGCAAGATACAGATATGAATGCCTATTCATTAATAGCCTGAAATACCTGAAGTTCCTCTGACAGTTGGATCCTAAGATGTCATGAGTGAGTGACAGTATTCTCTCTCTCTCTCTCTCTTTTTGCACACACACTTAACTACTGTGACATAAAAATTGACTCTTTTTTTTTTCTTTCTTTCTTTCTTTCTTTCTTTCTTTCTTTCTTTCTTTCTTATTTTTTTCTTCTAAGAACATTGAAACCTCACCCTGGAAAAGTCAAACATGGACAGAGGTACCTAAACACTTTCCATAATGGAATAGTTAGTTGAAATTTGCTGAAGGCACTGACTAGTCTGACTCGTCTATCCATCATTTATTCTATACTGTTAGAATGAACATCAACCTCTCAATTGGCAAAACCTTCTATTCTCTGGGATGGTTTATAAGTCTTTTAGCTGATGTGAGAACACACTGATGATGTGGTGTAAAACAATGCCACTGATAATACAGCCTTCTTACCTGTGTTGAGAACCTTGGTAGTCCATTCTGTGGGAAAAAAGTTGCTCCTTGCTGGACTCAGTTCATCATATTGTGAACTGTATACCCACACTGCTTCAGGGAACTCTGCTAAAAATTCCAATTCCATTGGATAGTCCAATTGCGCATCTCTGTTTTCTGCTTTAAAATCAGTATTATTTTTCATTTCTAAACTATTAATTCCTTGGAAAGTGTTTCAGAAAGGGTGTGTATTTTTTTTAATTTTGTGTATGGAAAGAAAATTTTACAGATTCCTTAACAACCATATAAGTTGATCTTCTAAATACTCTTCTCTCCAAGCTCTCCAGTAATGGCATTTCGTCTTTACAGTTTTATCAGTCAGACAGAATTGCTTTGCTGTGATTTTAGTTTTTTATAGCATGATTGATCTAGCTATGCTTTTAATATCCAGTAGAGTGCATTTTATATCTGTGCATTTTCTGCAACTTTTTAAAACACAGACTGAGTCTTTTTAATACATAGGCTGAGTCTTTGATATGCTGACTCTCTCAAAAGTCTAGACCAGGTAGAACAGAAGTAATCAGTGGCACAGCTATATACAAGATGCTGGGTATTATACAGCAAACCCTAGCAAAGGTACTTTTCAAAGTTAACCCAATTACCAAATAATATGATGGTAACAATAACTATCCATTGTCTTCTTGAACCCTAAGACAGCAGGAACCTCACATTGCTTCTCTCAGTTCATATCAAATAATATTGCATCCACTGATCGCAACCTAATCAACGCCATGAGTGCCACCCCAGCATGCTTCACTTCAGACTGTGTCCAGAAACTTTAGGTGTGGAATGACAACCCTTCAGCTTCATCACTCAGATGAGAACTTTCCTTTCATAGTATTCTCTAATTCCATTCCAGGTGGTCCACTTCCTAATGAAGTCCCCATACCTAAATATAGACCAGTTCCCATGAGATAGAGCATATGTTCACACATGTCCATAAACCAGGGAAAAATATATACCTGAAAGCAGAAGTACACAGGAGTCTGCAGGGAATACCCCCCAACACTTCATCTGCACTATTCCAGCCTTTAGGTCCATGATTGTTCAGTAATTTGTTTGGCTTTGTATGTTAACTCTCTTTTCAGCCACAAGCTTCTGGATGCCAGCATAATGCCAACCAGACTTCCTGGACTGAAGACACCACCAATGTGTCCTGGAGCCCTGCTTCCCCAGAGCCCCACCCTTCTAGGGAAAGAGAGAGGCAGACTGGGAGTATGGATCGAACATTCAACGTCCATGTTCAGCGGGGAAGCAATTACAGAAGCCAGACCTTCCACCTTCTGCAACCCTCAAGGACCCTGGGTCCATGCTCCCAGAGGGATAGAGAATGGGAAAGCTATCAGGGGAGTGGATAGGATATGGAGACTGGATGGTGGGAATTGTATGGAGTTATAACCCTCCTATCCTATGGTTTTGTTAATGTCTCCTTTAATAAATACATAAATAAATAAATGAGTATAATTTCATTTAAAAAGAATCAACAGAAGGGAAAATGAGGAAAGAATTACTAACAAATTATCTTTGTTCCCAGGCCTCTTAGTAATTCTTCCTTATATGCATTAGGGTCAAACCATAAGAAAGGTTCACTATCAGCTTTCCCCTCTTGGGTTCTGGCTGTCTCTATTCAATAAATAAATAAATAAAGATAATTTTTAGAAGTTTTTTTTAAGAGCATAAGTTACAAAGCACTAAGACTTCTTGAGCACCTGGCCCCCACCAGTAAGGGGGAAGATTTATATGCAGGGAGGCAATGCAGCGTGTGTCTCTTTTTCTCTCCCTTCTTCACCCCTCTCTCACCCAATTTCTCTCTGCCTATATATTAATAACCTTTTTTTTAAAATTTAAAATGACGATATGGCATAACAGTTATGCGAAGGACTCCTATGCCTAAAGTTCCAAGACCCCAGGTTCAGTCCCCAACACTATCATATGACAGAGCTGAGAAGTGCTTTGGTTAAAAAAAAAAGGGGGGGGGGTCTGAGTGATGACACACCTGGTAGAGTGCATACAATGTACTACACAAGGAGACAGATTCAAGGCATCAGTTCCTACAGGGGATGGACTGTTGGGGGTTAGACAAGCGGTGAAGCAGTGCTGCGGGTGTTTCTCCCTCTCTAGCTTCTCTTCGTTATTAATATCTCTGTTTTTTATATCTTAGCTTAAATAGATAAATATTTTTTAAAAGAAAAAAAATGTTGAGAGAAAAGTATGAAGATATAGGCAATACTGAGGATACTGAATAGTAGGACCCAGGGGACACCTGGAGAGTTCTGTGAACCGGGAGAGTTGAGACAAAATAAGATTAAGGAATTTACTGTGGGTTAAGTGTACATCCGCAATAATATGAGATTGGATTTCTGAGGTTACTATAGTACATCGAAATAAATACAATGACTGGATTAATCTTGTTGAATTTAGAGGCAGATTATTCCAAGGCTAGGAATGTCTGTGGTTCTGAGTCTATAGATATTAATCTTAGTGGATATTTAACAGTTCTATGACTCCCAGATTCATTCCTGTTAATGAGACATCTTAATTACATTGTACTAAACTTTGCCACTCCCAGCTTGCTGCCATTTGCATAGGAAATTTGGAGTGCAGTGGAGTGTTGGACTCAAAAGGGTCAAGGCAATTTGAGAAATGCCATTTTACTCTTTTTGCAGAGTTCTCTAGCAACTGCAATCTTTTTTTTTTTTTTTTGTCTTTTATGTTTTTTTTTTCCTTTCTGTTAAAAGAATGTGGAAGGATGAAGGATTCTGTGGCTATGCATTTACACATTTATTAAAACATTCGAACACACACACACACAATTCTATTAATTACTAAAGTAAAACCAAAATATCTTCGATCTAGTTTTCTTTTTAGCTTTAATAGGTTTTTTAATTGTGTCCATTACATTTATAATTACTGTTACCTTTTAACTAAATATATACATATATCCAAATATCAAAATAAAGTGGTTCTATTTTGTTTAAATGAATTGTATTAACTATATCATAAAATTTGTCTTTGTCATCTTTAAAGCATCACAACTAAGAATTATATATATATTTTTTGTCATCAGATAGAAAAACAGAGCCAGGGAAAAGATACTACAGCACTGAAACTTCCTTCAGCATTGGAAATCAGGCTTGACTCAAGGTCACATATATGGCAAAATACGTACACTGTTCAGGTGAGCTGTTCTGCTGGCCCCATATTGTAAGAGTTATATTTATCTTCTGTAATATATGTATTTTTAAAGCTAGGGACTTCTTTAATCTATTATGATTTTACTGTCAAAATAAATAGTGTACTTTTAAATGTTTATTTTCCAAATAAGAAACAACTAAGTAAAATAAAGAATATGTATTTGAATAATATGAAACTAATTTAGAAAAGCCCACAAGAACATTCAGAGCAGTTTGAAAGAGATGTAGGAGACAATTTATACATTTTAGTGATATGGGATCTGTTTAGTCAATCCTTAAAACCCTGATATTTGATTCACAATCAAATACCTAGCTACTATATATTAAAATTTGCATACAAATTTGTATTTATATAAAAATTAATATAGTGTGGTTCCCTGATGAGAGAACTTTTATGTCTTTCTTCCCTTTGGCTTTTCATCCATTATAATCCTTCTTCCTTGAAAACTACTCTTTCTAGTCGATTATTTCCTTTCGTGATAAATATTTAGGTATCACCTTTAGCAATACCTATATTTTGAATTATGATAGAGTGTAAACTCTCACAAAGTCCATTGAACTTTATAATATATTCCTAATTTACCACTCTTGACTTCATCCTTGATTATATGCAACAATCTCCATACAGAGATCTTTATTTTAAAACCCAAATCAAATATTTGGTTTTCCTGACAGACTTTAATGATGTCCATTTTCTATAGCACATTTTTTAAGTCTCATTGTGATATACAATGTCCTCCACCAACACTCTTTCCTCTTCAGATTTAAGCTTTGGAAAGTTCCACTTCTTAATTTGTATTATGTAACTCTGTGAGACTAATTCAAATCAAGGCAATCATTTTAAGCATTGTCTTTTGAGACAATAGATAAAGTGTTCTAAAACTGTGATTTGTGTTTTTCAGTTAAATTTTATTTTTAGGACTATGCTTTTAAACTTCAGATATTTCTACTTCATATTTATGTATCTGAGAATTCTAAGATATCTTTTTCTCTAGGTTCATCATCTGTTCTATCAAGTAAAGAAGTAAAAATATTTTTCTACTAATCAAAAACCATTTTAAAAATTCTAATGCCAGGTTATTAGTCTGTTAAGAACTGTAAGAATTAAATGGGCATCTAAATAATAATGTCTATATTCCAAAATGTTAATTTCAAACATGTGTGGTGTGTGTGTGTGTGTGTGTGTGTGTGTGTGTATTTTCTCTCCCAGAGCATGACACAACTATTGGTGATTCTGGGCATCAAAGTTGGGATCTCATACTTCAAAGTCTATTGTGTTAGCATAGTAATATCTCCCTAGTCCACAATTTGATTACTTCTGATCATTCCAAAGATTTTCAAAGTTCAAAGTATACTTACACATTTGCTTACCAATTTCATAAGAAAAATGATAGTTAAACTATTGTTGGATTTTTCAAAACTGAAAAGTGAACACTTGTATTTATTACTATGAAGAATGGTTTAAACAGTTAAAATCAAAAAACATAAAGTTGAATCCCAAAAAAGATCACAAGATGCTCAATGCTTTAATAAATAGGGAAGCCTAAACTCATCAGACAAAGAAGAGATTATAGAAGCTGGAAAATATCAAAATACTAACTTAATAAAGGTCATTTTGGCCAGTACCAGGCCACCTCATTACCTAGGGTCATAATCAGGAATCCTTGGATTTCTGTCATAGATACTATATGTCTAGCCTTCTAAGATCCTAGTCTCTACTATCACTGGCCACATCCAGCAAGCATGTCATTGTAAGCTATTTTTGTGAGCCTCTCTGGGATCTTACGCTCACTATAAACTAGCAATGGTAAAGACTGCACTAGTCTCTGAAGGGAGGCTGAGTCATCCTACTCTGTCACCTGAGAAAGACTAATCTTGTGATAAGTTCAGCCTAGAATATACCCAGCTGTGACCAGGGTCTATGAGCTCAGTCTGACAGGAACTCTAAGGTTATACAAGCTCCTGTGACAAATATAACTAGATATGGGACCCAAGTCAGACAATGTGGTAAACAGTCCATTGTATTTGTATATTTTCTTCAAGTTCCTGAGCTACTCTCTGCCTTAATATATAATATAAATTTCCAATTATATTCTCAATTTTATACCATCTTTCCAAACAATATTTCTAGTCTACCTCCATCTGATCTAGTCTACCTCCATCTTAGCAATCAAGCTCAAGCAAAGATTACTAAAGTCATAGTTCCTTAGCAACATACCTGACATAGACTTCCTATCCTCTATCCACTCCAAAGTCCCTAATTTCATCTGCTCTATTCCTACTATTTAGTTCCTGCTTATTAAACATTTTTTCTCTGAATTATTTTACTGCCGTTCAGCCACCAAGTTGCAGATGCTACTATGATTCTATCCTAACCTCTCTGGGCAGATGACCTCACCAATCTGTCCCAGAACCTCACCTCTCCAGAGCCCTACCCCATTAAGTAAAGATAGAAACAGTCTGGGGTTATGGGTCAACCTGCCAACACCCATGCCCAGCAGAGAAGCAGTTACAGAAGTCAGAACTCCCAAATTCTGCACTTCAGAAACAATTTTGTTCCATACTTCCAGAGGTATACATGAAAGGGGAAAATGATCAGAGGTGTATGAACCCCAAGTATAGCAGGACCTGAAGTGTCTGTTACTAGGAATCTTATTTTCACACCATCACTAAAAGGGAAGTACATTTGGAAAACACTGGAGGAAAGCAGGCAGTTTCTCTTATATGAGAGAGAAGAAAAAATAAGGGAAGATATTTGGAAGTAATAATATGTGACTTAGAAAGGAAGTGGAGGCATGCCTGAAAAAAAAAGAGGGCAAAAATATAGATACAGATATTGGTAGGTAGTAATATATATAAAATCAGTCCCTAGAAATGGACCTACCCTAATGATGCTGAATTTCTCTCCTGGGGATATATCCTAAAGAACCCAACACACCCATTCAAAAATATCTGTGTACACATATGTTCTAAGCAGCACAATTTGTAATAGCCAAAACCTGGAAACAACCCAGGTGACCAACAATAGATGAGTGGCTGAGAAAGTTGTGGTATATATATACAAAGGAATACTACTCATCTGTAAAAAATGGTGACTTCACCATTTTCAGCCGATCTTGGATGGACCTTAAAAAAATCATGTTAAGTGAAATAAGTCAGAAACAGAAGGATGAATATGGGATGATCTCACTCTCAAGCAGAAGTTGAAAAACAAGATCAGAAAAGAAAACACAAGTAGAACCTGACCTGGAATTGGCGTATTGCACCAAAGTAAAAGACTCTCGGGTAGGTGGGTGGGGAGAACACAGATCCAAGAAGAATGACAGAGGACCTAGTAGGGGTTGTATTGTTATATGGGAAACTGGGGAATGTTATGCATGTACAAACTATTGTATTTACTATCGAATGTAACACATTAATTCCCCAATAAAAAATTAAAAAATAATAAAATAAAATCAGTCCCTATATGTGACCTTGGGAGAACTACTGTAGAGTTTGGACGCAGAAATCTGGTGGTGGGAACAGTGTGGAATTAAACCTCTATTATCTTATAATTTTGTAAATTAATATTAAATCACTAATAAAATTTTAAAAGCATATAAAAATTGTAAGAGGTAGATAAATATTTATAATCTTAAAACCTACTGTATTGTATACTCTTAATGTTAGGATAGCATTGAAAATGCTTCCAAATTTAGCTTCCACATTTGTGAAATAGAATGCACAACTTTGCTATTTAAAAGAGGAACTAGGAAAAAGTATTTAGGTCGACAAAAATTTTATAGTAAATGAACAAATAAAGTCAAATATAAAGCAATATGAAAATTGTTTTTAAAATAAAATGTTCTGTGTAATCCAATTGTATGAGGTGCATTTGGGAAGGCTTGTTCCAGTCACATTCAAAAAGTAATGAGCTGTGGCTTAAACCAAGTGGATAAAGAAAATTCTTTTCAAATTCCTATACTCCTGACAACAGCTTGGACTGCCTGCTTATTTGTTACAGATCCACCCAGACTTCACAGCATAAACCTCTCTTAATAGCACAGTTTGATAAAAGCTCTGACAAAGAAAACTGCCATCAGCAAGTACTGACTGCCAAATACGGCATTATTATGAGATATTGGCCAAATATGTGAACTCAAATGTAAGCAATGGATTGTCCTTGTATGTCTATTTTTATTTTAATGCTAAAATTATCCATTTAATTAATCTGTTTTATTAAAATCTAGTAATTATATAATAGTTTAAGTTTAGGGAACATTCTTCTATATGAATGTTGGCATATTTTTTTATGTTATTAGGCCTAGGATTATCCCACTATCTCTATATTCATTCAAACTTCAGCCAAACTGGAATCAATCTAAACCTATCAGTGTCATGTATTAATGTATTTATCCACAGACAACTGTTATGTGCCAGTAGTTATTCTAAACACAAGAAATACTACAATGCTGTCTGTATTTTCCTGGAAGCATTCACACTCCCATACCAGCTACAGTGAGTGTTTGTAATCAATTTATTTCAGACATGTTATACATTCTAATCCCTCCCAAATTCTGAGAGACTATTTCTTTAATTTTGAAAACATTACAAACCCTTAGTGTTAGAAACATAACCACTCCAATTTGAATAGTGAACACCCAAAGCTTTGAAAATACTATACTTCATTGAAAGACACACAAAATAGTTCAGTCCTTTAGGAAGATTATTTGTCAGCTTCTCACAAAACTAAGCCTTCACATACAACTTGGCAATCACATTCCCTGGTATTTATTCAAATGAAAACTTAAGTCCACATAAAAATCTGCACAATCATATAGTATATTTGGCATCACATAAATCAAAAAGCAATCAAAGCATCTTTCACTAACAAATGAGTAAATACTATATTATACAGTTAGAATAAATACATTTCTGTACAGTCAGATAATAGAATATTTTCAGAGTCAAAGAAAAATGAGATATCAAATAACAATAATAAAAACAAAGAAGATCCCTAAATACACGTTACTAATTAAAAGGAGAGTGCACTACAAAGACTATACAATGTGTGATTCAAATAATATGACAGCATGCAAAAGAAAAAAACAATAGAAACTGTAAAAACTTTACTGGGTGCCAAGAGTTGAGGTGTATGAAGGCATGAACAGACAGAGCAGGGTATAACTACTTAGAGTGATATGATAACACTCTTCAAATATTACTATGTATTTTCAGTGGCATAGAACATTCACTACCAAGAAATAATCCTATTGTTAACTATGGATTGTGGGCAATGGATCAGGGTAGGGTCATTAGCTGTAATAAGTGCACTACTTGAGAGGGTAGTAGAAACTATATGTAGGTAGGTATAGAAATGTAGCAAATCTATCTTCTATGGAAACTTATGAAGCTAGAGATGTTATAGGTAACAAATTATTTTTACAAATCACATCAGTTTTTGTGACCCTGATATTTAGAAATTATTACTATTTCATTAAGTAATTAATAACCTTAGTAATATATTTTAGTATCCAGGAAAGTTGGTTAGAAGCTGGAGTCCATAGTCTACAAATCTGAGGGTCCTAACAGCACATATAAGGTTAAAAAAGTGTTATGGTCTCTTTCTCTTTCTGCTTACATTAAATAAAGAAATCTCTGGGAAATTTGAAAAAAAAAAAGCATTTCAGGAATAGTTCATTTGTATGATACAAAAAAAAGAATCAATTATTTAGCAAATTTCTTAAAACTGTCAGAAATTTGGCTTTCAAAATAGACCTGAAAGAAAAAAACAGTAGCATTAGCCAGTTACCTAAGTAAGGCAGATAAGTCAAATAAGACACTTTATCTTGTGTTTTCAGAAAAATGTACTATAAATTTCCCCTGACTCAAACAGATTTAATGAACATTTTCATTTAAAGTCAAGATTTCTTTAATATGTTATAATCTTCATTAATTCACTTATTTAGCAAGTACTTTTTAGCATTGAATCTGTATTGGCAAACTATTTCTATAAAAAGAAAAGATTAAACCAGTTTTGAAGGCTACAAGCTTTTCATTGTGACTGCTCACGTTGGTCTTTATTAGTATAAAAAACAGTCACAGGCGCCAGATGGTGGCACACCTGGTTGAGTGAACATATTACCATGTGCAAGGATTCAGGTTCATGGCCCTAGTCCCCACCTGCACAGGGAATGTTTCACAAGTGGTGAAGCAATGTTGCAAGTATGTCTCCCTCTTTCTTTTCCTTTTTATTCTCCCCTTCCTTCTCAATATCTTTCTGCCTCTACTTCATAAAAGTTTTTTTAACTTTTTTTTAAAAAGAAAAATTTAATCACAGACTAAACAAAAATGAATGTGCATGACTGAGTGCAGTAAGACTCTATATACAAAGCAGATAACAGGTCAAAATAAAACAAAGGACTTCAGGAATTATGAATCTCTATTTTAGATTTTTGATAGGTTCCTTTGACTACAGGTCTCAGTGATGAGGATAAAAATATGAAATCTTTCTACTTTTACGAATTTAGTCTCATGCTGGAAATGTATTTTGCTATTTCATTTTTACTTTTTTTATGAAATGGCAGAAGATGAAATGTTAACCAGAGAAAGTAAATGCACATTTTTTTCTTGTTTCCTGGGTGAAGAGTGGTTCATCAGAGAGCATTTTGCTATTTTGTTAATATTTAGATAATTTGAAGAGTCCCTGTCCTCTTTGCATATTATTCTGGAACATATGGGACTACAGATGATATTCATTAAGGACTCACCCACTCACCTCTCACTTTTTAACAACTTATGTCAGAGATATATTAGAAGGCATGTGGGAAAATCAGTAATTATTCTCAGTGAAGGCCACCCACAAGAGAATCACATAACTCACTACTGAACAAAACTGCAAAACAGAACAACCAACAATGGGACATCGAGGTGGAAGAGCAGTTAAAGAAGACCTCCGGTAAAATCTACAGGAAGCATGATAAGGTTATTGAATGTGCTGTCTCAAGAGTTTGAATTGGTATATTATGAAGTCCTTGTTTTACAAGGGTTGGGTTCTCATAACAGAAACACTTGCTTAGAGAGTTTCCAAGGCAAGTGTCAGAGACCCAGGGGTCAGATGACCAGTTAAAATATGCTACACAACTGGCTTAAGACTCAATGCACTGTTTTTTGTTTTTTGTTTTTCACCAAGTATTTGTGGCGCACTAGTGGAATCATTTAATTTTATGTATCAACATGAATGGGCTAAATGATCCCCAGATAGCTGATAAGGCAGTTCTAGACATGTCTCTGAGAAGGTTTCTAGTAAATACTAGCATTTGACTAGGTAGACCCAGTAAAGAAAATTGCCCTCAACCTTATACATTTCACCATCTGTTGTGGCCATTGAACTGAAAGGAAATGGGCAAATTGGCTTGTGTTTTGAACTGAACTAAAACATCTATCTACTCATGCCATCCCACTTCAGGAATTATGATTCTCTATTTTAGGCTTTTGATAGGCTTCTTTGATACTCAGTCCTTTGGGTATGAACTGAAGTTAGATCACTGAATTTTGTTTAAGCTTTCTGTTAGCAAAGAAAAGATTGTGAAGCTTCTCAAACTACACAACCATGTGAACAAAAATTTCCTCTTTCTCTCCATATATATATAGCTCTGGTGTCTTGTTACTTTGAACAACTGCTATGTATATATGTCAGTCATTGTTGGTGTGAAGGGTAAAAAAGTAAAAAAAAAAACAAAACTGAATTTCTGAAATCTACATTAGTGATACAGGATACACATATGGATTAAATAGTTACTTAACATAATTGGCTACCTCATCTTCTTGAACGCTTTTTTTCCAGGCTGAGTGGTGGCATACCTGGTTGAGCATACATGTTACAATGCACAAGGACCAAGGTTCAAGCCCCCTGGCCCCCACGTCCAGGGGGAAAGCTTTGGGAGTGTTGCAGGTTTCTCTGCCTCCCTCTACTCTCTCGATTTTTAGCTGTCTCTATCCAATAAAGAAAATAAAAAATAAACCATTTTCCAAAAAATAATAATACATTATGAAAATCAGATAGGAGAAAAAGTAAATATTATTTCAGTATATTTTTGAAAGATGTGTTGACAATAAATTAAAATGAGCTCATAGGAAAAAAAAGTGCACAATCTAGTTGAGGTTTAGGGACAGGAATGAGCATGAGAAGGTACCTAATTTGGGGTTGGTGGTGGCACATCTGGTTAAGCTCACACATTACAGTGCACAAGGTCCTGGGTTTGAGCCCCTGGTCCCCCTGCAGGGGAAACTTTGAGAATAATGAAACAGGGCTGCAGGTGTCGCTCTGTCTTTCTTCCTCTTTATCTCCCCTTTCTTTCTCGATTTCTGACCATCTCTATTAAATAAATAAAGATAATACAAAAATTTTAAAAGTACCTAATTAATTTGAATTCAGAATTTCATATATATATATATATATATATATATATATATATATATATATATATTTACTATGCTATGTCCATTAAGCTCCCAAACTTCATTTCTTCATCCTTTTTCCTACCTCTAAGCCTTTCTAGTTTTACCACCTTCTTGTGGTAAATCAAGGTGATTGCAAGTAAACTGAAAGGAAAGTCAATTACAACAGATTAATTCTGTGAGTACTTTATGACATTGTTGACAATACTTCTTTCAGGTTCTCAGTACAGTATAGACACAGTGATAAACTTTATAAATGATAGCTTTAAAGGTTTTGGTTTTTCACTTTAAATACTACTGATGTATATTTTCAAACATCTTTCGAAATGAAACTACCTGTACAGCTGCTTTTTTTTACAGCCTTATTCTTAAACACATAATGTGCTTTTCTCAGAAAGCTGAAAGATTAATATAATTCTATCTGTGACAAAATTGTGAGGAGACAGAACACTGATGGTGGTAAAGAAGCTGAATAAATTGAAAATCTGGGTTACAAAAGAGTTAACCAAAATTACAGACTTTAGCTAGAACTGAGGCAACCTTATCCTATGGCATACCATCCTATGGAATGCTCTACAACTTACATGTTATGAGTATTTTATTGTCTAAAAGAATCAAATCAAACAAAAATTTAAAGTGTACATGGCCATGGCAGAGACATAGGGCAGCCACGTTCTAGAGATAAAAAAAAAACTCTGTAATAATCATATGAGGAATCAGTGACAACAAAAACTTTTCAGGAAAGAATGCAGGTGTCAAAATGACCTCTATCTCCCATAGCTCAAAAGAGAATCAAAATGACTGGCATGGGGTATGTCTTGTGTACACTAATGACTATAAATTTACTGATAGTAATATATTGTCTATAAGAAAGTACAAATGTGTATAATTTAGCACTGCTGTAAATGAATGAACTAATATGTATATAAAACATATAAATCTACAATAGAATCTCTGGATATTACTTTAGAAACCATTTAATTCAGCTTTCTCAATTTTACAAGTAAAAATATTGAAGAAACTAAGTTCAATTTTTTTATTTCACAACATATGACCCATTAAGCCTAATATAAAACAAGTTGTGTTCCTTCTGTAACCATATTAAGATCATGAATGTCCTTTGCATGCTTTGTTTTAGTTTCAGAAATAAGCCACATACCAGCTGCCTTCCTATCTTCACACTTCTTCATCTGTTTCACTTGGTTTTGCAATCACTTCTATCTAGAGAGTTCAATAATAATAAGTTTGGTTGTATTAGGATAATGAATTGACATAAACAAAAATATTAGTGAACTATAGTCACAGTACTCTTTAGCTAGCAAGTAATAACTTAGTATCCACTAAATGCCAAATGCTGAGCTAGGTGCCATGAACAGATGATCAGCAGAAACAATTTGCCCTGATGGAAATGAAAATGTGGTAGAAAGGAAGACTAATGGCACACTCAAGGAATTGAAAAACACAAGTAAAATATCACTTCACTAAATATATACTTTAAAATGAGCATAATGTGAGTTAGGAGAAAATGTCATGCTTCTTTATGGAATAAATATATAGTTAAGATCCAAATACAGAGCCTGATTTAATTTTAAAAAGGAACAGATACATATGCATGTCAATGTAGATGTAATGAAACAGAAAGAAAACTTGCAAGGTAATCAGGAACAAGTAATACGAAATAGCCTTTGTCAATGGAATATTACATAGCAGTCAGAATGATTTGTGGACACATATAGGAAAATGAAATCAGAAATATATTATTCAGTAGAAATTTTGTTCTATACAACAAATTATTTCATGTGTACTTTTATAATTCTTTCAAAATGTAAAATTCATCATCAGCCCACTGACTGTGTTAAAATAAAGCACACAAATTATTTCATGCGTACTTTTATAATTTTTTCGAGATGTAAAATTCACCATCATCCCACTGACTGTATTAAAATAAAGCCCAAACACACACACACACACACACACACACACACACACACACACACACACACACACACACAACTTCTTCAAAACTTTGCTGACAAACAAAATCTGTACACTAACCCACACGAGGTTTCAGTAGTAGTTGTTAAGACTTCAGGTGTGGAATGACAACCCTTTAGCTTCATTATTCAGGTGGTACCTTTCATTTCATAGTATTCTCTAATTCCATTCCAGGCAGTTCACTTCCTAACAAAGTCCCCAAACCTAGATATACACCAGGTCCTGTGAGATAGAGCATATGTTAACACGTATCTATAAACTAGGGCAAAATATATACCTGAAAGCAAAAGTACACAACAGTCTGCAGTGAGTACCCCCCCCCAACACTTCATCCGCACTATTCCAGCCTTTAGGACCATTATTGTTCAACAATTTGTTTGGCTTTGTATGTTAACTCTCTTTTCAGACGCCAGGTTCCAGATTCTAGCATGATGCCTACAGACTTCCCTGGACAGATGACCCCACCATTGTGTCCTGGAGCTCTGCTTCCCCAGAGCCCCACCCCACTCGGGAAAGAGAGAGTTAGGCTGGGAGTATGGATCAACCAGTCAACACCCAGGTTCAGATGGGAAGCAATTAAAGAAGACAGACCTTCAGCCTTCTGCATTCCACAATGACCTTGAGTCTATACTCCCAGAGGCATAAAGAATAGGAAAGCTATCCCACCCAGGGTAGGGTATGGGATACAGAGATCTGGTGGTGGGAACTGTGTGGAGTTGTACCCTGTTAGCGAGCAAAATCAAACCACCATCCACTGCAAGGAAGCAAAAGATGTTTATTCATGAATTCGAATCCGGGCCGAGTGGTGACTGTTAGCAGTCCACCAGCTCGACCCTGAACAAGGCTCAAACCACACAATTTATAGGATTATAGAGTACATTCTGGATGGGGAATATGCAAAACTAGAATTCTATCACACACTCAATAGCATTTTACAGAAACTGCAGGATCCAATCATTTCAGACTTTGCAATACCCTAAGCAGCCTATAAGAATTGCCTAATTTCAAGCCTTTAAGCAAAATAGGGTCACAACACTTTCTCATTGTCAGCTAAGACCACCTGGCTATCAGCTCCCTCAACCTTGAGCAAGTGGCTGGGTTTCAAGGACTTGATTAGGCTAGCTATTCTCTTTAAGACAAACAACAGGTGACTTACATCTTCATGTGTGGGTTTTGCCTAGCCCCTTTTTTCATAAATGGGCAGTACAAGAATTTTCCACTGCAAGCAGAAAAACAACTATACTTATAACAAGCAGAAAAGCAACTATACTTATAACTCATACTTATAATTCTACTTAAAGCAATTCTAGAGTTACTGCTTCTAACATACCCCTCTTATCCTACGGTTTTGTTAATGTCTCCTTTTTTAAATAAATAAGAGAGAATTAAAAAAAAAAAGAAGCTAAAAAAATGGAGCTATAGCCAAAGAATACATAAACAAATGTAAACTGTATCTTTTCTAGTTGTTGAGTTGAATGGTGGATTAGTGTTTATTGGATTATTTTGTTTGTTTTTATAAAAACAAAACAGAGGACCATTTATAGTCTATTAGTAATGGTGATTAAAAACTGTAACTTCTCTAACCTCCAGAGAGTCAATCATTCTTCTGGCACTGAAGAACTCTAAGACATAACTATGAAAAATGAAAAATGTTCTCATTTGTCTTTTTCTTTTGAGAAGAATGCAGTTTGCTATTTATTTAGTGTGTGCACAGTGTAACAAAATTTGTATGATCCTGTTTTGAAAATGTGGCTGTTTATTTGGGTTTCATAGTCTTGATTACTTCATCCATCAGGTTTTTTTTTTTTCATACTTCTTTTGTGTATTGTAACTGCTCAGTTCATACAATCCTGAAGCTAAGTTCCAGTCAGCCCACTTCCACCTGCCTTGTGAATAGGGCATAGCTTGCCTTCCTCATCCATTATTAATGTTAAGGTTCCAGTTTCTAGATGTTCCTTCTTTCCCGTGGGGTCAACTATGAGCTGAGTGTCATCAAACACAAGAAAGTCAATTGCAATTGGATGAGTTCTAATTGTCAAATAACTTTTTTTAAAAAGCTCTAGAAGCAATACTAGTGATAGAAATAATTCAGCATGGGCTCAAAATATCAGTGATTCCAGAATTACTGACTAAAGTGTTTTATATTTTAATGTGAAAATATTTTAAAGTCATTAATAAAGGATAGGTTTCCAGCATTTAGAAAACAGTGGATGAGTTCAAAGTTAAATTGCTAGTACTCCAGTTATTATAATACTTGTAGAAATAAAGATTATTATACTGATTTAAGTATTTAAGTTGCAATAGAGAACATTTAGATATTAACTTAATATTGGTATCAAGGGCTAAGCTGTTTCAAAGGAGAATTAAATATATGAAACTTGCAAAATCACTACTAGTAATGGCATTCTCTGAAAGATAATAATATAAAAGTATTAGGCTTAGGAAATAGTGTATTCATTGCTAAGTAAATTAAACATTTACTAAATATTGGTTTGTGAGGCCTCATCATTCTTCTAGATTCTTTCAAAGTATTGAAAGAAATGTTTCCATGGATTTCCATTTTAGTAAGAGCAACCAGTCCACAAGAAAGTATTGAAACAAAGCACATTTGACCCTTGGACAATACAGATACATATTTCTAGGTCTACTTATACATAAAAAGTTTGCTGTTTTTTTTCACAACCATAGATTAATCAAGAGAGGATTAAGATTGATCGGACCTTCCCATACAAAAACACAGGTCAGGATATAAATTATTACAGATTATTTCAACTTCTGGGTATTGGTGCCCCTAGTTCTTGCATTGTCCAAAATTCAACTGTGGTTTGAATCACACATTTTGTAAGGGGGAAAAACATACTTGATGAAACAGACAGCTATGGGGAGGCAAAGGGCTAGCTAATACAGATTTCTCTGAGTCTGTGACTGAAAAGAGCAGACTAATATTCCATGCTTGTTAGTAAATGATACTCTGTTACTTTGATTTCTCTTTAGGTTACATAAACTGTCTTTTCAGGTAATTTTATGCTTGTGATATCTTTTGAGATTTCCAAGTAGAAATAAAAATGACCTAGTAAGGAGACAGTATGAAGTCCCCAACAAGGATATCTGTAGCCTCTGTAGAGAACTTATAGGAAAGATTTAACATAATACTTACATGTTATTGTATGCATATTTCCCCCCTCTGCTCCCCTGAGGTCTACATACAAGCTTCAGGAAATATTAAAAATAAAATTTGGAGTTGAATTTGGATTTCAGCTAAATGTGGATTATATATATTTACTTTTAATTAATGTGTGTATGCATACCTCTATATTATTTGAGACCTACTTGTGCAAAATAAAGTACTGATTACTTGAAATTCTGAGTTGGCTCAACAACTAGCATTTTTCTCCAGCAACTCTATTTTAGAAAACATTCAGCTATAGAGCCTATGTTTCCTCCAGTCCTGGAACCTTAGGGTGGGGCCCACTTTCCTGCATGCTTTTCTCAATTCAAAAAAAATAATATTGCATCTGCAGATTGCAACCCAATCAAAGCAACGAGTGCCACCCCAGCATGCTTCACTTCAGACTGTGTCCAGAGACTTCAGGTGTGGACAGCTTCATTACTCAGGTGAAACCTTTCCTTTCGTAGTATTCTCTAATTCCATTCCAGGTGTTCTACTCCCCAATAAAGTCCCCAAACATAGATGTAGTCCAGGTTCCCTGATATAGAACATATGTTCACATGTGCCCATAAACTAGGGAAAAATATATACCTGAAAGCTGAAGTAAACAAGAGCATGCAGGGAATACCTCCCAATACTTCATCTGCACTATTCCAGTCTTTAGGTCCATGGTTGTTCAACAATTTGTTTGGCTTTGTATGTTAACTCTCTTCTCAGCCACCAGGATCCAGATGCCATCACGATGCCAACCAAACTTCCCTGCACAGATGACCCCACCAGTGTGTACTGGAGCTCCACTTCCCCAGAGCCCCACCTTACTAGGGAAAGAGAGAGGCAGACTGGATGTATGCATTGACCAGTCAATGTCCATGTTCAGCGGGGAAGCAATTACAGAAGCCAGACCTTCCACCCTCTGCAACCCACAACGACCCTGGATGCATACTCCCAGAGGGATAGAGAATGGGAAAGCTATCAGGGGAGGGGGTGGGATATGGAGATCGGGTGGAGGGAATTGTGTGGAACTGTACCCCTCTTATCTTATGGTTTTGTTAATGTCTCCTTTCTTTAAAAAAAATTAATAATAATAAAAAGAAAACATTCAGCTTTAAGAACTCTTCTCTTCCTGTTCTGTTCCTTCCTCCTTTCTGTTCCTTTCTCCCTTTATCTTCCCCTTCTTCCTTCTTTTATTCCCACATTTTCCACAAGTTACACTGAAATCCCCACTCTTTCACAGTACAGAGAAATGCTATTCTTCTATTTCTTTGCTGCTCTATCATATGAACAACTTCCCTTATCAATTGGGTTTGTTAGGGAAATCAGCTAAGGATTGACCTACCTTAGCAGACAAACTAGACTCAAAAGCATATATTTGATATAAATGGGAAGAGGCTCAAACAACTTATTAGGTAAAATCCATAACATCTCTTTCCATCTACAAATATATTTTCTTTTTTATTTATTTATTTTTTTAATTTTATTTAAGAAAGGATTAATTAACAAAACCATAAGGTAGGAGGGGTATAACTCCACACAATTCCCACCACCCAATCTCCATAACCCACCCACTCCCATGATAGCTTTCCCATTCTCTAGCCCTCTGGGAGCATGGACCCAGGGTCATTGAGGGTTGCAGAAGGTAGAACGTCTGGCTTCTGTAATTGCTTCCCCGCTGAACATGGGCATTGACTGGTCAGTCCATACTCCCAGTCTGCCTCTCTCTTTCCCTAGTAGGGTGGGTCACTGGGGAAGCAGAGCTCCAGGACACATTGGTGGGATCTTCAATCCAGGGAAGCCTGGCCAGCATCCTGGTGGCATCTGGAACCTGGTGATTGAAAAGAGAGTTAACATACGAGGCCAAACAAATTGTTGAGCAATCATGGGCCCAAAGCTTGGAATAGTGGAGAGGAAGTGTTAGGGAGGTACTCACTACAAACTCTAGTCTACTTCTGCTTTCAGTAGTAGTAGTATTTTGCAGTAGTTTATGGATATGTGTGAACATAAGCTCTCTCTCACAGAAACTGGTGTATATCTAGGTTTTGGGACTTTGTTAGAAAGTGAGCCACCTGAGATGAAATTAGAGTGTACTATAAAAGGAAAGGTCTCACCCGAGTAATGAAGCTGAAGGCTTGTCATTCCACACGTGAAGTCTCTGGACACAGTCTGAGGTGAAGCATGTTGAGGTGGCAATCGTTGTGTTGTTTAGGCTGTGATTGGCAGATGCAATATTATTTGGTATGGATTGAGAGAGGCATACAAGAAAGTGAGCCCTATCCAAAAGTTCCAGGACTGAGGGAAGTAGAAGCTCTATAGTGGAGATGTGAGGTTCCTGCTGTCTTAGGGTTCAAAAAGACAATTGATAGTTAATGTTATCATCACATTATTTGGTAATTGGGTTAACTTTGAAAAGCCCTTTTGTTATGGTTTGCTGTACAGTATCCAGTATCTTGTATATAGCTGTGCTATTGGATGCTTCTAATCTACTTGGTCTAGGCTTTTGAGAGAGTCCGCATATCAAATACACAGCCTATATATTAAAAAGATTCAGTTTGTGTTTTGAGAAACGTTGAGACATACAACTGATTTTCCCCATCTCATATTAATTAACTACTGATTTATATGTCTACATTTTGCTAGGAGTGTACATAAACACCATTCCCACCACCAAAAGACTGTGACCCATCCCTCCCTCCCATTCCCACCCCCCACTGTCCCAGGAAGCTGCATGTCTACCCCTCACCACAGGGTTTTTATTTGGTGCCCTACTTACAATTTGATCAGGTCCTGATTTTAGTTTCCCTTTCAGATCTTCTTAGTCAACTTCTGTTGATGAGTGGGATCATCCCATACTCATCTTTATCTTTCTGACTTAGTTCACTTAACATAATTCCTTCTAGCTCTGTCCAAGATGGGTCAGAGAAGGTGGGTTCATTGTTCTTGATAGCTGCATAGTATTCCATTGTATATATACCACAGCTACCTCAGCCACTCATCGGTTGTTGGGCACCTGGGTAGCTTCCAGGTTTTAGCTATTATGAATTGTGCTGCTATGAACATAGGAGTACACACCTCTTTTTGGTTGGGTGTTATGGAGTCCTTGGGGTATAACCCCAGGAGAGGAATTACTGGATCATATGGAAGGTCCATGTCTAGCCTTCTTAGAGTTTTCCAGACTGCTCTCCACAGAGGCTGTACCAATTTACATTCCCACCAGCAATGTAAAAGGGTTCCTCTGTCCCCACATCCTCTCCAGCATTTGTTGCTGCTGTCCTTTTTGATGTATGTCATTCTTACAGGAGTGAGGTGGTATCTTAGTGTTGTCTTAATTTCCATTTCTCTGACATTCAGTGACCTAGAGCAGTTTTTCATATGTTTGTTAGTCTTTTGGATCTCCTCTGTAGTGAATGTTTTGTTCATATCCTCTGCCCATTTTTGGATGGGGTCATTTGCTTTTTTGCGGCTAAGTTTGCTGAGCTCTTTGTATATTTTGGTGACTACTTTCTTGTCTGATGTCTGGCATGTGAAAATCATCTCCCATTCTGTGAGGAGTCTCTCTGTTTGTTTAATAGTTTCTTTGGATGTGCAGAAGCTTTTCAATATGATGTAGTCCCATTTGTTTGTTTCTGCTTTAGTCTTCCTTGCAATTGGGTTTGATTCATCAAAGATGTCCTTGAGGTTTAGGTGGGAAAGTGTTTTACCAATGTTTTCCTCTAAGTATTTGATTGTTTCTGGTCTGACATCTAGGTCTTTGATCCATTTGGAGTTGATTTTTGTTTCTGGTGAGATAAAGTGGTTCAATTTCATTCTTCTCCATGTTACAACGCAGTTTTCCCAACACCATTTATTGAAGAGAGCCTCCTTTTTCCATTTAATCCTTTGGGCCCCCTTATCAAAGATTAGATGCCCATAGGTGTTGGGATTTACTTCTGGGCTTTCAATTCTGTTCCACTGGTCTGTGTGCCTATTTTTGTTCCAGTAACATGCTCTTTTGATGATGATGGCTTTATAATATTGCTTAAGGTCTGGGAGTGTTATGCCTCCATTTCTGTTTCTTTTCCTCAAGATGGTTTTGGCAATTCTAGGTGTTTTCAGGTTCCAGATAAATGATTGTAGTGTTTGTTCTATTCTCTTAAAGAAGTTTTGTGGAACTTTGATGGGTATTGCATTAAATTTGTATATGGCTCTGGGGAGAATATTCATTTTGATGATATTTATTCTTCCAATCCATGAGCATAGGATATCTTTCCATTTCTTGGTATCAGTTTCTATTTCCTTGAGTAGCGACTCATAGTTTTCAGCATACAAGTCTTTCACTTCTTTGGTCAACTTTATTCCTAGGTATTTGATTGATTTTGCTGAGACAGTAAATGGGAGTGATTTCTGGATGTCTTCTTCAGATTTAGTGTTTGCATAAAGAAATGCCACTGATTTTTGTACATTGATTTTGTAGCCAGATACCTTGCTATATTGCCTAATAACTTCCAGTAATTTTCTACTGGATTCCTTAGGTCTTTCTATGTATACTATCATATCATAAGCAAATAGTGAGAGCTTGACTTCTTCCCTTCCAATCTGGCATATAGTTCTTTATAGAAGTTTCGCAGGATTCTCTGGATTTCTGTTGTGTCAGTTGTGATATCTCCTCCATCGTTTACAATTCTATTAATTTGAGTCTTCTCTCTTTTTTGTTTGGTGAGTCTGGCTAGGGGTTTGTCAATTTTGTTTAATCTTTCAAAGAACCAACATTTGGCTTCATTGATCTTTTGTATGGTTCTTTTATTTTCAATGTTGTTTATTTCTGCTCTAACTTTAGTGATTTCTGTCCTTCTGGTTGCTTTAGGGTTCCTTTGTTCCTCTTCCTCTAAGTCCTTGAGCTGTGCAGTAAGGTCGTTCATTTGAGCTTCTTCTTGGTGTTTAATATGTGATTGTATGGCTATAAGTTTCCCTCTCAGTACTGTTTTCGCTGTGTCCCAAATGTTTTGATAGGTTGTGTCTTCATTTTCCTTAGTTTCCAGGAACATTTGAATTTCCTGCTTGAGTGAGTCTCTGACCCAGTGGTTCTTAAGGAGCATGTTATTTAGTTTCCAAATTCTGTGTCTTTTAACAATTTTCTGTTTGTTGTTAAATGTTAGTTTTACTCCACTGTGGTCTGAGAAGATACTTGGGAGGATTTCAATGCTCTTGAATTTATTGATGCTGTCTTTGTGGCCTAACATGTGGTCTATCCTTGAGTATGTGTTATGTGGATTTGAAAAGAAGGTGTATTCCAGTTTTTTGGGGTGGAGGAGTCTGAAAATGTCCAAGAGGTCTAGTCTGTCGATCTCTTCATTCAATTCTCTTGTATCTTTATTGGTTCTATGATTTGTTGATCTGTCTAAGTGTGAGAGTGGGGTATTGAAATCTCCCACTATTATTGTATTACTATTGATGTATTTTTGAAATTCTTTCAGTTGGTGCTTAATGTATTTAGATGGTCCCTCATTGAGTGTATAGATGTTAATAATTGTTAAGTCTTCTTGGCTGATTGATCCTCTAATCATTATGTAATGTCCTTGCCTATCTTTTATTACTTTATTTAATTTAAAATCTATCGTGTCTGAGATGAGAATGGCTGTTCCTGTCCTTTTTTGTGGTCCGTTAGCCTGTATGATAGTTTTCCATCCTTTCACTTTAAGTTGTGTTTATCTTATTGTGACAGATGGGATTCTTACAAGCAGCATTTGGTTGGGTTATGTTTTCTGATCCATCCCCCCACCCTGTGCCTTTTGATGGGTGAGTTTAAGCCATTGACATTTATTGATATTATGGATTTAATGTATTGTAGTGCCATTGTTCAAAAAAAATGTGTTTGCTCTGATATATTGCAAGTATTATAGTGATGTTCTTGTTTATAAGAGGTCTTTTAGTACCTCTTTCAGGGCCGGCTTGGTGATGGTTGCCTCCTTTAACTGTTGTTTGTCTAAGAAGGTTTTGATCCCTCTATCTAGTTTGAATGAAAGTCTAGCAGTATATATTTTCCTTGGTTGAAACCCTTTTTCATTCAGGGCTCGATAGATATCTTGCAATTCCCTTCTGCTTTTAGAGTTTGAGTGGAGAAGTCTGCAGATAATCTTATGGGTTTTCCCTTGTATGTGACTTTTTGTTTCTCTCTTGCAGCCTTTAGGATCCTTTCTTTATCCTTACTTCTTCTCATTGTGACTATGATGTGTCTTGGTGTCTTCAGGTCTGGGCTGATTCTGTTTGGAGATATCTGGGCCTCTTGAATCTTGATGTCCTTTCTGTTATTCAGGTCTGGGAAGTTTTCTTCTATTATTTCCTCTAGAATGTTTGCTTCCCCTTCCTCTCTTTCTTCCTCTGGCAGGCCAATTATACGAATGTTACTTCTTTTGAGATCATCCCATATGTCTCTGTTGTTGTTTTCAGTGTCTCTCAATCTCTTTTTAAGCTCTTTCACCTCTTTCTTTGTTTTCTCTAACTCATCCTCTGTCTGACTAATTCTGTTTTCTGCTTCTCTTAGTCTGCTTTCCTTTGCTTCAGCTTCTTTCTTCATTACATCTATTTCAGCTTTCAGTTCTCTAATTGTCTCAAGATAATCAGTATTTTCCTTGGGGGTCTCAACTGTTGTTTCCCTAATACTGCCATTCCTTTCCTCCCATGTTGTTTTCATTTCTGTGATTAATAAGTTCGTTATTGCTTGCATACTTTTCTTATCTATGGTTACTTCTGGCTGATTTGTAGTTTCTTCTGGGCTCTTGTCTTCATTCATTGGACTAGCAGTTTTATTTGTTTTTGATCTACCCATTTTTTTATTTATATGTTTCTTCTTTTTTTATGCTCTGTTGTTCCTCAGTTGTTGTGTCCTGAATACAATTAACCCTGTACTAAATACCTTTATGACAATTGCACTCACCAACCTCAGGAATTACAATAGCAACTGAAGCAAGTATTGAAGTAGTTTAATCGTTACCAGTTAGCTAAACAATTTCTCCAATCCGTGAAAAAATAGTAACCAAATCCCAGTGAAGAAAGAGAAAAGAAAGAAAGGATAGCAAGAATAGACAGTTATGGAAATCTACTATCCACTGTATATTCTAGGGGTAACAAGAGGGCAAAGGGAACTAGAGTAGAGATACACACATAGAGAGTCCACTCTGAGTCAGATTTCTTCCCCAAAATAATTCACAAATTCAGACAGGCAAAGAAGAAGGAAGAAGTGTATGACAAGATTAAAAAAAAAGAGAGAGAGAGGGAGAGACAAGAGAAAGAAAAGGGAAAAGATAATAAAAAGAGCTGTAATTAAAGAGCAGTGAAAGGAAATTCTCAAATGTGTATCAGTGAATTCAAAAAAGCACACTGTTTGTTGGTGTGGGGGCTGGTGGCTGTGACCTTGGAAGCTGTAGGATTAAGGAAGAAGGGATGACAAGAATGAGAAGAAGAAAAAGAAAGAAAGAAATAAAGAGAGACAAAAAAGAAAAAGATAAGAAAAAGAACAGTCATAAATGGGCAGTGAAAGAAAAGGTTTTTTTTTAATGTATTTATTTTTAATTATTTAATTAGCTATGCGGGGTGAGGTGGGGGGGTTGGCTACTTAGAAAGAAAAAAGGCCAGAGGTTTCAGAAGGTTATAGAATTAGAATTTATGATACTCCCTGGTGGGACAGGAATTTGGTAAAGAAAAGGACTGGTTATGGGGGGGGTGGGGGCGGGAAGAGGTATGCTTGAAAATTAAAAGGAAGAAAAAAATTTTTTTTTTCCATTTTTTTTTCCCTTTTTTTCCCTACTCTAATTCTTAACCCAAATTAAGTTATAGTCACCTCCTTGGTGTCGCCGCTAGGACCCCTTATTGGCTGGCCTGCTAAAAGCAGAAAATCCTACCGTTTCCAGGAGATGTGGTCAGAGCTCAGCCACCAGCAGCTTCTCAGTCCGCCATCTTCCGGGAACCCCCCTCCTCCGAATCTTCTTTAAAGGGTTTCTCAAAGATGAAAAGTAGCTCCAAGTCCTTTTGATCCAATGAGAGCTGTACTCAAGGATGTCCTCGGATCCGCCCTCAGGGTCACGGTGGTCCCAGGAAACTCCCAAGAGGAAGCCCCCGAGCTACAGTGTGCCCTCCTGGTCCTCTGCCGGCTGCCCAGCAGCGCTCTGCAACCGGCGGAGGAGCCGCCTTCCCAGGCCGAGGACAATGCCCAGAGCACCCGCCTTGCCCGCTGCCGCCTGGGAAGTCTGTAGCAGCCCTCCCGCTAGTCCGCGCCACCTCTACTCTAATTCTTAACCCAAATTAAGTTATAGTCACCTCTTTGGTGTCACCGCTAGGACTCCTTATTGACTGGCCTGCTAAAGGCAGAAAATCCTACCGTTTCCAGAAGATGTGATCAGAGCTCAAGCTTAGCAGCTTCTCAGTCTGCCATCTTACCCAGAAATCCCCTATCAATATATTTTCTTATGTGACTTCAATGAGGAAAAGTTATAACTTTAATTCTGTGAATTCACAGTTGATCTCTGGAGAATTTTCCTTTTTTATTGGAGAAAATAATGGTTTACAATACTTTTGTTGATACATGTATACCATTTCTGAATTTTCTGCATCTTTGTTTTCTTTCATTAGGAGTATAGTTTCTCACAAGTCTCATCACCAAGGATCTGTGTCCCCCACCAGCTTAGACAACCACTACTGTTCTCCCATAGCCTTAGATGTTAGTTGACTTTTATTTTTCACATTTGTGTGTTTAAGAGAAATACTTTTTAAAAAAATTACCTCTCACAGACTGGGAGTATGGACCAACCTGTCAACGTCCATGTTCAGCCAGGGAAGCAATTACAGAAGCCACACCTTCCACCTTCTGCAACCCACAATAACCCTGGGTTCATGCTCCCAGAGGGATAGAGAATGGGAAAGCTATCAGGAGTGTGGATGGGATATGGAGATTGGGTGGTGGGAATTGTGTGGAGTTGTACCCCTCCTACCCTATGGTTTTCTTAATTTATCCTTTCTTAAATAAAAAATAAATTTAAAAAATTACCTCTCTCTACTCAACTTATTGTTATTTTTATGAGAGATAATCAGTGGAGGAAGCATGGGAAATAGAAAAAACAAAAAACAAACTGCCAAAACGCTGCTCCAACAATTATGATACACTAATTGTTTTTGTTTTTCTTCTTGTGTGATGCTTGGAACTGAACCCTGTATCAGACAAGTGATAAAATGTTAATATTAGTGATTTAGCAATGAGTATAAGCCTTCAGGGGTATAATTTTACAGTCACATCTGCTGTGTGTAAATCATCATACCCAGCACCAAAAATGTGGTACCACTGGCCTCTCTTTTGACTTCCCACTGAAAGTGTATATTGTCACATCTGCATGACTTTCTTTTGCTTTAACATATATGGAATTAGTATTGAAACTCTCTTTGGTTTATATGGTGGGGAGAAAGTGAAAAGAAGAATGATAACCTGGATTACAGTCTTGCTTGGGAAGTGGTGGGAAAATTGAGTCAGACTTAGATGTTCTCACTGTTCTGTGGCAAACCAAAGTCCTATTCTTGCAAAAATCCCATTTGCCTGGCATTTGCCTCTAGGTCATGGTCAAATCTTTGAACTCTCATATCCCAAGGGAATTGGTGTGTGTGTGTGTGTGTGTGTGTGTGTGTGTGTGTGTGTGTGTATTAGGTAGTTGGAGGCAGGCAGACACCAGGCTATGACATCAATACACTGTTACTTCTAGTCCTTGATTTTTGTCAGCAGTATAATATTTTATGCTGCCCCCAACCCCCATATAGCAAAACACTCACTGTTATTAGGGACTATATGGTCCCACAGTCTCTAGACTTCTTCAGCTCAGCCTGCCAGTGCAGTTGCAGTATATTTGCTCATATCTAAATTCTATGAGTCAGTCACCATCCTTCAAATTCACATATTCAAGATTCTCTCAGGTAAATGGGGTTATAAAGTAATGGGAGTTTCTCATAACTTACAAATGATCTCTAGTTATGATTTAGAAAGGAATGTTTCTTGCTATATAACTTATTCAGCCATGTATATGACATCCCTCCAGAAATAGTTTTGGGGCCTGGGAGATACTAAAGGGGTAGAGTAACAGATTTGCATGACTGAGACACAGAAGCCACAGCCTCAATTTCTGGTCCCATCATGTGGAAGAACCGAGCAGTACTCTGGATCCCTTTCTCTCTCTCTCTCTCTCTCTCCCTCTCCCTCTCCCTCTCCCTCTCCCTCTCTCTCTCTCTCTCTCTCTCTCTCTCTCTCTCTCTCACACACACACACACACACACATACACACAC
The DNA here is from genome assembly GCF_950295315.1 of Erinaceus europaeus. NCBI lineage: Eukaryota > Metazoa > Chordata > Mammalia > Eulipotyphla > Erinaceidae > Erinaceus > Erinaceus europaeus. The sequence continues at coordinate 161,809,185 of NC_080164.1, forward strand.
TTCTTCTAGTGTTTGCCCTTCTTCCGTAGCCAGTCAACAGTGTCAGGTTGAGCCTGATGTAAAGTTTCGAGACATCCTTTGAATCTGGAGAGGTGGCAGTCGTTGACTATGTGGGTCATAGTCTGTCTGTAGCCGCAGGGGCAGTTCGGGTCCTCTCTGGCTCCCCAGCGATGGAACATAGCAGCGCACCACCCATGGCCTGTTCGATAGTGATTAAAGAGGGCCCAATCATAACGTGCTAGGTCAAAGCCGGGTTGATGCTTGCAGGGGTCTGTGATGAGGTGTTTGTTCTTTACCTCAGCTGACTGCCAACTCTGTTTCCAAGAGTCTGGAACAGAGAAGTTCAGTGTAGGCGTAGGGGACCAGATTGGGTGACGAGACGTCAAGCGTTGGACAGGGTGGGCGAAGATATCCGCGTATATTGGCAGGTCCGGTTGAGCGCAGACATGGGAAATAAACTTAGATGATGCCGCATCCCAACGAATATCTGGAGGGGTGATGTTGCTAAGAACTGGCAGCCATGGAAACGGGGTGGAACGGATGGTTCCAGAAATTATCCTCATGGAGGAATATAATTTGGAATCAACCAAGTGGACGTGGGGCTACGTAACCATACTGGGGCACAGTATTCTGCAGTGGAATAGCATAATTTCAGAGATGATGATCGTAGTGTGGAAGCGCTCGCGCCCCATGAGGAGCTGGCCAGTCTTGCAATGATGTGATTCCTCGCGCCCACCTTTGCTGCAGTTTTTATGAGATGATTGTGAAATGACAGAGTGCGAGAAAGAGTAACGCCAAGATAGACTGGCTGGGCTTCATGCCGGATTCTCATATCACCAAGCTGCACATTAAGCTCACGCGAGGCTGAGGCATGGTGTAGATGGAAAACAGATGATACCATTTTTGAAGTGCTAGGGATTAGTCGCCATTTTTTACAGTAATCAGATATCAGAGACATGTCTTTCGTGAGTATATACACACACTAAAACCTTTCAATAACAAAATAGGGATGGGTAGATAGTATAATGATTATGTGAAAAGTCTTTTATGCCTAAGTCACCCAGGGTCTCAAGTTCAGTCCTCAGCAATACCATAAACCAGAGCTGAGCAGTGCTCTGGTGAAATAAATAATAAGTTTAAATCTTTAAATATTTATTTAATGACAGAAAGACAAAAACTTGACTAAGGTAATGTAACAACTTACTTACAATATTTAAGTAGAAGCTTTAACTTTCTCATCTTTGAAAGAAGAGTTTAACAGTAATATTAGTAGTAACAGTGCTAGTAACTAATACTGATCGGGTAATCACTAACTTCAATGTCTCATATTAGTCATTTAATATGTATTAGCTTAGACATTGCCTTTAGTTTTTTTTTTTTTTAAGAACAACTTTCTTTTTTTAAAAAGTCTTTTAAAAATATTTATTTATTCCCTTTTGTTGTCCTTGTTGTTTTATTGTTGTAGTTATTATTGTTGTTATTGATGTCATCACTGTTTGATAGGACAGAGAGAAATAGAAAGAGGAAGGGAAGACAGAAAGAGGGAGAGAAAGATAGACACCTGCAGACCTGCTTCACTGCCTGTGAAGTGACTCACCTGCAGGTGGGGAGCCAGGGGGTCTAACTGGGATCCTTCAGCTGGTTCTTGTGCTTTGCTCCACATGCGCTTAACCCCCTATGCTACCTACTGCCCGACTCCCATTGCCTTTTAGTTTTATATAATTTTCCTTTTAGCTTTAATCATGTGTGATACATTGGCCTCAGCATGGTCTGAGATGTGACAGAGCCTGACTGAGGAGATCTTAGAGATGCATTAAAGTTAACATATTTCATCAATAATGTGATGCAATTAAATAATAATGTCAGCCAAAAAGAGTTATTAATGCATCATAAAGACAAAAAACATTATGTGAGGTTTTAGTAATTTGCATTATTTCCTCAGTTCATTCACAAACTGATTGAAGAACATTTCCACAGTGTGTCATACCTTGGCAATTTGTTTCAAAATAATCATTCACAAATCTAGTATTTCATTAGGTATGGCTACAAGGTGGACGGTTGGTTGAGTGAAACTACACTTTATATAGCTGTAGAAGTAGGAAAAGTCATTATTAATGGTGTTAATAAGACACACAGTTCAGAATTTAAAAACGTATTTCTTTTCTGCAGTTCATTGGGCTTTACAAATATTTCATTAAGCTGTATTACCCAGCTGTCAGAGGGAGGTGACTATTGCGTATATTACAATGAATTGCTATTGAAGGGCTATTCAGATGTGAAAAAGAACACTGCAAAAGTCAGTATCTGCAATCAAATGAGAATAATGGCATACATATATCAACATACATAAAAAGACTATAAAAGGGGCTAGATGGTGGAGCACCTGGTTGAGCACCTATGTTACGATGAGCAAAGACCCAGGTTTGAGCCCCTGGTTCCCACCTGCGGGGGGAGAGGGGAGGAACTTCACAAGTGGTGAAGCAGGGCTGCAGTTGTCTCTCTGTCTCTCACCTAGTCTCCCCCTTCCCTCCTGATTTCTGACTGTCTCTATCCAATAAATGAATAAAGATAATAAAAATTTAAAAAGAAAGGCTATAATAAAAGCTGTATTGATATTGGAGGAGTTGGAACCATATAAAGGAACATCGTTTTGGGGTTTACCTCAAGCCAATCAAGTATACAATGGAAATACTATCAACAAATTGCAGAGCACCTCTGTTCTTGAGAAGTCATGCACTTAGTCCGTAAGGTGATTTACAAAGGTTCCCTCCCCCACCTCTCTTAAAGAATTTCAAGTATGTTCAGTCCAATATAAGCACGCCCTTTTGATGAGAAATTTTTTAAGTCCATAAGAACATCTGCTGCGTATGAAACACAGTATATCTCTGTAATTCACAAAATCAAATGCAAATGAACCCTTATCTGTGGGCAGACTTTCTCTGGTGTAGTCCAGGCTAGACATCCACTGCAGTTCACATATGGACAATGGTTATCCATAGGGTGACTAGGGATTTTGGAAGAGACATAGTCTGCTAGATGTTTTCCCTTGAATCGTTTCCATTGTCACAGGCGAGTTCTCCTGAGGATAGAAGAAGTGCAGAGATGTAGAAATCTAAGATTCTGTTTTGAAAGAAGCACAGTGCAACTTCGGTTTCATTACATTGTGCAAGTCAGTCATATAACATGCCCAGATTCATGGCTTATGGATAGAGACTCTATGTTTGGAGAGAAAGAACTACAATATTCTCAGTATGAAAGCCTGAATCAATATAGAAATAATGTACTACCATTTTTGAACACTTCCCACTGCCCAATGGATATGTGTCATAATTTTGATATCCAACAACTTTAAATCAGATTATCATTTGGATAATTTAATGTTGTATCAGCAATAATTTCAGGATTGGAGGGAAGCATAAACACACCTTAACATTTTGTTTCCCAGATTCCTTTCAACTTTCTCATGTGACTGAGGGATATGACTGGTCTCTCCTAGACACAAATAATCAGACAGAGCATCTTGAGGTCCTTGATTCAAAGAAGAGAAGGGGCTATAAATAATTTATCTGTTGAAGGTGGTCCTCATCGCTAAAACAGAAATAATAGTGCATACATGGAAATTTTCTGATACATAATTAACACTCACTAAATTGACAGTTTCTAGTATTTTATATCCTCAGCACATTTTATGAAATGAAATTTCATCCTTTACCAATAACTAACATGGCATCAAATAGTACTAATGAGTTGTATTTTACTTTATATTTAAGTAGGGATCATAGTTTTATTTTAGTAGTTAAAGCAGTATAATAAATGCTTTCCTCCATATTCTAGAAAGAACATGATAACATGGCTTTCCATAATTGTAGAAAAGTCTTGGGCGGAGGGTAGATAGCATAATGGTTATGCAAACAGACTCTCGTGCCTGAGGATCCAAAGTCTTAGGTTCAGTTCCCCACACCACTATAAGCCAGAGCTGATCAGTGCTCTGGTGAAAAAAAAAAGAAAAGTCTTTGAAGAGGATAATAGAAGATGAAGGTCTGTGTTCACACATATACCATATGAAATATCTACAACTTTTCTTATGCATTTACAGTTGGCTTCCACTTCATTCAGCAGACTGAGAAAACAACTGCCCTGTTTACCTCAAAGATTACTTTATGACTCATGAAATATAAACATAAAGGCTTTAAAATTATAAAGTGCCATGCAAACATAAAGGATTACTAGTTTTTTAAAAAGGAATTTCTCAATCTGCCCATCTGTGGTATAAAAAAATACAAATTGTGAGATTTTTAATATATTTTAAGAATGTCTCTCTACTCTGAGCTTCTTCTAACATCTGTTTATGTGTGTCCTCAATCCAGATTTAATTTAGATTGGTCCCTTTGTAGTTTGTATGAAAAAGGTTGATGACAAAAAAATCCCTCAAAGCAAATGTAGTTTATACCACCAGAGTAAAATTTTCTTCAGAGGTCTCATTCCAGAAGAAGTATCATTTTTCCCTCTAGCGCTTAGCACACTGACCTACACAAACTAGGTCATAAATTAATGTAAGGCAATGATGACTGCTAACAAGACTGAAAAAGGCAGTAAGTGTATTATGGAATACAAAGTTATTAAATCATTACTTCACAGCTCTAGCTTACCATATATTTTTTAGGCATATACTAGGGGGTTCACTTTAACATTCTGACCTAAATCTTCCTTCCATGTACAGTTTGAGTCCATTGTTTCTTTCTCAAAAGATTTGTGCAGATGACCTTAGAGCTTACAGTTTATATTTCCAACACTATAAACTTGTTATTTTCTTTTTCTATACTGCATGGAAAAAATACCACCTAAGCAAGGAACAAAGGCATATATAATTATGCAAAGTTGACAACAACAACAAAAAGGAGCAGTGAAATGTTGTGGTATAACTGAAATTGAATTAAAACATGATTACACAAAGGCATAAAACTCATTATTAAAAACATGCTGACATAATATAATGTCTAAGCCTAGGAAAAGGAAATACAAAAACAGTCGTAAGTAATTCATCAAAAGTGACATTTCAAATTAAGTAAAGGGCAAGTGAGAAGTTAGTTAAGTTTTTTTATTCAATTTATTATTTTTTTTAAATTCTCAAAAATATATTTCTATAATACTCTAGGTAAATTTAATCCTTTAACGTTCAGTTTTTCTCTAATATTTTTTTTACCAATGAAATCTACCAATCACTTCCATTCTGAAAATTTCCACCCTTAATTTTTTTTAATGAACCACCACTTAGACAGTATCAAGTTCTACATTAGTGTTTAAAATATTTCAGAGGCCTCTCACATCTGGCAAAGGTACCCATCTATTATTATTATTATTATCTTTATTTATTGACTGATAGAGATAGCCAGAAATCAAGACTGAAGGGAGGGATAGAGAGGGTGAGAGACAGAGAGACATCTGTAGCACTGCTTCACCACTTATGAAGCTTTCTCACTGCCATTGGGGACTGGGGGCTCTAACCCAGGTTCTTGAACATTGTAACATGTGCATTCAACCCGGTAGTCTACCACCCGGCCCCTTACCCATCTCTTTTTAAGAATTGCAAGTGAGCTTACCTACTGTTTTTTTTGTTTGTTTTTTACTATTTTTATATTTATTTATTTTTCCCTTTTGTTGCCCTTGTTTTTTAAATTATTGTTGTAGTTATTATTGATGTTGTAATTGATGTCATCATTGTTGGGTAGGACAGAAAGAAATGGAGAGAGGTGGGGAAGACAGAGAGGGGGAGAGAGAAAGATAGACACCTGCAGACCTGCTTCACCTGTGAAGCAACTCCCCTGCAGGTGGAGAGCTGGGGGCTCGAATCGGGGTCCTTATGCAAATCTTTGGGCTTTGTGCCACCTATACTTAACCCGCTGAGTTACCACCTGATGCCCTTTCCTACTGTTATCTTCATAAATCATTCTACCTCTCTTCTCTCATGAACATCATCAGCCACAACTTGGGCTCTACTGCATATGTCAGCTTTCCATGATCTGATTGTTTTATGCCATTTATTTATTTATAAAAAGGAAACACTGACAAAACCATAGGATAAGAGCTGTACCATAGGGTACAGCTTTGCACAACTCCTACCACCAGAACTCTGTATACCAACCCCACCCCTGATAGCTTTCCTATTCTTTAACCCTCTGGGAGTATGGACCCAAGATCATTGTGGGATACAGAAGGTGGAAGGTCTGGCTTCTGTAATTGCTTCCCCACTGAAAAAATGGGCATTGACAGGTCGATCCATACTCCCATCCTGTCTCTCTCTTTCCCTAGTGAGGAAGGGCTCTGGGGAAGCAGAGCTCCAAAGCACATTGGTGGGGTTGTCTGTCCAGGGAAGTCTGGTCGGATCCTGCTAGCATCTGGAACCTGGTGGCTGAAAAGAGAGTTAATATACAAAGCCAAACAAACTGTTGGACAATTATGGACCTAAAGGCTGGAATAGTGCAGGTTAAGTACTGGGGGGGGGGGGGTCCTCCATTTTGTAGAAAGTTAGTGGGCATATTTTAGTTATATTTCAAAGGGTCTGTAGCTATACTAGTGTTTCTTTTGTTTTTGTTTTTGTTTTGCCTGAGCCTTGAATCTGATATGCAGGTTAATCCTAATTATCTTCTGGCTAGATGATGTCATGGCTGGGAAAATGACCAGAAAGTTGGATCAGGGAAGAGAGTAGCTCCCTAATATGGGAAAGGGGTATAAATATTACTGTAAACCCCATCAATTTGATTTGATCTGGGGCCCATAAATTAGCTTAGGAGCCTTTGTGACCTTTACATCCCTCTAGATCTGAGCTCACATTCTGTGGTCATGAGTAGGAACATTCCATGCTGCCCCAGTATCAACCCATCTTCCTCAGGTGTATCAGAGTATGCTGTCCATTGTTGTTGCAGTGGTCTGGTGTCGGGCTGCACCGCAGAGAAGAGAGTGGACGTACAGAGCAAAGGGGTACACAAATCTTTATTATAGGAGGGGGGGGGGTTGGTTCAGACTACGTGGAGCCAGCCGGCAATGGCCGACCACGGGGGGAGAGCAGGGAGCGAGACCTCAGAGAGGGAGAGCCGAGAGCCCAGAGAGAGAGAGGGGAGGGGTGAGGGGGCTTTTTATTGGGCGACAACCAGGGGTGCCGTGTAGGGCCAGGATTGGTTGAAAGGTGGCACTCTAGGATTTTGCGGGGCATAGAAAAACCTGGGGGCGGAGACTGCATCAGAATAACTCCTCAGCAACAGTCCATCCAGCAACAGTCCATCCAGGATGGAACATTCTCTACCATTGTTGATACAGGTTGAGGCAAGGGCCTATGGGGGCCCACAAAGCGGTCTATTTTGTTGTTCCTGATAGAGATGACCAGAAACATTTATTTGAGGTCTAGGCCCATCAAGTCTGTTTGGGAGACTCAGGACTCCCTGATTAGGGGCCCAGCTAGTGGAATGGCCTGATAGTGACTAAAGAGTCATCGTTAAAGTATACCAGCCTCTTGCCCTTATTCAGCTTTTGCAGTCCTGGCTTTGCTAAGGTTAGCTTTGGAGTGAATGATATAACTGTAATAGGAAGTAGGTGAGGTGGGTATCTAAGTCTAAGTGGAAAATATTTCATTATGAACTTGATACTGACTCAATAAAGACTATTGTGTATTTTTGCTTTCAGGTATGTATTTTCCCCTGGTTTATGGACCTGTGTGAACATATGCTCTATCTCAGGGGACCTGGCCTATATCTAGGTTTTGGGACTTTGTTAGGAAGTGAGCCTCCTGGAATGGAATTAAAGAATACCATGAAAGGAAGGTCTCACCTGAGTGATGAGTCTGAAGGGTTGGCAATCCATGTCTGATGTCTCTGTACACAGTCTGAGGTGAAGCATGCTGATATGGTATTCGCTGCATTGATTAGCTTGGAATCAGGGATGCAATATCATTTGGCGTCGTGCCAAGATAATAGCAGTTTTGAAACCAAAGAAAGACCCGCCACTGGCTGCCAGCTATAGACCAATTTCTCTCCTCTCCGTGTGTTACAAACTCCTTGAGAGGCTGCTTCTGTCACGTATTTCTCCTCTTACAGAGAAATTCCTATCACCCGCCCAAGCTGGTTTCCGCCAAGGAAGATCTACCTGCGAACAAGTCCTGGCCCTCTCAACTTACATTGAAAATGGATTCCAGAAGAATTTAAAGACGGCTGCTGTCTTTGTTGATTTCACAGCAGCCTATGACACGTTCTGGCACCGAGGTCTCCTAGTCAAGATCTCAAGATGCCTGCCTCCATGGGTGGCCAACACTATATCGTTTCTTCTCCAAAACAGAAGATTCCGGGTGCATCTGAGTGACAAGTCTAGCAGATGGAGACTTGTCTCAAGTGGCCTCCCTCAGGGCTCTGTTCTGGCTCCTACGCTATTTAATATTTACATCAATGACCTTCCAGAAACTTCTTCAAGGAAGTTCATCTACTCTGATGACATCTGCTGTGCAACTCAGGCATCCAAGTTCGACATCCTCGAGGAAACACTCACGGAAGACATGTCTCTGATATCTGATTACTGTAAAAAATGGCGACTAATCCCTAGCACTGCAAAAACGGTATCATCTGTTTTCCATCTACACCATGCCTCGGCCTCGCATGAGCTTAATGTGCAGCTTGGCGATATGAGAATCCGGCATGAAGCCTAGCCAGTCTATCTTGGCGTTACTGTTGCTCGCACTCTGTCATTTCACAATCATCTCATAAAAACTGCAGCAAAGGTGGGCACGAGGAATAACATCATTGCAAGACTGGCCAGCTCCTCATGGGGCGCGAGCGCTTCCACACTACGATCATCATCTCTGGAATTATGCTATTCCACTGCAGAATACTGTGCCCCAGTATGGTTCCGTAGCCCCCATGTCCACTTGGTCGATTCCAAATTATACTCCTCCATGAGGATAATTTATGGAACCATCTGTTCCACCCCGGTTCCATGGCTGCCAGTTCTTAGCAACATCGCCCCACCAGATATTCGTCAGGATGCGGCATCATCTAAGTTCATTTCCCACGTCTACGCTCGACCGGACCTGCCAATATACGCGGATATCTTCGCCCACCTTGTCCAACGCTTGACGTCTCGTCACCCAATCTGGTCCCCTACGCCTACACTGAACTTCTCTGTTCCAGACTCTTGGAAACAGAGTTGGCAGTCAGCTGAGGTAAAGAACAAACACCTCATCACAGACCCCTGCAAGCGTCAGCCCGGCTTTGACCTAGCATGTTATGATTGGGCCCTCCTCAATCGCTATCGAACAGACCATGGGTGGTGCGCTGCTATGTTCCATCGCTGGGGAGCCAGAGACGACCTGAACTGCCCCTGCGGCTACAGACAGACTATGACCCACATAGTCAATGACTGCCACCTCTCCAGATTCAAAGGATGTCTCAAAACTTTACATCAGGCTCAACCCGACGCTGTTGACTGGCTACGGAAGAAGGGCAAACGCTAGAAGAAGGAGAAGGAGAAGGAGAAAGAGAAGGAGAAGGAGAAGGAGAAGGAGAAGGAGAAGGAGAAGGAGAAGGAGAAGGAGAAGGAGAAGGAGAAGGAGAAGGAGAAGGAGAAGGAGAAGGAGAAGGAGAAGAAGGGGACAGGCCCATATCTAGGTTTTGGGACTTTGTTAGGAAGTGAGCCTCCTGGAATGGAATTAAAGAATACCATGAAAGGAAGGTCTCACCTGAGTGATGAGTCTGAAGGGTTGGCAATCCATGTCTGATGTCTCTGTACATAGTCTGAGGTGAAGCATGCTGATATGGTATTCGTTGCATTGATTAGCTTGGAATCAGGGGATGCAATATCATTTGGCCTGACTTGAGAGAAGCATGCAGGGAAGAGAGCCCCACCCCAGAGGTTCCAGGACTGGGAGAAACATAGGCTCTATAGACTAAGCGGGAGATTCCTGTTGTCTTAGGGTTTAAGAAGACAATAGATAGTTATTTCAGTAATCACATTGTTCCTAGGTCTATCTTATTACATATAAACTGAGTTATAGCTGTTTTTTTTCTATTTTTCTGCCTTCTACTTCCCCTAAAATAGTACCCTTATTTGTTGATTGTATGAAAATTAGGTCAACTGATTACAATTTATATATACATGTACAATGTATAAGCTACATGGAATAAAAATAGATTAAATGTTTCATATATGTAAATATAGGGTATATATTAAATGGAAATATTTTTAGAGAAAGTAGAAGGTTTGAAAGTTTCAACCATAGTACACTAATAGAGTATCTTTAAAGTAACTTTTCATGAAAATATTACTGTCAGTTCCTCTCAAACTTCTTGGTTTTGAAAACAATTTACACTCATGAAAGTAATTTAAAAGTGTGAATTAGTTTATGTGAGTTATTACTATCAATTGATTAGAGATCAGCACTAAGGAGTGCCTTGTGGAACTATATCCTATAATATTACAATAATATACAACACTTTTAAATCAAAAATAAAATAAATAAATAGAAATTACCACTAAGTTTTTGAATATTTCAATTTATGATAAAGTAACAATGACATAGCTATTTCATGAAATACAAGGAATATGTTATTAAAAACAATAACTATTTTTCAAAACAAAAAATGAGTTATCAACCAAAATACCTTTATAAATTTTGCCAAACTTTTTGGCATCTATCTTAAAAGAAAATGATTTAACTCTTCTACTTTCATCTACATTTTCTATATTCAATAGGTTTATTTGATTGAGGTATGTGAACAAAATTAAATCTATTACAAATATTCAGTAACTATTAAAGAAAGGTATATTTTAGTTGATTTTCACAAAATTTTGATTTGCTTTTATACTATACTTCATTTCTACTTTAAGGCTAGTTGCAATATAGAATATGAATCTAAGTAAATAAGCTTTTTCACACTATTATATTAAAATCCCATGAACGTAGCTTATTCAGGAAAAATATGTTTGGCTCTGGCATGATTTTGTGACATTTTGCAATGGTCATTTTGAAGATACAAGTATACTCTCTTATTAAAGTGAAACAACTATTTACACATTTCATATTATACTATCAAGAAAATCACAATTATAGCTACTGTGTTCTCTCTAAGCACAAATATTCCTTACCAGGCAGATGGTGGTCCATTGGCTCCATTCCTTGCCTGTGTGAAGTCCTGGGTTCCATTCCTAGCACCGGAATTATGTTCTGCTTTCTCTCTCTTTTCTTCTCATTATATCAATTAATTAGTTAGCTAATTAATTAACTGTTTCCAATGTCCTATAAGTGTTGAGGAACTGTCATACTTATTGTGGGCATAGTCAACTTTTCCAAAATTCTAATTTTACTTTGAATATGCAAAATTCTTTACAGCCAAAAACAACTGGAGTTTTCCATGAAGTGACAGGCTCACATCATTTAATTTTATAGAAATGTTTGCCAAATACACAATTTTCTATAGCCTTGACAGGTCAGTCAGTTAGTCATCTATTCAAGTGGTCTTTGCTAAAAAAAAACAAACAAAAAAAGGCATTTGATGGAATGAAATGACTACCTTGGCTTACAATTCAAGTGATTGCCAACTGATTTTCTTGGGAATAATCATATTTTAATTTGTGACAGAAATATTTTCTTTTCTATCCTCACCCCAGAAGCAAGGCCATGTATATACAAGAGTTGAGATTTAATAAAACTGTGTTGCTAGTGCTCTTTTCTTTTCCGGAGAGGATGTAGAGTAGAAGAATGTAACAGCTTCTGGTACACTCAGTGTAAGTACCTTGACTGCTGATGAAATGTTAGTCTTATACTCTTGACCCCCCCCTTTTTTTTTTTTTTTACTATTATGACAGATACCAATAGCGAAGCAGGAATAAATGTCATTTTGATACCATTATGTCACCTAACGACCTCCTGAACTGGTTTGGGGTCCCTTCAAAACCCCCCATAAGATCTTGCCCTCAACTTGGATCAACAAGGGTAGAGAATGTTCCATCGTCCAAAGGGAGGCTGGACAACATACTCTATGCTACACCTGAGGAAGATGGGTCCTGATATTGGCGCAACTTGCAATGTTCCTACTCATGACCACAGAATGTGAGGTTGGATCTACAGGGATGCAGGGTCCCATAGGATCTTAAGCTGAATATGGGCCCCAATCAGATAAAATAAATGGAGTTTACAGTCAACAATATTTATACACTTTTTCCATATTTGGGACACACTCTTTTCCCAGATCCAGCTTTCTGGTCCTTTTTCCAGCCATGACATAATCTCCTCAGACAATAACTAGGATCCACCTGCATATCAGATTTTAGACTCAGGAAAAAAAAAAACAAAACTAGTATACCCAAAGGCCCTTTGGAATATAACTAAAATATGCCTACTAGCTATCTACAGAACTGAACCCCCCCCCCAATCTCTTCATCTGTGCTACTCCAGCCTTTAGGTTCATGATTAGTCAACAACTTGTTTGGCTTTATATGTTAACTCTCTTTTCAACCACCAGGTTCCACATGTTAGCATGATGCCAACCAGACTTCCCCAGACAGACAACCCCACCAATGTGTCCTGGAGCTCCAGTTCCCCAGAACTCCGAACCAATAGGGAACGAGAGAGGCAGGCTGGGAGTATGGATCTACCTGTCATCACCTATGTTCAGCAGGGAAGCAATTACAGAAGCCAGACCTTCAGCCTTCTGTATCCCATAATGACCTTGGGTCCATACTCCCTGAGGGTTAAAAAGTAGGAAAGCTATCAAGGGATGGGATGGGATATGGACTTCTGGTGGTGGGAATTGTGTGGAGTTGTACCCCTCTTATCCTATGTTTTTGTCAGCTTTTTCTTTTTATAAATAAATAATAAAAAAGGAAAAATAATCCCAAACATGAAAGTAGAAATCTGCATATCTGCATTGTATTTCTGTTGTAGTAAAATATCATGAGTCAGAATGGCAGAAATAGCAAAGCAAAGGTATCTTTGTTCACAGTTTGGAGGTTAGAAGTCCAATATCAAAATATTAGAATCTTTTTTTTTCTGAGATCTCTCTCACCCTAGAGATGTATCCACTTTGCACCCCCCCCCCAAGATATCTTGGGTCTTTACTAAGTCTTATACTTTCCTTATTTTAAAGGTATCAGTCTGTTTGTCTTATATGATCTCACTCATACAAATTCTTTTAACATTAAATATATACTTAAATGCCCTGTCTACAAATATAACAATCATATTCCATGGTATTAGAGGTTAGAAACTTCAACACGTGAATTTTTGAGGATAATTCCTTTCACTATTATTATTTTTCTGTCTTGGAGTTATCTATGGAGTTCAGTGCCACTTCTCCTGGGGGCTATTTCTTCTTTTTTGTTCTTTCATTATTGGTATAACAGAAAGAAATACATGGAGAGGAAGAAGAGAGACAGAAAGAGAAAGAGAAGAGAAAGTGAGAGCGAGTGTGTGTGTGTGTGTGTGTGTGTGTGTGTGTGTGAGAGAGAGAGAGAGAGAGAGAGAGAGAGAGAGAGAGAGAGAGAGAGAGAGAGGAACTAGAGAATTGCTCAATTCTGGCATGTAGTGGTGACTGAACCTGGAAACTCAAAATCTCAGGCATGGAAGGCTCTTTGCATAACCATTATGCTGTCTCTGACCCTGGCCCCCATTTCTTATATTTGTATTCCTTTTCTTAAATTCCATTACTATTTTAAAATACTTCCATGAAGAAAATCTCAGTCTTTATACACATATATTATACATGATTCACTAAATTAAATGTTTCTTTAAAGATAGACAGTTTTGATAACTTAACCTTAGTAAAATATTAGATTATTCATCTTGATTGTTTTCTTATAATTCCAATTTATCTTCAACTTTCTACTACAAAGCTTGATGTTCATTTTTAAACTACTTTAACACATTTTACAAATATATTTAAGTAATTCAAAAATTTCTATAAGATACTGTACGGATAGTTTATATGGGACCAAGCAGTAGCACATCTGGGATAATGCACAAGTGACTGTGCACAAGGACCCTGGTTCAAGGCCCCATCCTCATCTTCAGGCCCCATCCTCATCTTCAAAATATATAAAGAGCTCAGCAAACTTAGCCGCAAAAAAGCAAATGACCCCATCCAAAAATGGGCAGAGGATATGAACAAAACATTCACTACAGAGGAGATCCAAAAGGCTAACAAACATATGAAAAACTGCTCCAGGTCACTGATTGTCAGAGAAATGCAAATTAAGACAACACTAAGATACCACCTCACTCCTGTAAGAATGGCATACATCAAAAAGGACAGCAGCAACAAATGCTGGAGAGAATGTGGGGACAGAGGAACCCTTTTACATTGCTGGTGGGAATGTAAATTGGTACAGCCTCTGTGGAGAGCAGTCTGGAAAACTCTAAGAAGGCTAGACATGGACCTTCCATATGACCCAATAATTCCTCTCCTGGGGTTATACCCCAAGGACTCCATAACACCCAACCAAAAAGAGGTGTGTACTCCTATGTTCATAGCAGCACAATTCATAATAGCTAAAACTTGGAAGCAACCCAGGTGCCCAACAACAGATGAATGGCTGAGAAAGCTGTGGTATATATACACAATGGAATACTATGCAGCTATCAAGAACAATGAACCCACCTTCTCTGACCCATCTTGGACAGAGCTAGAAGGAATTATGTTAAGTGAACTAAGTCAGAAAGTTAAAGATGAGTATGGGATGATCCCACTCATCAACAGAAGCTGACTTAGAAGATCTGAAAGGGAAACTAAAAGCAGGACCTGATCAAATTGTAAGTAGGGCACCAAAGTAAAAACCCAGTGGTGAGGGGTAGACATGTAGCTTCCTGGGCCAGTGGGGGGTGGGAGTGGGCGGGAGGGATGGGTCACGGTCCTTTGGTGATGGGAATGGTGTTTATGTACACTCCTAGCAAAATGTAGACATATAAATCAGTAGTTAATTAATATGAGAGGGGGAAATCAATTGTATGTCTCAAAGGTTCTCAAAAGACAAACTGAATCTTTTTAATAGATAGGCTATGTATTTGATATGCGGACTCTCTCAAAAGCCTAGACCAAGTAGATTAGAAGCTTCCAATAGCACAGCTATATACAAGATACTGGGTACTGTACAGCAAACCACAACAAAGGGACTTTTCAAAGTTAACCCAATTAACAAATAATGTGATGATAATATTAACTATTGACTGTCTTTTTGAACCCTAAGACAGCAGGAACCTCACATCTTCACTATAGAGCCCCTACTTCCCCCAGTCCTGGCACCCTTGGATAGGGCTCACTTTCCCGTATGCATCTCCCAATCCAAAGCAAATAATATTGCATCCGCCGATCACAACCTAACCAAAGCAACGATTGCCATCTCAACATGCTTCACCTCAGAGTGTATCCAGAGACTTCACGTGTGGAATGACAACCCTTCAGCTTCATTACTCGGGTGAGACCTTTCCTTTTATAGTACACTCTAATTTCATCTCAGGTAGTTCACTTTCTAACAAAGTCCCATAACCTAGACATACACCAGTTTCTGTGAGAGAGAGCTTATGTGCACACGTATCCATAAACTACTGCAAAATATACCTGAAAGCAGGATTACACTAGAGTTTGCAGTGAGTACCTTCCTAACACTTCCTCTCCACTATTCCAAGCTTGGGATCCTTGATTGCTCAACAAATTGTTTGGCTTTGTATGTTAACTCTCTTTTCAATCACCAGGTTCCAGATGCCACCAGGATGCTGGCTAGGCTTCCCTG
Organism: Erinaceus europaeus; assembly: GCF_950295315.1. Lineage (NCBI taxonomy): Eukaryota > Metazoa > Chordata > Mammalia > Eulipotyphla > Erinaceidae > Erinaceus > Erinaceus europaeus. Next base: position 161,824,947 of record NC_080164.1, read on the forward strand.
GATTGAAGACCCCACCAATGTGTCCTGGAGCTCAGCTTCCCCAGAGACACACCTTACTAGGGAAAGAGAGAGGCAGACTGGGAGTATGGACCGACCAGTCAACGCCCATGTTCAGTGGGGAAGCAATTACAGAAGCCAGACCCTCTACCTTCTGCAACCCTCAACGACCCTGGGTCCATGCTCCCAGAGGGCTAGAGAATGGGAAGGCTATCATGGGAGGGGGTGGGTTATTGGGATTGGGTGGTGGGAATTGTGTGGAGTTGTACCCCTCCTACCTCATGCTTTTGTTCACTAATCCTTTCTTAAATAAAAAATTAAAAAAAAAAAAAAAGATACTGTACGGATAGTTTATATGGGACCAAGCAGTAGCACATCTGGGATAATGCACAAGTGACTGTGCACAAGGACCCTGGTTCAAGGCCCCATCCTCATCTTCAGGGGGGAAGCTTCATGAGTGGTAAAGTAGTGTTGCAGGTGTCTCTTTTACTCTCTCCCTGTCTTCCCCTTCCTTCCAACTTTTCTCTGTGTTTATTCATAATAAATAAGAAAATTGAAATGTCAAAAAAAGATACTATATGGACAGCTTTTGAATTTTCAAACTTCCCTTCAAAAACATAGATAGAGGCAGAGTCACTAGATCAGTAACAAACTGGCTTCTAGAAGCAAATTTTTGTTTGTTTTCTCACAGAAACTTATTCATAATCACCAAACACTAAACACAAATACCCTTTTCCAAAAATGATTTAATTAGGAGTGATACAACTTAAGATGGGAAGGTGCAGAGAATTATGCTGGTACTCACTTGGGTGGCCTCACAACAGAGGTAAGCCATTGGCTTTCCAGTCACCGATTCAAGGGATCACATGATGCAGAAGGAACCAGTCAGGAGAAATTCATGTATGAACTTTCAATTTATTTGGAGGAGGACAAAACTTATATAGCAAAGTGGAACAAAGAACATTTTTCACATATGTCAGTAATCACAGGTTTTCAAAAGGTCAGTACCCCTATGGTAGGAAAGGCTAAGGAATGACAGGAATTGATGAGATACCAAAAGGTCAAAGCAATTAGTTTCCATGAGGCAAAAGTTGTTAATTATCTAAAGGTATTAAGAAAAACATGGTGGTTAAACCAGCAGGGTGAGATAAAGTAGAGAAGGGCAGAATTTGATGTAAATCATGGTGATCAAAGTATCCGGGAAGTGAGGTGTGGAGGTCTCACTGTTAAGTTACTGGCAAGGCAGTGATGGAGTGTATTCTGTATGTGATCAAAAGATGGTGAAATTATAGTGAACATAGTGAACTTATAGTGAACATAATGAACTTTAAGTGAACTTTCAAGCAGCAACCATTTGGTTTGCAGCAGGTGAATGAGTTAAGTGTGAGAGGTTGCAGGCCTCTGTGAAGCCTGGGAGACTGACAAAGGGAAACGGAGTCAAGAAGTTGTTTCCCTCCAAGTTCTATCCTCAAAAGGGAGAGACTGACAGGTGGGGTGTCTTTTCAGACCTCCATCTCCAGGATAGGGGAGTTCCCCTATGCTCTACCATGCTTTCACATACTCCCACAATTCCTCCTTTTCTTTTTATTAATGAGCAGGGTTTATGGGTCTATATTAGCAAAGGATGTCATGTCTGTCATAGGGACAGCAGTGTAGGGATGAACAGAAACTTTCTGAACTGTAACATTTATAATGTCATGTATGTGCTTTTGAGGAATCGAATAAGGCAAGGAGCAATCAGTAATAGAACTGCAATAGCCATCAAGGGACCTAGAAAAGGTAAAAGTCAAGAAGTTAGAGGGGAAGAAAACCAAGAGTTAATATTGAAAGAGGAAAGGAAATTTTTGAGGTCACGGATGAGTTTATGCAGAGTATCAACAGTGCAGACTCATTTATGAAAAAGCAGCATTCTTCTTTTAGTGCCACATATATCCCTCCATGTTCCACTAGAATCAAGCCAAGAGCTCTTCGGTTCAGGAGTGCCACCTTATTGAAACAGTTTATCTGTCTCTGGAGAGACACCAAGCTGTCAGAGGTGAAGTCGATGGACTGTTGAAGTCGATCCTCGATGAGTCCAGCCATATAGAATGTCCCAAAGCTCTGCCAGAAGCCCAATGGAGGCAGTCAGTCCAGTGCCAATGACCAGGGGAAGAAACACTGCATGTCTGGTTCTCGGGTGGGATGTCAGCTAATGAAATTCTTCTTCTCCATAGAGGGTTAGCTGTGGAACAAGAGAGACTAGGAGGCAAGGACTGGGTAGAGAAGAGTTGACATAAAAATATATGGTGGAATTGCACCAGAACACAAACAAAGGAGGGGCGTATACATTAGAAGACAAGGTGAGGATTTTTTTGAGCATTGAGGAACATTAGGAGAAAAAGAGGAGGTTAACAGACATGTTTGGATGAAGTCAGAGCTAATAGCATCTGTGTAGAGAGGAACTGAGGTAAGGGGTAGTAAGTCAGCAGAGAGGGAGGAGTTGGGTAGGCTACTGAGGTTGGCTGGGGTATTGTTTACTGGTGTAGCAGCTAGAAGAGGTCTCTTAAGAGAAGCACACAAAAAGCAGTTTGAAGCATTGGGGAGAGCAGGGGATTGATCAATAAGAGAGAGAGCATATTGAAGATAATCAGGCCATGACAAGAGATCAAGTTGGAGGAACGGGAGGCAAGAGCTTGAGAAAGAGCTTCTTCATGTTTGGTTATCATATTTTGAGTTTGAACTTCTCTAGAGTCAGGGACTGTTGAGAGATGAAAATATCAGCAGAAGGATAATTAGAAGCAGCACTGTAGTAAAGTTTTCCAGTGACTCCAGTGGCCCATCTGGGGTGCCAGGGGTCATGAATGATCAACTTAAGAGACTTCTTGCCAGAAAAAATTGTCTGCTAGGGTTGAATATCGGTGTGGAGCCCTTTTGGTAACCATGTGATATAAAACCAATAGGGACTCCGTGAATTTTGCAAGACCAGTAACAGTATCCACCATAGTAATCAACAGCTGTGAAACAACTGCCTGAATTATCAAAAAGAAAGCTAACACAAGGACATCCAGCACTGGCAAAAATGCCTCTATAAGTTTATGGATGGAACGGTGGGTAGCATTTGACAGTGAGAGATGATAGGTGGACAATTCGAATTTTTGTAAGTATTAAAAAGTTTTGGTGTAGTTATTCCATTAATGCTTTAGCCAACTGAATATTAGCGGGGTGTATTTCCCCTCTTTTTTATTTAATTGAGTCTTAAAGGCTATAGGGAATAATTGTAGTGAGAGTAATGTTCTAAAGGGAAAAAACAACTTTAAATAGTTGACAAAAGCAGGATCACTGTCTTTTTTTTTAAATTTTTTATTTAAGAAAGGATTAGTGAACAAAAACATAAGGTAGGAGGGGTACAACTCCACACAATTCCCACCACCCAATCCCCATAACCCACCCCCTCCCATGGTAGCTTTCCCATTCTCTATCCCTCTGGGAGCATGGACCCAGGGTCGTAGAGGGTTGCAGAAGGTAGAAGGTCTGGCTTCTGTAATTGCTTCCCCGCTGAACATGGGCGTTGACTGGTCGGTCCATACTCCCAGTCTGCCTCTCCCTTTCCCTAGTAAGGTGTGTCTCTGGGGAAGCTGAGCTCCAGGACACATTGGTGGGGTCTTCAATCTAGGGAAGCCTGGCCAGCATCCTGGTGGCATCTGGAACCTGGTGATTGAAAAGAGAGTTAACATATGAAGCCAGACAATTTGTTGAGCAATCATGGATCCCAAGCTTGGAATAGTGGAGAGGAAGTGTTAGGGAGGTACTCACTGCAAACTCTAGTGTACTTCTGCTTTCAGGTATATATTTTGCAGTAGTTTATGGATACGTGTGCACATAAGCTCTCTCTCACAGAAACTGGTGTATATCTAGATTATGGGACTTTGTTAGAAAGTGAACTACCTGAGATGAAATTAGAGTGTACTATAAAAGGAAAGGTGTCACCCAAGTAATGAAGTTGAAGGGTTGTCATTCCACACGTGAAGTCTCTGGATACAGTCTGAGGTAAAGCATGTTGAGATGGCAATCGTTGCTTTGGTTAGGTTGTGATCGGCGGATGCAATATTATTTGGTTTGGATTGGGAGATGCATACGGCAAAGTGGGCCCTATCCAAGGGTTCCAGGACTGGGGGAAGTAGGGGCTCTATAGTGAAGATGTGAGGTTCCTGCTATCTTAGGGTTCAAAAAGACAATCGATAGTTAATATTATCATCACATTATTTGTTAATTGGGTTAACTTTGAAAAGTCCCTTTGTTATGGTTTGCTGTACAGTACCCAGTATCTTGTATATAGCTGTGCTATTGGATGCTTCTAATCTACTTGGTCTAGGCTTTTGAGAGAGTCCGCATATCAAATACATAGCCTATATATTAAAAAGATTCAGTTTGTGTTTTGAAAAACTTTGAGACATACAATTGATTTCCCCCTCTCATATTAATTAACTACTGATTTATATGTCTACCTTTTGCTAGGAGTGTACATAAACACCATTCCCACCACCAAAGGACTCTGACCCATCCCTCACACCCACTCCCACCCCCCACTGGCCCAGGAAGCTACATGTCTACCCCTCACCACAGGGTTTTTACTTTGGTGCCCTACTTACAATTTGATCAGGTCCTGCTTTTAGTTTCCCTTTCAGATCTTCTTAGTCAGCTTCTGTTGATGAGTGGGATCATCCCATACTCATCTTTATCTTTCTGACTTAGTTCACTTAACATAATTCCTTCTAGCTCTGTCCAAGATGGGTCAGAGAAGGTGGGTTCATTGTTCTTGATAGCTGCATAGTATTCCATTGTGTATATATACCACAGCTTTCTCAGCCACTCATCTGTTGTTGGGCACCTGGGTTGCTTCCAGGTTTTAGCTATTATGAATTGTGCTGCTATGAACATAGGAGTACACACCTCTTTTTGGTTGGGTGTTATGGAGTCCTTGGGGTATAACCCCAGGAGAGGAATTACTGGATCATATGGAAGGTCCATGTCTAGCCTTCTGGGAGTTTTCTCAGACTGCTCTCCACAGAGGCTGTACCAATTTACATTCCCACCAGCAATGTAAAAGGGTTCCTCTGTCCCCACATCCTCTCCAGCATTTGTTGCTGCTGTCCTTTTTGATGTATGCCATTCTTACAGGAGTGAGGTGGTATCTTAGTGTTCTCTTAATTTACATTTCTCTGACAATCAGTGACCTAGAGCAGTTTTTCATATGTTTGTTAGCGTTTTGGATCTCCTCTGTGGTGAATTTTTTGTTCATTTCCTCTGCCCATTTTTGGATGGGGTCATTTGCTTTTTTGCGGCTAAATTTGCTGAGCTCTTTATGTATTTTGGTGATTAGTTTCTTGTCTGATGTCTGGCATGTAAAGATCTTCTCCCATTCTGTGAGGGGTCTCTCTGTTTGTTTAACAGTTTCTTTGGATGTGCAGAAGCTTTTCAATTTGATGTAGTCCCATTTGTTTGTTTCTGCTTTAGTCTTCCTTGCAATTGGGATTGATTCATCAAAGATGTCCTTGAGGTTTAGGTGGGAAAGTGTTTTACCAATGTTTTCCTCTAAGTATTTGATTGTTTCTGGTCTGACATCTAGGTCTTTGATCCATTTGGAGTTGATTTTTGTTTCTGGTGAGATAAAGTGGTTCAATTTCATTCTTCTGCATGTTTCAACCCAGTTTTCCCAGCACCATTTATTGAAGAGAGCCTCCTTTTTCCATTTAATGCTTTGGGCCCCCTTATCAAAGATTAGATGCTCATAGGTATTGGGATTTACTTCTGGGCTTTCAATTCTGTTCCACTGGTCTGTGTGCCTATTTTTGTTCCAGTACCATGCTGTTTTGATGATGATGGCTTTATAATATTGCTTAAGGTCTGGGAGTGTGATGCCTCCATTTCTGTTTCTTTTCCTTAAGATGGTTTTGGCAATTCTAGGTGTTTTCAGGTTCCAGATAAATGATTGTAGTGTTTGTTCTATTCTCTTAAAGAAGCTTGGTGGAACTTTGATGGGTATTGCATTAAATTTATAAATGGCTCTGGGGAGAATATTCATTTTGATGATATTTATTCTTCCAATCCATGAGCATGGGATATCTTTCCATTTCTTGGTATCAGTTTCTATTTCCTTGAGTAGCAACTCATAGTTTTCAGCATACAAGTCTTTCACTTCTTTGGTCAACTTTATTCCTAGGTATTTGATTGATTTTGCAGAAACTGTAAATGGGAGTGATTTCTGGATGTCTTCTTCTTCACATTTAGTGTTTGCATAAAGAAATGCCACTGATTTTTGTACATTGATTTTGTAGCCTGATACCTTGCTATATTGCCTAATAACTTCCAGTAATTTTCTACTGGATTCTTTAGGTCTATGTATACTATCATATCATCTGAAAATAGTGAGAGCTTGACTTCTTCCCTTCCAATCTGTATCCCTTTGATTTCTTTCTCTTGCCTGATTGCTATGGCAAGAACTTCCAATACTATGTTGAAGAGTAACAGTGACAGTGGACAGCCCTGTCTAGTCCCCGATCTGAGGGGGAATGCTTTCAGCTTCTGTCCATTGAGTATGATGTTGGCTGTAGGTTTGCTATATATAGACTCCACTATCTTGAGGAATTTCCCATCTATTCCCATTTTTTGTAGAGTTTTGAGCATGAATGGGTGTTGAATTTTCTCAAAGGCTTTCTCTGCATCTATTGAGATAATCATGTGGTTTCTGGCTTTTCTTTTATTGATGTGGTGAATGACATTGATTGACTTATGGATGTTGAACCAGCCTTGCATTCCTGGGATGAATCCCACTTGGTCATGATGAACAATCTTTTTGATGTGTTGCTGTATCCGGTTGGCCAAGATCTTGTTTAATATTTTGGCATCTATGTTCATCAGAGATATTGGTCTGTAGTTTTCCTTTTTTGTTCTGTCCCTATCAGCTTTTGGTATCAGGGTGATGTTGGCTTCATAAAAGGTGTAAGGGAGTATTCCTGTTTCTTCAATCTTATGGAATAGCTTAAGAAGTATGGGTATTAACTGTTTCCTGAAAGTTTTGTAGAATTCGTTTGTGAAGCCATCTGGTCCAGGACTTTTGTTGTTGGGGAGCAGGATCACTTTCTAAGTTGAATGGGTAAGTCCATTATAAAACAGAGAGCATATGGCTTATGAGCTTTGTTGAGCTTTCTCCAGTTTGCGCCATGGCCACATAAATTTAGAAAAGGTATCAATTGAGACAAAAACATACTTTTGTTTATCAAAAATGGGTAAGTGGGGAACATCACTCTGCCTGAGGATATTGGCTTTTAAGCCACGGGGGTTAACCCCAAGAGTCTGAATAGCAGGTGTCTTAATTAAACTAGCAAAGGAGGAGCCAGTAATGGGGAAGAGTTAAAAATTAAGAGGCTCATAAAAGAAGAGGGAAGTATATAAAACATTAAGGATATGAGTGACTTCAGGAGTCAGCAAACACCCATGAATAAAATATATGAATACTGTTGATAAGTCACATAAGTTGAAATAGGATAGTTAACAAGGAAACTTATTTAGATTAAAATCTAACCATATGAGCAGTTGGTTCTTCATGTGAAGACTGGACATAGCTGCAATTATTTACTTAAGAAAAAGAAAACTTGTACCAAGTTAGAAGTTTACTAGAATTGATAACTCAATTATTAGAATTGGCTTAAGTATTTTCATATGATTTTAGAAGACCTTTTCAATAAACAGGTATTCTAGTATACTATAGAAAGTCAATACCTAATATGTTGACATGATAAAATGATTACCATTTCTTTATCGTGGTTTCAAAACTGCTTAAACAATTTAAGCCTAATATTAAAACTTTGTTGTTAGGATCTTTACTCATCACGAGGCTATCACACCCTTGGAATGGCTATGAGCAAGGGTGGGTATAAAACTCCATTAATAGATTTTACACTTTAAAACTTTGATATGGCAGCTTAAAAGGCTATGATAAACCTCATAGCTTAAATGTTTAAAATAATATTTTACTTTTACATCACCTTAAAATAATAATATTAGACTGAATAATTTTGTTAAGATTTTCCAAATATTAAATATTTTATAAAGCCAGAAACACCATGTACTAACTTAATTTATCAAGAATAAATCTCTGACAGCATCTTAAAACAAACCAGAATTTTTTTTTTATTTTTTAAAAATATTTATTTATTTATTTTCCCTTTTCTTGCCCTTGTTGTTTAACATTGTTGTGGTTATTGATGTTGTAGTTGTTGGATAGGACAGAGAGAAATGGAGAGAGGAGGGGAAGACAGAGAGGGGGAGAGAAAGACAAACACCTGCAGACCTGCTTCACCACCTGTGAAGCAACTCCACTGTAGGTTGGGAGCCGGAGGCTTGAACCCGGATTCTTACGCTGGTCCTTGCACTTCGCACCAGCTGCGCTTAACCCACTGTGCCACCGCCCAGCTCCCAGAATTTTTTTTAAATATAGAAAGATATGAGGAAAACCAGAGCAAAAGCCTTAAGATTGAGACACACTCTAGGTGTGTGATTTCTATTTTTAAGAAGCTCTATTTGAATGTTTAAAGAACATAAATTTAAAGGTTATCTTATTTAACTTTGTGTAGCAATCTTTGTAAGTCAGAATCTTTAAACCAAATTCAGCTTAACTAAATTTTACTTCAAACTTTAAACAATCTAGTTACTTAGAGGGTTAACACACATTAGTGATAATGTTTCTCAAAAGATTCATAGTGTCAGACAAATGCCAAATTTGTTGTGGATTAATTTTTATAAGATCAGTTCACAGGACATTCTGGGGGCCCTCCAGATGTCCTGAAACCTCCTTAGTTAAATATATAGATATTTTGTATTTGAATTTGGAGATGAAGAATTGTCACATTAAATACTTAGACTTTTACTTCAAATACTGTTACCTTAGCAAATTAATTTTACCTTTATGTTCCCACATAACCACTGTGTTGGAAACTCTTTTGTTTAGCTTTATCTGATAAGACTGTAGCTTTAGAGTCACTCATGTTTTTAACTTTGAAATTAATGTTTACCAAACTTAAAACACACACAGACATGTAGTCTATAAAACACAAGAGGAGAGAAACTTTCTGACATACAGAAATGGAAGAACATTCCAAATAAAGAATACTAAAATTATTATTCTACCAAAATATCTGCAATTTTATTGAAATCCATATCAAGATCCTAATGATTTTCTTCAAAAAAATTGAACAACTTTTCCAAAAAAAAAAGTTGTGTGGAACCACAACACACACACACAAAGCCAAAGAACTTCTAAAAAAAGAAAGAAAGAGAAACATGAAGGCATAACACTCCCCAATTTCAGTTTATACTACAAAACAATAGTATTTTTAAAAGTCGGTTATAGGAATTGAAATGGACACTTGAACCAATGAAACAGAATCAAGAGCCCAGAAATGAGCCCACATCTACAACAACCTATATATGACAAAGGGGCCAAAACCATTCAATGGAGTAAAGAAGTTCTCTTCAACAGATGGTGCTGGGAAAATTGGATAACCACACGTACAAATATGAAACTATTGAATAGATGAACACTTAACAAAATACACCAAAATCAGATTACAATGAGGCAAAGCATTGTATATAAGGCTAGAAGCTCTAAAACATATAATAGAAGACATTGGTGAAACACTGCAGGGTCTTCATATCAAGGATATGCAGATTATTTGTAGATATAAACCCATCAACATAGCAATAAAAACAAGAATAGATGCATGATACGACAACAAACCAAAAAGGGTCTGCATAGCAAAGGCAAAGGGCAAGGGATAACTGGGCAACCCAGTAAATGGGAGAAAGTATTTTCACATCAAACATCTGGCAAGTGACAATATCAAATATCTATAAAGAACTGGTAAGTCTCAATAAAAAGGGCAGGGAGAAATAATCCAATAAAAAAAAGTGGAGCCAGAGAACAAAACAGTCTTCTAAGAAGAGATACATATAGCCCACAGACATGTGAAGAAATGCTCCACTCCATTTATCATTAGAGGAACACAAATTAAAACTACACCAAGATCCACTTTATACCTTTGAGAATGGCCTACATCAGCAAAACAGTAAATGACAGGTGTTAGTGAGGTGGTGGAAACAGAGACTGCTCTACTGCTGGTGGGAATGCGAACTGGTGCAGCGCCTTTGGAAGACTGTATGGAGAGTCCTTAAACTAACAATGGAATCACCTTAAGATCAAGCAGTAGGAATCTTCAGAATTTACAAAGGGCATGTAAACATTCATTTGAAGGGACAAATAAACCTCTATATTCATAGCTGCATTATGGACATTGGCCAGAGTGGAAGCAGTGAGTATGTTTGAAAGTTTTGTGGAATTTTTCTTAAAAAAAAAAAAAAAAATAGTGCTTGCAAATAACCATAGTACTATGTTTACTATTTTCCTTGGATGTGTATTGTCAATTACATTTCTCTGATTGCTTTTATCAATTTGACTTCTGCTTTGGAAACCAAAGACTCTGATAGAAATTAAACATGTGTTGGGGCCAGGCAGTGGTGCACTTGGTTAAGCGCACACACTGCAGTGCACAAGGACCCAGGTTCAAGCCTCTGGTCCCCACCTGCTGTGGGGAAGCTTCACAAGTGGGGAAGCAGGGCTACATGCCTTTCTCTCTCTCTCTCTGTCTCTCTCCCATATTCCCTCTCCTCTCAGTTTCTGGCTGTCTCTATGCAATATATAAAACATAATTAAAAAAAAAAGAGAGATTGACATGTATTCAAATAAAGGTACATGCAATTGAAAAGATGGCGATATAATGCCTTCCTGCTAGAGAACACTATAAGTTCTATACATATTTAGGTCTTATAAGATAAAGGCAAAAGTGCAAAAAATTTGGCTAAAATTGTATTTGACATCATTGTTTTATAATCATAGACCATATAAATTATTCTTCAACCTCTGACAATGTGAAATTTATTGGATTTCTGTGCTCATGGAAAACTACAAGGGTCAAGAAATTTCCCCATTCAGATTGAGGAGATAGCAAAACTATAATGCAAAAATATTTGCATGCCTGAAGCACCAAAAGTCCTAGGTTTAATACTCAGCATGACCATACTCAGACCATACTCAGAGATGAGGAATGCTATGGTTAAATAATTGAACAGGTTCCCATTTTTACTGCAAAGAAATTCCTCTTGGCAAATCAGCAATATTCTTCTCTTTAGGTTCTTGATTAGTCAGCAATTTATTCTGTTTTATATCTAACCTGTTTTTCAGCCACCAGGTTCCAGACGTTATCATGACGTCAACCTGACTTCACTGAGCAGACAACCCCACTATATGTCCTGGAACACCACCTCTCCATATCACTACCCCACTAGGGATAGAGAGTCAGGCTGGGAGTATGGACCTGCCAACACCCATGTTCAGTAGGGAAGCAACTACAGAAGCCAGACCTCCAACCTTCTGCACTCCATAACGATCCTGGATCCATACTCCTAGAGGGAGATAAAGAATAGGAAAATTATCAAGGAAGGGAATTGGATATGGAGTTCTGGTGGTGGGAATTGTGTGGAATTGTACCCCTCTTACCCTATGATCTTGTCAGTATCTCTATTTTATAAATAAAAATTTTAAAGAAGAATACCTCTTGGAATACAATTTAGATAAGACTCACAAATACTTTCTTTGACTTATACATGACAAGGTCAGACAGACTTTCAAAAATGTCCAACATTTGCCCCATACATTATGAGTTATATTCATTCTTCCCACTGATCAGACTGAATAAAATACCTGTGAATTATACTTTGGTTAAATTTGAGGACTTTTGCTAGGTTTCTAAACCCTGATGACTCCTCAGTGGGGATACAACCCTATCTTAATAGCATTTCATCTCAGTAGAACTTCGGGTAAAAGATTCTCTATACAAATAACTATCACCTCACCTTTTCATTCTACTTCTTATACTCAGTACTTTCTAGTCTTTTTTAATTTTATCTCTCCTCATAAGTGTTCATTCATTCATTCATTCATTCATTCATTCATTCATTCATCATGAGAAGAAGGGAGAACCAGAACTGTTAGGCAGTTCCTGGAATTAAACTTGGGTCCCCATGCAAACGATTTGCACAGTAATCACCTTACGTCACTTGGGCAACTTATTCCTCTTTATGAGAGAAAACGTTATGTTATTTTTATTGAATAGTGTGTTTATCATTGTTGTGTACTAAACATCTTTACTATTTACCAAGTTGAATATGACACTGTATCAAATGATACATTAAGTCGATCCATATAACTATTCTTATTAGAAAAATAAAATTACTTTTCTTTGATTAAAAACATTAATGAAGACAGGCAGGATATCTAGTTTGATAATGCATGACCCAAATTCAAGGCTTGTTTCCACTTTTCTGAAGGTACCTTCAGTGCTGTGGTGTCTCTCTTTCTCTCTTAAACTATGTGTCTGCCTTTCTGTTTGAAAAATTTGGTCAGAAGCAGTGAAGTCTTTAAGCTTTCTCTCTTAAACTATGTGTCTGCCTTTCTGTTTGAAAAATTTGGTCAGAAGCAGTGAAGTCTTTAATTTTTATCTAAAAATAAAAACTAATGGCTGAAAAAATTAAAATATAATATTGATTTACAAAATTCCTTTGTAAATGGATATACAAATGGGAACAAAAATAGAATTTTATAAAAACAAATCATAGGGAGTTGAGCTGTAGCACAGCGGGTTAAGTGCAGGTGGCGCAAAGCACAAGGACCGGCATTAAGGATCCCGGTTCGAACCCTGGCTCCCCACCTGCAGGGGAGTCGCTTCACAGACGGTGAAACAGGTCTGCAGGTGTCTATCTTTCTCTCCTCCTCTCTGTCTTCCCCTCCTCTCTCCATTTCTCTCTGTCCTATCCAACAACGATGACAACAACAATAATAACTACAACAATAAAACAACAAGGGCAGCAAAATGGAATAAATAAATAAAATAAAATATAAAAAAAACAAATTATAAAGGTAAAATATAATTTATTTAATACAAAATGTATCTGTGCTTCATAATCTAACATAAATCAAAATACAATGTGGAAATTTATTGAGATTCTCAATAAAAACAACATTCACTGTAAATATTCAACTAAAACAGAATTTGTAAAATGAGAAACATGATTAGCTACAACAAAGAAATTCATTAAAACAGAAAAGACATTTTTTTTCTGATAAGAAACATTGTGACTACTAACTACTAATCAACATAATTTCCTCCAACTTTTACACATTTTAATTCAGTATATTAAAATCCAAAGAGAAAGCTCAACCTATTCTTCAAATTTTGTAAAAAAAAAAAAAAAAAAATTTCTGTTTCCTTTATTTTTTTAAGGCTTACATCTGCACAAAGAGATCAGTGACTCTAATAATAAATTCTGATGAAACAAATCAGCAAAAAAAAAAATAATATAGCTAGAGGAAATATGTATATCCTATCAAGAAGGATTCAAGTGAAAACTATTTTAATTTTCTCATAAAGCCTGTTAATAGCACATAATTTTGCATAGGTGGGGTACAGAATAAGATATTCTTCCTGCATTAATAGGCAACTGTCACAGAGTTAGTGAAATTCTTAATGGGTTTATAATTTACATAGCACAAAATTTTAAGGCATGTGCCTGAATTAGTTTTAGTAATTCTAAGTTGTACCACACAAACTACTTAATACCAGAAATATCATTGGTACAATACAAACTTCATATCCAGTAGCAGTTATTCCTTTTTACATTCATTCCCCAATCTCTGAACCATTAATATAATTTCTATATCTATGCATTTGCCTTTTTTGAGTAAGTTACATTTATGAAATTAAAATTTTAGTAAATTTTTGTCTGACTCCTTCATTTAGCATAAAGTCTCCAAGCTTCTTTCAAAATGTAACACTCCCCTTCTTTTTATAGATGCATTTATTTATTAACACAAGAGGAAGCAGAAGGGGAAAGAAAGAGAACTAGAGCATCATTCTGACACATCTGATTCCAGGAATAGAACTCAGGACCTCATACCTGAGAGTCCAAAGCTTTAGTCACAGTCATCTCTTGGACCACAGTATTCGCTTTCATATATAAGCACTACTCTATTATATATTTATAATTTTTAAATCAATTCACTGGATTTGTGGACACAAGTTGTTTCTGTTTTAATCAAGAACACTTCTGATGAATTCCTATATTAAAGGTCTTTAGGAAATAAAATGTTTATCGTAAAAATAGGAACTTTCAATATTAAAGGTCATTAGGAAATAAAAAAAAGTTTATCATAAAACTATCATGTCTATTCTTTTTTCCTTAAGATTATACTAATCCTATTCTTTTAATAGCTAACATTGCTTGGATTCAATTACTTTGTGTATAAACTCTATACTTCTGCTTGACTGACAATGATCAATATTATTTAATAGCTATTAGTTTTCTCACAAGTGACACAGGCACATCATTATACTTAATATTGTTTAGATAGAATTAAGTAATCTGCATAAACCAAATATAAATCCAAAGCTCAATTAACATTATTTATTGTCTTTATATTTATTAGACTGTTCCCCCTCTCATATCTTATTCACATGCTTAATTTTCTTTAATAGTTCAGTCTTGTTTTTGAGTAGTGTTTGAAAAAGAAACCACTTTGAAAGTATTATTTAAAATTTATCAAATAAATGGTGCAAATAAAAAGCAAATCAATTTCTCAAAGTATAACTAAATGACCACCTATTGTTAGCTTTGTCATAGGCCTTACTTATGCTTGACATGGTATGCACAAAGACAAAAAGGGAAAATATAATGAGTTGTTTTTCTATCTCATTTTCTCACTTAGCACCATTAAGGGAGGTAAGAGTTATATTCTGTATCAGAAAGGATTGCATTTACATTCTTTCATTTCTAAAATAGGTTTCTCTCTTTGAAATGGAAGCAGTTTCCTAACTTAAAGTAGGTAATTACACACTCCATTAAACAAGTAATTAACAGATTACAATTTGAAAAAAAGAAAAACTTGAAAATGAGCAATTCGAATTCTGAATGTGAAGAGTAGTGTTATAATTAGCATAATACCTTAAGAAATAGATTAACAAGTACACAATAAAAATGAAAAAAAGAAACAATCAGTTTCCTACAAACAGATCATATAAAACAAATGACATTTTGTAAGTCAGTCATGAGCATGGTTTTTAGAAGCTTGGGCTTACTGTTGTTGCTATATTACCCTAAAACTTAAAAAGGTGTGATTTTGTTATACAGAATATTTACCCTCGGAGACTCTCAGAGTCGATGTTTTAAATGGTATTTCAGGGGTAATTGCCCTGAGGCAAGCAGCCACTGCTAGCAAACTCAACATGTGTAATTCAAATTAGTAATTTGAAATTGTAAAAACAACAGACTCAGCATTGTGTATGTAGGGTTCATTTTCACTGCACATTTAAAAATGTGCATAAAGAGAATTCAGAGGAAACATGCACACTAAGTCTATTAAACTGACATCCAAGAAAAAAAAATCTAAGCTGGAAGAAGGATACCACCCATCTTATACCTTTAAAGAAAAAAAAAAAAGAACTAAACAAAGGCAAAGTATACAGCTTCCAAGGTTATTTGCAAGATGAAAGTCCAATAACTATATCCGGAGTGAAATATGTTTTTTATGCAAAATTCTTGGTTAAATGCCTTCTTCAAATGACTGCAGCAAGGGGGGAAAGTGTAATCTTTAAAGTTGAATCTTCTAATGAAACTACCTACAATCTACATTAATGTCATCAGGAGAGGTAAAGAATCAAGCCATCAACTCTATAACCGAGGCTCTGGACTCAGATCTGGTAATTATTTCTTAGCTAAAATATGAATTGACTGTGTGAGTAAAAAGTATTGTATTAAAAGTTCTTAAAAATGTTCATCAACAGTTTTGCTGAAATCCATATGTTGTTTTCATTTCATACTAAATTAAGCACAGGAGTTAGGGGGTAGCACAGCGGGTTAAGCTCACATGGCACAAAGCCCAAGGACCGGTGTGTAAGGATTGTGGTTCAAACCCTGGCTCCCCACCTGCAGGGAAGTCACTTCACAGGAGGTGAAACAGGGTTGCAGGTGTCTATATTTCTCTCCCCCTCTCTGTCTTCCCCTCATCTCTCTATTTCTCTCTGTCCTATCTAACAACGACAACATCAATAACAACAATAATAACTACAAAACAATAAAAAACAAGGGCAACAAAAGGGAAAATTAATTAATTAACTAAGATAAGAAAAACCAATTATGCTAAAAATAGAACATTCTTCCTACATTTTTCCCAAAACAGGCAGTCAGTAAGTTCAAACTGTGTAAGAAGATGCTACTGAGAATGTCAACTAGCTATTCACTTTTGAGTCATTATTTCTATATAGTATAGAAAAGAGTCTCCAGTTGTATGTTACTATTGAATTTTCTTTACAATGTTCGTTTTCTTAGTGTTTTCTGTACAAACATTAAATTTAGGTCAGAATAAACGAGTTAAAAGAAGCAAAACCTCTATGATTACCTTCACAATATTTACCATATCTTTTACTTGTCAATCATTTAATGCATTTTTATAATCCTCCATTAATCCTTAATTCTTTTTATTAGTGACTTAACTATTATTGACAAGATTATGGTATAAGAGGGGTATAATTCCATATAGTTCCCACCACCAGAGTTCCATATTCCTTCCCCCTCTTAGAAGTTTTCCTATTCTTTATCCCTCTGGGAGTATGGACCAAATATTTTTTATGGATCAAAATTATTTTTGATATGAGTTCTGGCTTCTGTAATTGCTTCTCCTCTGGACATGTGCATTGGCAGGTTGATCTATACCACCAACTTGTGTCTATCTTTCTCTAGTGGGGCAGGGCTCTGAAGTGGTGAGTTTCCAGGACATATTGGTAAGGTCATCTTCCCAGGGAAGTCAGGTAGGATCCTAATAGCATCTGCAAATTGGTGGCTGAAAGGTGGCAAGATACAAAGTGGGGCACAATAATTAATGAACAGGAAACAGAAAGTAGGAACAGAGCAAGTGAGAATAGTGATTTTTATGGTGGAAAGAAGATAGGAAGTTCATTCTAGGCATATTCCTAGGGGCCAGCAACTATCATAGTTGTTTGCTTGAGTTTGATAGCTGACATGGAGTTGAAGGAAAACATTATCTGAGAAGATGGTTTCAGAGTAGAGAAAGGGGTTAGAAAGTTGGATTAGGGCAGAGAGTAAAACAAAAAAAAATCTATAAATAAAAGTGGACAGGGATTTTTTTTTAATGACCCTTCAAGGAAATCTCTTCACTTCCTTCACTCTAAGAGTTAGTGGTGATTTACACAGTATAAAAATAGAATTGAAGGGGTGGTGGATGGCAAAAGAGCTCTCTTGGATAGTGTGTTTCTTTGTCCTGTGTATGACACAGGCAAAAGGAAAAAGGAAAGCAAGAAAGCAGGGAATAAAAAAAAGAAAGGAAGAAAAAAAGAGGTAAAGAGACAAAGGAATGGGAGTTTTAGAAATTTCATATTTATGCTGTCCTTCTTATGCAAGTTTTATTTTTTCACAGCTAAACACTTCTGTATGTGCAGTACCATCACTCCAAGCTGACATTTTCACTCGGAAGGAAAAGGAGGGGAGGAGGGTAAAGGAGAGGGGGGAGGGAGAGAGGGAGAGAAAGAAATGTGAAAGACAGAGAGATAAAAAGAGAAATATCATGATAAGGAGACACTATAGCTTCCCTTTGCCATGGTACTTCTGTGTTGTGCCAAGGTTCAGTACTAGCAAAGACTATATCCTCCCTAGTGAGATATTTTTCAACCCTTCATGTTTTAGTTAGTGTCTATGGAACTTGGGATAGCTAAGTTTCATGTGTCAACTGAGTAAGATATGGTTTCTTGTTACTGATCAAACACCAGTCAAGATGTTGTAAAATCACATTTACAATGTGATTAATATCTAGGATCAGTTCAGTTCAAGTAGACAAGCTTTACCCTAGAGAGAGAGAAGGGAGGCATGTTTGAGGGGGAGTCATTGAATCAGTGGGATTGGTGTTGAAATTCAATCTGGAGAAAACATATTCCAAAACAGAGAATAGATTCTGAAATGACAGTATCCCTAATCACAGGTTTCTATTTATGAGCCATAGAAAAATAAAATACCCTCCACAGAAGAGAAATTTATATCATGTTAACATTTTTACAATAACAAAGCAATTGCCTGTGATGGTATTTTCAAATATCCAGTAACAATAAATGTCTCCTCTCAAGATATTTTTACCTATTAAGAGAAAAAACAACCCTCCCTGTGAGTGAAAAAATGCAGATTAAGAGATAAAATGAGATAAAAATACAGTCTCAGTAGCTTTATTTTATAGATAGATATTTTTGGTTCTCAGTACGTCTTTTTTGTAATGGTAAGAGGCTGGAATGAAGGTAGGAAGAAGGCAATGGTTCCTTTTAGGAACTTTAATTCAAAAAGGAAGTTTATATCCACATTCCTGTGGCCAACCCACAACAGTCACTCTCATTCTTCACAATTTTATTCCACAAAAGCAAAGTTGAGATTTCCCAGATAAGACAAAACTTTGCCTTAAGAATGTAAGATAGATATCCTGTCTAAATTTCAGGTCTGTTCCATTACCCTATGGATTTTGGACTCAAGCTATACATTGATGCTTGCCTGTATTTCCAGCTGGCAAGCCTGATAGTCCCCACAAACATGTAAGCTAAGTCCTTAAAATATATTTCTTCATATGGATATACATACATCTGATGTATTTGGCTTCTCTGGAGAACCCTGCCTAATACAGAGCTGTTCCAAAGTGGAATTCTAGTTTTATAGCTGAATTTGGAAGTAACTTACTTAAAAGGTTCAGAACACATAGAAGCCAGACCTTCCAGTTTCTACACCCCATAATGATTCTGGGTCCATGCTCCCAGATGAATAAAGAGCAGGAAAACTTCCAATGGATGGGGATGAGGTACAGAGCCCTGGTGGTGGGAATTGTGTGGAATTGTACCCCTCTTATCCTATGGTCTTGTCTGTCATTATATATATATATTTTTTTTTTTTAAGTGTTGCTGAGGAGTTATTCACAACAACATTAAAGGTTCAGAATAGAGATGAACAGTTTAGTTCCTCTAACAGACATTTTTTGTTGTTGTTGTGAAATAATTCTCCCTAAATGTTAGGAACAAGCTGAAAAAAAAAAAAAAAGAAATGGTCTAAACTGTTACTGATTATTCGCCATAGTAGACATTAGCTTCATAAGAGAAATAATGCTAACTTGCCTTATAAAGGTGTTGAGGCCACTTCATTTGTGTTCAACGCTTTGCTAAATTATGATAAAGATGTCAATATTTTATGATGTTCTTAGTGTAGTGGAAAAAAACAAAAAAGACAGTGGAAGAGAGGAAGGCTGTCCAGGATATGATCTAGATAGAGGAAACATCATGCACTGAGACATATCAAAAAGGATGTCTCAAAATGCTTAACAGTTATGAAAACAATTGTGTGCTGAAAATATATAGTAAATGTGCAGATTCCTGCTGAAGAACTGAGGTTGAACACACAGCAGTTTAAATTTCTGCACCTCATTGTTCTCATTCACTGATGTATTTTCAGGGGGAAATGAGTAGGTTTTTTTTTTTATGGAACTTACTTGTAAAGTGCCTCCTCTGTACAATTCCCTCCACATTATGCTTTTTTCTTTTCTGTCGTCCAAAGCCATTATTATTAGCACTGTGGTCAGGCAGATATATGTCATCTGGCACATTGTGGTTATTCATTGCACCCCCTCCCACCTTTCCCTTTGTGCTACTTCTATTAACTACTATTTAAACTACAGTATATTGAGTGTCTATCACAATTCTGGGCATAGTAAGGTTCCAAGTACTGATAATTATCATTAAAAAGGCACATGCCTTTTTATAGCTTTCCAATTAACCAGTCACCATACTTATAAGTGCCTTATTATTTGTTTGTTTATTTATTTATTGTTAATGTTTAGAGTCTCTAGTGGAGTGGTTTTACCATAATACCATTATTCCCAACTATTGACATAATAAATATGTAGTTTACTGCCATCAAAAAAATAATACTAAAAATCCTTTTGGAAGTGAATCAATACTGGTTTGGAAATCAAAAGATCTGTGCTTTAGAAATAACTATATTTATACTTAATTGGTTCAATATTAGAAAATGTACTTACATTTTCTGAGTTGCAATTCTAATGTCCTAAAATGAACAAGTGGAATTAAATTATTCATGAGTTTCCTTTTGGATCTATTGCTATTTCAGGATTGTGAATGTTTACATATTGTGAGTCACATATAGTCAAATTTCACAAACAGAAGTTACAGCAAATACTGTTAAGTCATTAATAAACAAGTGGTTACTTTGGTGAGACTTAAATATCTCAAGATCAAAGTATTGATAAAAAGAAGTTAATATGTGATCAGATTTAAAAGTATATTGATATTTGACTGTCTGAATTTTCTGGTGTAGAAAAGTATAATCATATCTATTTTAGTTCCTATAAAAACAACAGAGCACTCCAGTAAAGACTATAGAGCCAATAATCTGTCCTTGGAACAAGTATTTGAGATATGAGACATTCACTAAGAGTTTATTCAGAGGAAAGAAATGAAGTAATTTTAAATGACAAGGGCCACTCTCATTTCACAACTAATGACAGATAATACTGGCTCTATTGCTGGTAGAGATTGACCAGGTGATTCTGTAGATACTATTTCTCTTCTTTCAAACATTGAAGCTATATTTCTTCTCTTGCATGTTTAGATAATAAGTGCTTCTCTGGGTAGGGCTCTTTTTCCAAGGGATGTAGTCAATTTATTTAGCTGTTTTTTTTTGTTGTTGTTTTTAATAGAAGCACCAAGATCATGACTGGTAATGCCAAGAAACGGCTATACCACTGTCATTTTTATTGTCACAGTCTGTCCTAATATGCAATGCCAAGTATAGTGTGGAGGTTGGTTGTGTAGGTAGTCGAGTGAAGTCTGTCCAGGAATCAAATGTGAAAATAATCATTCGTCTTAGTCTCAAATTCTTGAAACAACTATTTCCAAGAACTAGATATATTGCTAAAGTCCCAAGAAAATTTTGTCAGGTTCCTTAATGAAAATAGATTTTTTTCTTGCCATTACACCCAAATAGCACATAGATTATAAATATAATTTGCTTTGACAACAAAATTTGTGCAAATTTTTCCAACAATAACTGAGGTACTGATGACCATTTTTTACTGACTTTTTAATGGTAAATTTTAATATTGAACAAGAATAAAAATTTTATGTGTTTTAAATTTTGATCCCCAAACTGAATTTTTTTCACTACAGATCTGTCTGATGACAAACATTTGAAAAAATTTGCAAACCGTGTCATCCAATTTCTGCATCTTCTTGATAGGTACTACATTTTTTTGCCATAAACACTAAAATGGATTTATCATCATATATCTCAAGATTTTTTTAATTAAAAAAGATCTCAAATTTAAATTGATAATATACAGTCTATATTTTTTGCTGAATTTTTTAGTCACTAATAATATCATCTACTTAGTATTTTTGAGTAAACTTAAGTATGTTTTTATCAACATTGTAATAATAAACACCACTGCAGCAAACATTAGTAAATCTTAAGTATTTTTTAAAAGAGAGTCATTGACTTAAACATTAGCAATCACATGCTTTCAATTTAAAAATTCAGGGAGTAGAATGGAGATATTTACTATTGCTCAGGAAAAAAAAGAACTTGGACACTTGAAATATAATTAAACATTAAATTTTAATTTAATGGGATAATATAATTGCTTTTTATATTAGTCAATTCTGAGAACTTAAATTAATATATATATATATAATGCTATAATATATATTATAGTAAACTAATATATTATATATTAATATATATGCTTTTTGTGTTTTTTTCCTAATATCAAAATAATTGTGACATATTTTTCTATGCTTCCTTAATGCAAAAATGTGTCATAACTTTCCCAACAACCTAATCATTCCTGGCCCTATATGAGTTTTGTAAAGATAAATTAAAGCTTCACATTGGACTGGTAGATTGGAAAACTATTCCAATATGCACAAATTACTATTAATGCAAATACTGTCACATAGTAAAGACATTAACAGTATAAACTAAAGTCATCTTCCCGCTTCAAAAAGAAATAAGAAAACTTTCTACATTAGAATTACCCAACTTAAATAAAACATTTCTAGACTTTAAAGTCCTTTTTTTTTTTTTTCTGCCTCCAGGGTTATTGCTGGGGCTCGGTGCCTGCACTACAAATCCATTGTTCCTGGAGCCCATTTTCCCAACTTTCTTGTTATTGTTATTGTTGCCATTGCTGCTGTTGTTGGATAGAACAGAGAGAAATAGGGAGAGGAGAGGAAGACAGAGAGGAAGAGAAAAAGACAGACACTGCAGACTTGCTTCACTGCTTCCGAAGTGCCCCCCCACCCCCTGCAGGTGGGGAGCCTGAAGCTTGAAGATCCTTAAGGGGTCCTTGGACTTCGCTCCATGTGTGCTTAACCAGCTGTGCTCCCGCCCGCCCCCCTCAAGTTTCCATTGTTTTTGATGAAATGTCAGGGAAGAATACTATCGCCTTGCAAGCCAGCATATTCTCTATCACTGAGCTATCTCGTCTGCCCAGATTTATTTGATTTATGAGAGAGAAAAGTAAAAGAGGCCAAGGTACAGCTCCACTATCCATCTTAGTCGCATATGGTACTTAAATTTTAACTCAGGATTTCAGACTTGTAGGATTTTATTTCTTCCACTAAGTCATTTCCCTAACACCTTTCTTCTTCTTTATACAATAATTTATTTATTTATTACCTTTTTAAAATATTTTCAGGACCAGGTGGTGGTACACCTGGTTGAGCACACATGTTATAGTGCCCAAGGACCCTGGTTCAAACCCCCGGTCCCCACCTGCAGGGGGAAAGCTTCACTAGTGGTGAAGCAGGACTTCAGGTGTCTTTCTCCCTCTCTCCCCTCTCCATTTCTTACTATCTCTATCCAATAAATAAAGATAATAAAAAATTAAAAATGTATATATTTTTAGTTTGTTTTTTTAATTATTTATTTATTTTCCCTTTTGTTGTCCTTTTTTATTGTTGTTGTAGTTATATTATTATTGTTGTTATTGATGTCGTCATTTTTAGGTAGTTCAGAGAGAATTGGTGAAAGGAGGGAAAGACAGAAGTGAGAGAAGAATATAGATACCTTCAGACCTGCTTCACCGCTTGTGAAGCAACTCCCCTGCAGGTGGGAGGCCGGGAGATCATTACTCGGGTCCCTGTGCTTCCCGCCACATGCGAACCCACTGTGCTACTGTCCAACTCCCCCAAAACATATATTTTTTTTATTACTGGATAGAGACAGAGAGAAATTGAGAGGGGAGAGATAGAGAGGGAAACAGACAGAGAGACACCTCCAGCCCTGCTTCACCACGTATGAAGCTTTCTCCCCGGAGGTGGGGACCAGCGGCTTGAACCTGGGTCCTTGCTCACTTGCGTGATTAAACAGGTGCACCACTACCTGGACCCCTATGATATTACTTCTTTATAAAAATTATAATTTGAAATAACACTTCCTTATAAACATTGTGTAAGTTTCAGGCGTGAATCATGGAATTTAAGGCAACTGTTATGATTTTAAATCATTATTTATTTTCCCCTAGAACACTGCTCAGCTCTGGCTTGTGGTGGTGTGGGGGTGCATTGAAGCTCAAGCCTCAGAGCCCTGGGCATACGCTTTTTTTGCACAACCATTATGCTGTCTTCCCCACCCTTATTAATAGTATTTGTTCCATAGTAATGATGGCTGTAATTTATTATCTACATTGTGTTCTGAGACTATTTGGGATACGTTATTCATTAGAACATTATGTTTTAAAGTTAGAGAACCTACTGTGTTAGGCTTATGTTTTGTCATGCATTCAACCCAGGTTCTAGCCAGGCATCAAGTAGGAAGTTCTATGGTACCTCTCTCTGTCTCTCATTCTCTCTCACTAAAATGAAAAATGAAAAACAAAACAAACAAAAAAAAATTAGAGCTGTAATTTACTGGTATAAGCACAGAAACACTAATGTCAAAGGTGGTATAAAATAAGGACTTGTTCCGAATAGTCAAACTATCATGGCTACATGAATGAGGTCTTAGGTTGATAGAATATTAATTAACTGGACTAAGGAGATAGAATACTGGCCATGCAAAAGACTTTCATGCCTGAGGCCTCAAAGTCCAGGTTCAATCCCCAGCACCACTGTAAGCCAGAGTTGGGCAGTGCTTTGGTAGTTCTCTGTGTATATCTTTCTTTGTCTCTCTGTTATTAAAATTAAGTAAAATAATTGTAAAAGTCATGTTAGCCTAAAAACTGAGTTTTCAGAATTATTTTGTAATGAACTGTAAAATTCTGATGTCATATATCATGAATAAATAATTTTTACTTTCATGCATTGAAATTTTTATTTAAGCCTCTGACCCAAGTTATATTCAGTTGAGAAGAAATAAACATTTTTCTTTTTTATGTATGCACAATTGGCAACCTTACTATTAACATCTTGGAATGGAATTTCAATTTGCTGATGAATATATTGAGATAACATATGTCAGTTTTGTTTAATCCATGCCTCTAAACTTGCTATGCACACTTGCAAACTGAATGTTAAACTATTTCCTTTAAAGCTTCCTTCCTTCCTTCCTTCTTTCCTTCCTTCCTTCCTTCCTTCCTTCCTTCCTTCCTTCCTTCCTTCCCTTCTTCCTTTCTGGATTTGGTCCCAGCAATGGCCTGGTCACTTTTCTGAGTGATTAATTTTAATCAAGTAGATCACTTTCGTGTGTTGCTTTTTTTTCTTTAATTAATTTATTTATTTTCCCTTTGGTTTCCCTTTTTTATTGTTGTTGTAATTAACGTTGTAGTTGTTGATGTCATCATTGTTAGGACAGAGAGAAATGGAGAGAGGAGGGGAAGATGGGGGGGGAGAAAGATAGACACCTGCAGACCTGCTTCACTGCCTGTGAAGCAACTCCCTTGCAGGTGGGGAGCCAGGGACTTGAACATGGATCCTTAAGCCGGTCCTTGCGCTTTGTGCCAAGTGTGCTTAACCCGCTTCGCTACCGCCCGACTCCCGTTTTGGTACTTTCTTTAGTTGCCTCCTAATTTAGAATATCATCCCTTAAATCTCATGCTTAAGATGCTGATTATATTTTTAATTTGCATAAAGTTATTAGCAGGATGATTACATACCTGTAAGGCTTAACTTTTGATAAAATGTACAAGCTACCTGCAAAATCCTTTTAATTACATTACATGTTCCTTCCAGTTAAAGGAACATTATATATATATATATATATCACTTATGTGTACCCAGTGACCATAGTGATGATAGACTACATTTTTCATTTTTTAGTGACTTAGATTCTTAAGTCACTTACTTAATATGAGTCATATATGACATAAGTGTAGTTTTCTTGAGTTCAAGGGTAATTTTTGCACTTGCTGATTTCCCAAGAATGTCAACTGCATTATTTTATCTGAGGAGAAGAAGGAGGAGGAGAGAAGAAGTAGAAGTATGTGTAGAGGCAGCTTCCCAGACTTTTGTACGTGAGGTCTCAGATATCACAGGTTCAATCCACAGCACAACAAAGCAGCAGTCTGCCAGAGCTGATCAGGCACCCTGGCTCCTTTTCCTCTGCATATCCCTCATGAAAAACAAACAAAAGGGGGGAGTCGGGCTGTAGCGCAGCAGGTTAAGCGCAGGTGGCGCAAAGCACAAGGACCGGCGTAAGGATCCCGGTTCGAGCCCCCGGCTCCCCACCTGCAGGGGAGTCGCTTCACAGGCGGTGAAGCAGGTCTGCAGGTGTCTGTCTTTCTCTCCCCCTCTGTGTCTTCCCCTCCTCTCTCCATTTCTCTCTGTCCTATCCAACATCAACAACAACAACGATAATAACTACAACAATAAAACAACAAGGGCAACAAAAGGGAATAAATAAACTAAATAAATTAAAAAAAAAAATTAAAAAAAAAAAAAAAAAACAAACAAACAAAAAAAAAATAATAGATTAATTCTAAAAGCTATGAATGATAAGGCTCCGGGACTGACAGTATAAAAATGATTGTAGCAAATGAAGATTTTTATTGTCCCCTTTCTGACTTTCTAAATTGACATAGACACTTGCATGTTCTGGGCACCATTCCCAGAAGTACAACATTCTCTCCCAAAATGCACAGATGCTCTTCTGGGAATGAGGTGGCAGCACTGGCAACACAAATGAGCTGACAGTGTGCAACCATTCCTGGAAGCACTGCCTTCTGGAGATGTGACTTTCAAGAAAAAAAAAAAAAAAAACAGTGAGCTTTATTCTCTTCTGTTCTTCACATACTACATATATTATTATTAAGTCACTTCCTTACTTAATATGAGTCAACTATGGCAGAAATGGAGTTCTCTTAAATTTAAATGTAATATTTTACATGTGCTGACTTCCAAAGAATCTCAAACCTATTGTCTTATTTGAGAAATCTAGAACTATGTTTAGGTATTATTATTCTCTTTTTGAAGTATATAAAATAAATGTAAGACAAAAAAATTAATCAATTTGTTTTATAAATTACATTTAACAGTAATCAAAATCTTGAAAGTGCAGACTTTGTTTTCCAATACATATAATTCTGCTAAATCTTCATTCTTAAAGCAACTAGCCATATTACTTTAGTTTACTAGTTTGTTTAGTTGTCAGAACACATTAAAGGGAACTCTCTTGAACACATATATAGTGCTTAGTTTTACATTTTAAATTTTAATAACCAACTTTATCTACTTGGGAATAAATTAATGAAACACTTTTTCAGCTGATATAGAATTATAATAAATGCAATTTTCTGAATGACAAATGATTCCTTTATAAGTGCATAAAAAAACAAATAGATCTTTTTCTTTTATAAAAATCCGTCAAAAGCCCTCTGAGGTGTCTGTCATATTGGTGAAATCATTCATGAACAAGGAATCTATAAATCACAATATCATAACTTGGCTGTTTCTCGAGGTCCTGGTGTAACTTTCTCCTTATGTCAGGATCTTCTACATGGTATCAGAATAATCAAATCTGTCTTTGTACATTCTTTCTTTAAATATATAGCTCCCTACAACTGTGTACTAGAACTTCACCATAATTTTATAAGGATAGATATGTCTGGTTGTTTAATAATAAAAATGGGCCACTGGATGTTGATAATTTAACCAAAATTAGATACAAGAAAAGCAGAGAATCTGGATGTAATCACTGTCTGATACAACCTGAACTTGACATGCTTATTATTTGTTAACCTAATCAGTATTTCTGTCCAAATTGTTGAGAAATTTTGCAATGCAATGTTTTACCTTTAGCATTACATTCTTCCTGCATTTGTTCTTATAAAGAATATTCACTGAAGACTATATTGCAATATGACAAGATAATATGACTACTCAAACTAATTATTTCCCCCTATATCTGTCTTTATATATGAGCTACTTGTTAAGAATGAATACTCTGATATTTTTCTAGAACATGTTCATTTTCTATTTTAGCATTCATTTCTTTAACCTTAACTTACAACATATTTATTAAATAATAGAAACAAAACTAAGACATTTGTAAATTAATCATTTCATTTGCCAGGAGTAAAATATATATATATAAACACACCATGCTGCTGCCTATATCATTTATATATATAAGCATGGTAGGGTCTGACTAATAAGCAATCTAAAAAACAAAGCAAAGGCATATTCAAAATATTCCTTAGCCTCAATTGCCTTACTTGAGTCAGATGTGTTTGTATATTATTTGGGCAGTATGTAAAGGCTTGACAGAACAGTTATATATACTATCTACTGATGTGCCATGGCTACTAAATTTCAACATGAAGTAATTCCAAAAATAAATTCCTATCTTTCTGTGATTATATTTGACAGACCTATTGTTCTGTGCATTTTCAGGTAGCAGTCACTCAAATATAATGATCTAAACACTCTCCAAATATTGATTTTTTGACAAAGTTTCTATTACTGCAACAGAAAAAAATGGTATGAAAAATCATTATATATTATCTATCTCTTCTTTCTGTGCTGTGTTGGTGTGTGTGTGTGTGTGTGTGTGTGTGTGTGTGTGTGTGTGTGTGTGTGTGTGTGTGTATGTGTGTGTGTACACACTGGCCAGTATACTTTCTTTCTATGAAGCAAAATAATTACACAAGCTGTTTGAATAAATGAACACAACCAAATAAAACCCCAATTCTTTAATTAGAAAAAATGTTGATGTTCTGTTCATTTCAGATAGAAATAAAGGGACATAGAAATGAAGTGACAGGGGAGTCAGGCTGTAGTGCAGCGGGTTAAGCGCAGGTGGCGCAAAGCACAAGGACCGGCATAAGGATCCCGGTTTGAAACCCGGCTCCCCACCTGCACGGAGCTGCTTCACAGGCGGTGAAGCAGGTCTGCAGGTGTCTATCTTTCTCTCCTCCTCTCTGTCTTCCCCTCCTCTCTCCATTTCTCTCTGTCCTATCCAACAACGACAACAACAATAATAACTACAACAATAAAACAACAAGGGCAACAAAAGGGAATAAATAAATAAAAATAAATATTAAAAAAAAGAATATTAAAAAAAGAAATGAAGTGAAAATATAAATCACTAGTTAATTAATATGAGAGGGGGGAAATTAATTGTATGTCTCAAAGTTTTTTAAAACACAGACTAACAGACTAAGTCTTTTTAATATATAGGCTGTGTATTTGATATGCGAACTCTCTCAAAAGCCTAGACCAAGTAGATCAGAAGCAACATATAGCACAGCTATATACAAGATACTGGGTACTGTACAGTAAACCCTAACAAAAGGACTTTTCAAAGTTAACTCAATTACCAAATAATGTGATGATAACATTAACTATCAATTGTCTTTTTGAACCCTAAGATAGCAGGAACCTCACATCTCCACTATAGAGCTTCTACTTCCCTCAGTCCTGGAACCCTTGGATAGGGCCCACTTTCCCGTATGCCTCTCCCAATCCATATCAAACAAATGTTGCATCTGCCAATCGCAAACTAATCAACGCAACGATTGCCACCTCAACATGTTTCACTTCAGACTGTGTCCAGAGACTTCACATGTGGAATGACAACCCTTCAGTTTCATTACTCGGGTGAGACCTTTCCTTTCATAGTATACTCTAGTTCCATCCCAGGTGGTTCACTTTCTAACAAAGTCCCAAAACCTAGATATAGACCAGGTTCTGTGAGAGAGGGCATATGTTCACACATATCCATAAACTACTGCAAAATATATACCTGAAAGCAGAAGCACACTAGAGTTTGCAGTGAGTACCCCCCTAACATTTCCTCTCCACTATTCCAAGCTTTGGGTCCATGATTGCTCAACAATTTGTTTGGCTTTGTATGTTAACTCTCTTTTCAGTCACCAGGTTCCAGATGTCATCAGGATGCAGGCCAGACTTCCCTGGACTGAAGACCCCACCATTGTGTCCTGGAGCTCCGCTTCCCCAGAGACTCACCCTACTAGGGAAAGAGAGAGGCAGACTGGGAGTATGGACCGACCAGTCAAGGCCCATGTTCAGTGGGGAAGCAATTACAGAAGCCAGACCTTTCACCTTCTGCAACCCACAAAGACCCTGGGTCCATGCTCCAGAGGGATAGAGAATGGGAAAGCTATCACGGGATTGGATGGGATATGGAGATAGGGTGGTGGGAAATGTGTGGAGTTGTTCCCCTCCTACCCTATGGTTTTGTTAATTTATCCTTTCTTAAATAAAAAAATAATAAATAATAAAAAAAGAAGAGATGCCGGCAGAATAACTCATTTAGCTTCTGTACTTCTTTGTCAGGTGTGAGACCCAGGTGTGCAGTGGTCTCTAGTGTCTCTCTGCCTTCTCTGTCTCTATTTAAAAATGAGTAAGTTAATATTTTTAAAAATAAAAACAACTTGTACATAAAAAAAAAAGAAATGAAGTGACAGGTTAAGCACAAGTGGGGCAAAGTGCAAGGACCAGCTTAGGGATCCTGGTTCAAGCCCCCTAGCTCCCCACCTGCAGGGGAGTCGTTTCACAAGTGGTGAAGCAGGTCTGCAGATGTCTATCTTCCTCTCCCCCTCTCTGTCTTCACCTCCTCTCTCCATTTCTCTCTGTCCTATCCAACAATGACGATATTGATAACTACAACATTAATTACAACAACAATAAAAAAGGACAACAAAAGGGAAAATAAATATGTAAATACCCAAAAAAATGAAGTGACAAAGAATTTGATTATTTTCTATAAAATAAATACCATTGCTTACTCTATAAAGAATATTAAGCAAGTCATAAAAATGACCATAATGATGTTTATTAAAAGACATGATTCAGGGCAAGCAAAACACCAACCTTGAACAGTATACCTACTTTGCCATGTACTCAGAATAGGTTCATGCTTAGACTTTATCACAGTACAGCAAACATTATGTTGTGGTGTTTGTTCTTCTTCTCTGTACATACCTCCTTGAGGTCTTTATTTGAAAAAGTCATTCCAGCATGGTGAAATCCTAGTAATGCTAAGAGAGAGAGAGAGAGAGGGAGAAGAAGGAGGAGGAGGAGGAGGAGGAGGAGGAGGAGGAGGAGGAAGAGGAGGAGAAGAAAAAAGGGAGAGAGGGAAGCAGAGGGGGGGGCACACTCAGTAGAGTCTACGTTATCATTCTCATGGATATGGGTTCAAGGCCCAGTCTGCACCTATAGTGTGGGGCGGGAGGAGGAGGGAGAGCTCCCCAAGCAGTTACAGTCCTGCAGGAGGTGTCTCTCTTTTTATCTCTATTTCTGTCTCTGTTTGTAAAAGAAAAGACTACTGGAATGGTAGAGTCCTCCTAGAGGCACCAAACCCCATTGATAAGACTCATAGAGGGGGAAATAAAGGAGGAGGAGGGGAAGGCATGGCCTATGGCCTATGGTTAAAATTATCGTGCTTTCATTTTTTAATTTTCTATTTCATTATTATCTCAAGTACCTACTTTTATCAAGATTTTTTAAAGAATTTTTAAAACAAAGAAAACATCTATCAGCAAGACATGTAAACTCTTGATGAGTTTTCAAGCTAGCAGATATACTTACTAATAGATAAATTAACAAATAAGTGCAGTTTATCAGATGACATTGAATACTGTTGATAAAAGAAAATAAGATACTAGGAAAAGAACTATAAAGGGAGATTCCAGGTTTAGAAAGCAAGTACAAATGCCATGAAATAAAAAGGGGTCTGGTATGTTGGGGAAAAGTTCTGGAATACAATGGTAGAGGTTTTTAATGGATAAAGTTGGGAGATACATTTTGTACGTGTTTCACTTATTGTGTAAAATATTCATAAGGTAAAATTTACCATTGTTATTTTTCTGTTTCCAGAGCACTGCTCAGCTCTGGTTTATGGAGGATTGACTGGGACCTTGGAACCGCAGCCATGAGAGTTCTTTTGTATAACCATTATGCTATATTTCGCACCAGACACTGTTTTTATTGACTTAATAATGATCAGCAAGACCACAGGTTAGGAGGGGTACAAGTCCACACAATTCCCATCACCAGAGTTCCATATCTAATCCTCTCCATTGGAAGCTTTCCTGTTTTTTATCCTTCTTGAAGCCTGAACCCAGGATCATTATGGGGGGCAAAATCGGGAAGGCCTGGCTTCTGTCATTGTTTCTCCACTGGACATGGATGTTGGCAGGTAAATCCATACTTCCAGCCTGTCTGTATCTGTCTCTAAGGGGCAGGAATCTGGAGAGGTGTATATTGATTGGTGAGGTCATCCTCCCACTGAAGTTAGGTTGGCATCATGATAGCTTCTGCAACTTGGTGTCTGAAAAAGCATTAAGATATAAAGCAGAACAAATTGTTTAATAATCTGGAATATAAAGGTAAGACTATAGAAGATAAAATTTGGAGTCACCATTTTAGAAAAAGCTAGTAGCTATTTTAGGTATAATCCAAGAGGCCCATGACTTTACTAATTTTTGCTTGAGCCCTACAGCTAACATGCAGGTGGGCTAAAGATATTGTCTGGGAAGATGGTGTCAGAGATTGGAATAGGACTAGAAAGCTGGATCAGGGAAGAGAGTAGCTCCAGAATAGAGGGGAAGTATATAATATTTATACAGGAGTCTGTGTAACCTTCGCATCCCTTTAGAACCAGACACTATTTTTAAATGTGCTACTCTGCAGCACTAGGCATAATCACACTGACAAGCTATAATCACCTATATCATTTCCATTGTCCCAAGCTGAAATTCTGTACCTATTAAGTAGTTATTCCCTGTGTCCTTTTTAAAGCCCTAAACAAAACTTGTAGCAAATATTCTACTTTTTATGTCTAAATTTTAGGAGAATCCTATAATAGCTGTCCTTTTGTAAGTGACATACTTCATGTGGCAATATGGCTTCAATATTCGTTCTACGCTGTAACTTATGTAATAATTCTCATTGATTTTTGAGACTAAATACATTACTTTTTACTTATTCATTGACTAGTCAGTAGATATTTCAATTTTTGTTTACCTTTTGGGTATTGTGGATAATAATCCTCCTATGAACAGTAATATACTACAACCCCTGCATTTTTTGTGTGTTTATGTTCTCAGAAGTGGACTTGCTAAATGATACTGTACATCTATGTTAAATTTGAGAAACTGCTTTCGATAACAGTTGCATCATTTTGTATGCCTATCAACAGTACAAACGTATTTCAACTTCTCCATATTGTTGTCAACACAATTTCTTTTTATTTTTCGTAGTTAGCATTCTAATGGATATAAAGATGTATTAGATATATTAGATATTAGATGTATTAGATAGATATATCAGATATATATTTGATATATACATTCTATATGTATATTTATTTGATATATATATTAGATATGTATATGTTATATATATTATATATATATTATCTCCTGGTAGCTTTCTTTTTCATTCTCTAATGATTGAGCATAGTTCTTGCATGCATGGGTCTCCAGGCTTGCTTCCAGTCACTGCATTTTCAGGAACAAAAGTCTGTATCTCTGTCTTTTGCTAATAAATAAATAAATGACTGGCATGATTATATCTGGCTTTACCTGTATAATTTCCCTTTATTGAAGCCAACTATAACTTGTAATTAATCTAAACATAGGAGAAAATTAATCAAACCCATAGGTGTGAAATCTTTCTTATGTAGTGACTTAAAAAGAAATTATTAGTGATTTAACATAGTTTTATAAAATTGTGAGATAATAGCTAGATAATTCCACACTGTTCCCACCACCAAAATTTTGGACCCCCCCAGTCCGTCAGTTGAAAACTGTTGCTGTTCTCCTAAGGTTATAGATATGGGTTGACTATTATTTCTATATTTTTATTTATTTGCCCACTTTTTCTTTGGACCAGCCTTCTCGTCCTTAATTTTTATCTTTTTTAATTTTTGTATTATTGATTTAATAATAATTTACAAGATTGTAAGATAATAGGGGTATAATTCTATAGAGTTCCCACAACCAGAGTTCTGTGTCCCATCCTCTCCATTGGAGACTTCCTCTATTATTTATCCCTCTTCGAGTATGGACAAAATTCATTTTGGGGTGCAAAAGATGGAAGTTCTGGCTTCTGTGATTGTTTCTCTGATAGACATGACAATTGACAGATGGATCCATACCCCCAGCCTGTTTCCATCTTTCCCTAGTTGGGTAGAGCTATGGAGTGGTAAGACTCATTAGCAAGTTAATCTGCCCAGAAAAGTCAGGATGGCATCATAGTAGCAGAACGTGGTGGCTGAAAGGTGATGAAATATAAAGCAGGACAAATTGTTAAATAAATAGAAACCACAGGTAGGAATAGAACAGATGTAATTAATGGTGTGGGAAGACTCCTAGGGTTTATAAATGGAATCTAACTTAACCTTAAATTTTACTGAATTTCATTGTTTGATGATTCTAACAGAGGTTATCATAGGGACAACATTTGTCCTTTAATTGATATATATACTTTTGTCAGTATATCTCTTGGTTAATTGTATACCGTGTTACTTCTAAAGGTTATCAAGTGAGTGACATTAATGCTGTTGCTATTAGAAGAGTTTAGGAGTTATACCTTAATTTTTTTGTATAATTAATTGAGTAGATAAAGTGATTGAGTGAAGTGAAGTAGGGGGTAGGAGAAGACAGTGCCTAGGTCTAAGTAGTAATATATTATTAGACACATTATGGTCTCTTCTTTAGATGTTTCTACTTCCTTGCTGAACTTAGAAAACCTGTCTAATCACAGTGGACTATTAAGCGCTACTAGTTTGTGGTATATAGTTGCCCTTAACTTATGGATACATGTGATCCAAGCCTGTACTTATGGTCTGTAACTTGGTTAGGGAGTGTGCCATTTGAAATGGAACCGCGTGTGTTAGGAAAGAAGAAATAGAATGAGGGGTCTGGTGGTAGTGCAACAGGTTAAACACATGTGGAGCAAAGTGCAAGGACCGGAGAAGGATCCTGGTTCAAGCCCCGGGTTCCCCACCTGCAGGGGAGTTGCTTCACAGGCGGTGAAGCAGATCTGCAGGTGTCTATCTTTCTCTCCCACTCTCTGTCTTCCCCTCCTCTCTCCATTTCTCTCTGTCCTATCCAATGACGACGACAATAATAATAATAACTACAACTATAAAAAGACAAGGGCAACAAAAGGGAATAAATAAGGAAATAAAGAAATAGAATGAAAGTCCCAAAAGTTCCAGTACTGGGAGAAATGAAGATTTTAAAAATATGGGGGAAGGTTCCTCTCCCTCTTAGAGTTTAAGAAAAACATAGATAATTATCATAATCAAGTTACTTGGGAGTTTTATTTACTTTGAAAATCTCATGGTTAGGATTTACTGTGCCATATTTGACCTCATCATGATTTATGTCATTGAACGCTATCTACAAATCACTATAACATAGATACTGATAGGGCCAGTTGATTCTGATCTAACTGGTCTAAGATTGTAGGTAACTGTCAATTTAAGCCCAGTGTCAGAGTTCAGTTTACAAATTTGAAGCATTAAGTGCTTAAACTAAAGGAATATATACTCAGAACTGAAATCCTAGGCATTTAAAGAACTTGAGACACTCAATCTTCCCCCCCATGACATATAGAATAATGTGATTTATAAGATTATATGTTAATAGGATTATAGCTTAACATCATTCCCACCATCAAGGTCTGTGTCCTTACCCCACCCCCACCCCTGCCTCTACAATGGACCTGAAAATCTACCTTTCTCCCCATAGTCTTTTGTTTTGGTATAATACTCCAAACCCAATCCATGTTCTGCTTCGTGTTTCTCTTTCTGCACTTTTTCAACTTTTGTCTATGAGTAGGGTCATCCTGTACTCATCCGTCTTCTTCTGGTATATATCCCTACATGTGAAATCTTGGGCAACATACCAGAGTCTACCTAGTATAAAGACATTAGAATTAATAATAATAATAATAATAATAGTCGAGCTGTAGCACAGCGGGTTAAGCACATGTGGCATAAAGCACAAGGACCAGCTTAAGGATCCTGGTAGAACCCCTGGCTCCCCACCTGCAGGGAGTCGCTCCACAGGAGGTGAAGCCCATGTGCAGGTATTTATCTTTCTCTCCCCCTCTCTGTCTTCCCCTCCTCTCTCCATTTCTCTCTGTCCTGTTCAACAACAATGACATCAATAACAACAACAATAATAACTACAACAATAAAACAAGGGCAACAAAAGAGAAAATAAAGAAAGAAATTTTTTGTGGGGTGTCGGGCTGTAGCGCAGCAGGTTAAGCACAGGTGGTGCAAAGCACAAGGACCGGTATAAGGATTCCGGTTCGAACCCCGGCTCCCCACCTGCAGGGGAGTAGCTTCACAGGCGGTGAAGCAGGTCTGCAGGTGTCTATCTTTCTCTCCTCCTCTCTGTCTTCCTCTCCTCTCTCCATTTCTCTCTGTCCTATCCAACAACGGCAACAACAATAATAACTACAACAATAAAACAACAAGGGCAACAAAAGGGAATAAATAAATTAAATAAATATTTTAAAAAGAAATATTTTTTAAAAGAGCAGTTCAGAGAACATTGTCACTGAAAATTTTTGTTACTGAAGTATAAGTTGGCTGTAGCAAGAATTATCTATATAACAAGAGGTACAAAAGTTTTAAGGAATGAAAATTTTATTCATATTCTTATAGTTACAGGGGGTATGGAAACAAAGTTTAAATAGATACATCTTTAATTCAAGTCAATCATCTTCATAATATTTCATAAACTATATCTGGGCACACATATCCATATCCATTATCACTCTATTACAAGTTACCTGATTAGAGAATGCTAATACTAAAATATCGCATTAGTCCAGGCATTTAGAATTTTCTAAGTGACTTTACATAAATTCATCCCTATTAAGATCTTTCAGAGCAGGGGCTGATTTCTTCATTCCCAACATCTATTCATCTTCTTGGGGTGTCATAAATAATGTAGTGCCATAGATTAGGTGGCATTAACAGCAGAAATTTATTTTCACACTGCTCTAGAGACTGGAAGTTTGAGGGTAAAGTGCCAGCATGACTAAATTCGGTGAGGTTTTATTCCTGGTATAGATATTGTCTACACATAACAGAACAAGAGTGATCTCTTTATTTCTCTAATAGGATCCCATTGGATTAGGACTTCCACTCATAAGACTTAATTTGTCTATATTTATCTTCTAAAAAAAAACCCTCAATTTCTTCTTATTTATTTATTTTCATTTCTTTTGCTTCATTTATATTTATTTACTGATTTATTTTATTAGCATTGCTTTATTACCGCCAGGGTCATCACTGGGCCTTCATGCTTACTTGATGAATTAAGCACGTGCTTAGTGTCCATTTTCCCCCTCTTCTTTTCTTTTATTTGATTAGACAGAGATAAATTGAGAGTATAAAGGAACACAGAGAAAGAGAGATATCTACAGCTCTGCTTTGCTGGTCCCTGTTCAGGCACCAGATGCTGGGCTAGCTTTGTGGGAGGGAGACAGACCACCAGTGACTCATGGCTGAGCTGTGAACGCAGTTCAATTTTTATTGATGAGCAGGAATGCAGTGTAATCAATCAATCTCTCTTCATTAGAAAATCCTGGCCTTTATATCTCCCGAGGCATAAGTGTCAGGTAAAAAGAGGAAGTAGGTAGGATAGGGGATGGGGAGAAGGAAAAAATTGCTTGAACCAGTGGGGATTAAACCAGTGTGGGTCTCAAACAAAACAATGATTATGTAAATGGACCACATCATTAAGCAATGCAAGGGAACCTAACATGATGATCAAAACAGAATTGGTCTTAGAAGCTGATTTAGAAGCAGACCAACACTGCTTTACTACTCATTATTTTTCTTTCCTTAGGTGGGGACTGGGGACTTGAATCCGGGTCTTTGTACTTTGGTAACACTGATACACTACTGCCCATCCCATTAAAACTCAATTTTAAAATAAAATCACATTAGGAGTTAGAACTTCAATATTTCTGGCCCAACAACATAGCCAACCTGGTTAGTGTGCCTGATTTACTATATGTGATTCAATTTCAAGTTCACCCCTCACCACACTTAAGGAAGATTCAGTGTGGTTGCATCTTCCCCCACCCCTTTTGCCTCTTTCTATGGAAACAAAAAAAGTTATCCTAAAATGATAAAGCCCTGGTGAGGACAAAAAAAAGTAAAACAGAACTCCATTATACGAACTAGGGCAGGAGGGTACACAATTCAGTCCTCTGCACTGTTATCAAGCTTGGAAAATATATAAAACTAATCAGTTAATAAATACTGTTTTCCTATTTATAGTCAATGAGCTGATACCTGGCTAAGTTAAACCCATGGGGAATCAAATGAAAATCAAATTAAAAACTGTTACAAAATCACTTTTTATTCTAATATTTAATGGAAAACAATTACAGAATAACAGTGATTGAAAGTTTATTTAAACTTCACATAGCTATAGATTAAATTTCTGTAATTACAAAATGGTGGTTTCCTGCTATACTTTTGACCATAAGGCTTAGATTTGACACAGTCCAAAATCTTGTGGCTTAAACAATTTCACATACAATGTTTAAATAAAATGTCCCCAGTTTTGTTTTGTTTTTTTT
Organism: Erinaceus europaeus; assembly: GCF_950295315.1. Classification (NCBI taxonomy): domain Eukaryota; kingdom Metazoa; phylum Chordata; class Mammalia; order Eulipotyphla; family Erinaceidae; genus Erinaceus; species Erinaceus europaeus. Next base: position 161,863,163 of record NC_080164.1, read on the forward strand.
AAAGCACACACTATGATCTAGGTGTCTAGCTATATTGTTCGTCTGGAATATATTAAGTAGCCTAAAATTCTCTAGATTTTGAACAAATGTATTTTATACATGATTTGTTGTATTTAGTGATTATTATGTGCTGGCACTTGTAGTTAAGTCTATAGTTCAAAACATTCCACAATCAGTATTGCAAATACTGTCTGTTTGGTATTACAATTCTAATCACTCTTTGTATTCATTAAATGGCTAATGTGTCAGATGATAAAATACACTGATTCCAGTATGAAGCTAAAATGACAAATCCAGAATGGGTGAATTCTTAACTGATAAACACAAAGAGGAATGGCTTTCGCTTCCACTTCACATATCAAGACACAGCAAATAAACTTGAAATGTATCTTTTGAGAAAGATTGACCATTATTTTGACTTACTTTCATAATTCAGATGCTCTTATGCAAATGTTCTTATGGAACAGTGGAAAATACATTAAGGACATTGTAAACATAATGGGAAAAAAATCTCAAGAAAATTAACATTTTTAGCTAATAGATATAGTCGTTAGCAATATTCAGGAATATTCTGACAGCTTTCACTACAATTCCATCTTTTTTTGTTTAAAAAAATATTTTATTCTACTCTAAAGAAATACATTCAGCTAGGTATAATTACTATGGCTGTCAAAAGACATTATATATCATCAGCTGCTTACCATTCTAAGGTAGGCAAAGAGTAGCATTACTATTTTTCTCTGTCTAATCAGGTCAAAGAAGTGGCAAGTTTAATTAGAGTTATTGTCAAGACACTGTTTAAAGTCTATAACAGTAAACTCTGTCATATGTTTGCTTCTACAATTTATTTTAACCTCATGGAGGAATAGAGAATCTTTTGATTTATAAATCAGTTATCCTCTTCTTTACTGTGTCCTAATAAAACCCCAATTTATATTTAACAGTAAACAACTAGCAGCTGACCTGCCAAATCTACTAGAATGCTAGAATACTAAAAGTATAAGTGTATACTAATTATTCAATAGTTTATTAAGTGGTTAGGATTTCAAAACATAGGTCATGAGAATTGGAACTAAATACTCATGCATGGATTTTTCCCTACATAAATTGCCATTTTGAAGGAAGAGATATGTTTCATGAAAGTGCCAAATAATTGATAATAAATATGACTGGAGCTTATTACTGCAAGCAGCAAGCTCAGGGAAACATTCATCACTCAGATGACCTCTGAACATACAGAAATGTCTTTATTCTCTAGTTTTTATAGTACGTGACTTTCAACAAGAAAGGTATTTCATATGCAGTAAATGTTCTCTTAATTGATAAAAAATATAGATAATTCAGTATTATTTTTTAGAAAGAAATGACCCCTCAAGTTTTTGTACTTCCATTATCCTGTGCAGCTTTTGCTTGAGGGAAAGATTCAGAGAAAAATAAGAAGCTTATCTTAATACAGCTAAATCCAGTTTATGAAAATAAATTATTTTGTCCCTTTTAGCAAATGTGTTGTTTAAAATAAACAATACATTTAAACATAAATAACTATTTCCTTTGACTGCTAATTTATCATTTTTATGTTAATTTCCCAGGAAATTGTGCTCACCCCTTTAAGTAAGTATTCCTTGTCACAAACTGACTTTCAGGTCATGACATATGCAGCTTAAGATAATAAGACTAGCAATTACTTTTCTATTTTGACACAGTAGTCCAAGAACATTGTTTTGCATTTAATGAAATAGGCCATAGCTGCCTTAGGAAATATACAGTCAGTTCTTGAATAAGGTGACTGAACTGCCCATCACACACAAATAGTCAGCTAAAAATCACCAATCACTAGTGGAAAAAGATTCCCATTTTCCAATCCTTTGTTTTTCACAGTTACCCCCGACTCTTTCAAGACAGTATTTAGAGTGCTCCATATCTGCTTCCATGTACTACTTTCCTCCTCCCTCTTCTCCTCCTTCTCCTCTTTCTCCTTTTTTTTGGGGGGGGGGGCTAGGAGTGGGTGGGGTTTTTAATTCTCTATAGTACACTCTTTGACACATAGACACAACCTCTCACCTCCCCTTGACTAGTATTTGGAAGACACTTGCTCCCCCAACTTAGCGCCCCCTCCACCACTGTATACCAAGACCCCAAAGTCCCTTCATCCCATCTCATTCCCTCTTTCTCCAGAGTCCTTCGCAGTATACCATATCCAGTCCAAGTTTCACATTATGTTTGCCATTACTGTTCCTTTACCCTTAAGTTTCACCTGTGATTGAGATCATTCACTAGTCTTTCTCTTTGGATTTATTCCACTCAGGATGATACCATCAAGTTCTTACTAAGATACTTCCTAAAGGAGATGACCTCGTCAATTTTGTTTGTTTGTATTTTATTTATTTACTGGATGGAGACAAAAAATGGAGATGGTAGGAGAAAATAGAGAGGGAGGCAAAGGGTGGGGGTATCTAGCATAATGATTATGCAAAGAAACTCTCATGCCTGAGGCTCCAAAGTCCTAGGTTCAATCCCCCACAGCAGTATAAACCAGAGCTAGTCAGTCCACTGGTTTAAGAGCTCCTTTACTGGACTTCCACAGCAGCAGCTGTGTTTCTCTCCTCTCCGGGTCAACTAGGAATACCAAAGGAGATCGCCTAGGACCACAACAGGGCAGGAATAGAACGACTTCTGGAACCCACCAAATCACCGGTGAATGCAAACATGTGTGGCTCTTGGATAGAGAGGAGCCTAAGGAGAGATTGAGAGGCTGGTAACAGTCCAGCAGTTTACCAGCTGAGGCATCACCTTTAACCTGTTTTACCAACAAAATGATTGCTGAAGGGAGCCTAAGAATCACCAAATGATAGTTAGAAAAACAACAACAAAATATCCAGAAATAAACCTAACCAAAGAAGTGAAAAGACTTGTATACTGAAAAGTATGAGTCATTATTCAAGGAAAAGGAGAAAAACACAAAGAAGTGAAAAGATATTCCATATTCATGGGTTGAAAGAATTAACATCATTAAAATGAATATAACTACCCAGAACCATAGACAAATTGAATGCAATCCCCATCAAGATCCCAACTACATTTGTCAGGAGAATAAAACAAAAGTTACAAATCTTTATCTGGAACCAAAGAAAGATCTAGAATTGCCAAAACAATCCTGAGAAGAAAGAACAGAAGTAGAGGCATCATATTCCCAGATATCGAATTGTATTATAGGGCCATTGTCATCAAAACTGCTTGAAACTGGAACATGAAAAGACACACTGAACAGTGGAATAGAACTGAGACTCCAGAAGAAAGCCGCCACACTATGGATATCCACTTTCTGACAAAGGTGCCCAGACTATTAAATGGGAAAAGCAGAGTCTCTTCAACAAATAGTGTTGGAAAAATGGGTTGAAACATGCAGAAGAATGAAACTGAACCACTATATTTTACCAAATACAAAAGTAAATTCCAATGGGATAAAGGACGTGGGTGTTAGACCAGAAACTATCAGATACTTTGAGGAAAATATTGGCAGAACTCTTTTCCGCATCAATTTTAAAGGCATCTTCAATGAAACGAATCTAATTACAAGGATGACTAAGGCAAGTATAAGCACTACATCAAATTGAAAAGCTTCTGCACACCAAAAGAAACACAAACCAAGAGACCCCTCACAGAATGGGAGAAGATCTTTACATGCTATACATCAGACAAGAGGCTAATAACTAGAAGATATAAAGAGCTTGCCAAACTCAACAACAAGAAAACAAATGACCCCATCCAAAAATGGGGAGAGGACATGCACAGAATATTCACCACAGAAAAGATCCAAAAGGCTGAGAAACACATGAAAAAAATGCTCCAAGTCTTTGACTGTCGGAGAAATTCAAATAAAGACAACAATGAGATACCACTTCACTCCTGTGAGAATGTCATACATCAGTAACAACAGCAGCAACAGATGCTGGAGAGGTTGTGTGGTTAAAGGAACCCCCCTGCTCTGCTGGTGGGAATGTCAATTGGTCGAACCCCTGTGGATAACAGTCTGGAGAACTCTCGGAATGTTATAAATGGGCCTACCCAATGATCCTGCACTTCCTCTCCTGGGGATATATCCTAAGGAACCCAACACACCTATTCAAAAAGATTTGTGTATACCTATGTTCTTAGCAGCACAATTTGTATAGTCAAAATCTGGAAGCAACCCAGGTGTCCAACAACAGATGAGTGGCTGAGCAAGTTGTAGTATACACAATGAAATACTACTCAGCTATTAAAAACGGTGACGTCACCATTTTCAGCTCATCTAGAATGAAGCTTGAAGGAATCATATTAAGTGAAATAAATCAGAAACAGAGGGTTGAATATGGGATGATCTCACTCTAAGGCAGAAACTGAAAAACAAGATCAGAAGAGAAAACACAAATAGAACCTGACCTGGAATTGGCGTATTGCATCAAAGTAAAAGACTCTGGGGTGGGTGGGGGGGGGGGGGTGGAGCAGAGTACAGGTCCAAAACAGATGACAGAGGACCTATTGGGGGTTGTATTGTTATGTGGAAAACTGAGAAATGTTATTCATGTACAAACTGTTGTATTTACTATTAAATGCAAAACATTAATCCTCCAATAAAAAAATTAATAAAATTAAAAAGAGGGGAGGAGAGATATTTGAAGTACTGATTCACTGCTTGTGAAAATTTCTCCCTGAAGGTTGGGACTGGGGGCTTTAGCCAAGGTTCTTGCATGTGGTAACACATCCCCTCAACCAAGTACACCTCCACTTGGCTCCTGATTTCATCATTTTTAATAGCTGTATTGCATTCTATTGTGCATATGTACTACAACATTCTTACCCACTCTTCTGTTATTGGGCATATGAGTTGCTACCAATGTGGTGCCAGTACAAACTGTCCTGCTATAAACATAGGTATGCACAGGTCTTTGTGAATATAGGTCTTTGTTTTCCTTAGGTATATGCCCAGGAAAAAGATTGCTAGATCATAATATAGGTTCATTTCTAGTGTTCTGATGAATCGCTAGACTTTGCACAGGTTTTGGAACAATTTTCATTCCTAAAGCTTACCTCTTTACCAGACTTACTTACTTACTCAAAAGATCTCACCACCATGGACCTAGCTGAATTGTGAAATAGTAAAAAAAAAATTAATTAATTAAAAAATAAGACACTCTACATGTATCAACTTTAGTTATCCTTAACTTCTGAGGGGAGGAGGGCTCCCAAGAACATTAGTGGAGTTTCTCATCATAGTTGACATTAATATTTCCTTAGTAGGCATTTGATAAATCTTTATTAAACCCTTTATCTGGGGAAAAGGTTTAGGATCTTCATTACTCCTTCTTCACTTCTATAAAACTCTGATAGATTTAGTAGTCAATGTCTAATTTTTTTTTTCCACCAGAGCACTGCACAACTCTGACTTAAGTTGGTGCCAGGGATTGAAACTGGGATATTGGAGCCTCAGATATGAAAGTCTATTTGTGTAACTATCATGCTACCTCCTAGCACAAGTATACATTGTATGTCTATATGATTAATAATGACATTTTTAATCAGAACACTGCTCAGCTCTGGCTTATGATGTACAGGGGTCTGAACCTGAGAACCTTGATGCCTCAGGCATAAAAATCTTTTTGCATAAACATTATGCTACCTCTCCAACTCCTAATAGTCTACTTGTGAATGTTATACATTTTCAATAGAATCTTAGAAGTACCTCCCCATCCCCTAGTCCCTGGTGTCAGACCAGTGGCCCTAGATTTGTTATTCTTCTTGACCTTGAAAGAGAGAGGAAGAGATGGGAGAAACCTCAATTTGTCTCATGTGTCTTTATCATTTTCCTTGTGCTGAGCCTGTATAGTGCTACATGAACAAGCCTACACTCCTGGCATTGAGGAGGATAAATAGGTTGCTGTGAGCTAATGGAGCAACATAACAAAGATAGATAAAACTATTCCTCTAGGCAAAATGCATTTTGACTTTCAAACACCTAAGTCACCTATAAACTTTTAGAACAATTTATAGTGATAAATCAGGTGCTTTGTTTGATCCTTCCAGAGAAATACACATTAAGTGTACTGGATTCCTCTGAAACACTCACCTCCAGACTCAAACTGGTGGGGTTTACCCTGCAGTGGGGAGTCTAGGAAGAGAGACTGGAACAGCACAAGTGTGAGTTTAAAACTTCCCTTCCATTTTACCCTTCTCAGCATGGAGTCTGCTTCCTCTTCCAAGTAGGACATCCCTTCTTAAAGGTTATGTTTGTTTTGTAGTCAGGCAATTCTTTGTAAAGTAACAGTTCAGGGGACTGAGCAGTGGGACATTCAGTTGTGCATACATGATACATTCACAAGGATACAGACTCAAGTTTCACACATGGTGAAACAGTAGTGCAGGGTTCTCTTTCTCTCTTTCTCTCTCTCTCTGTCTCTCCTGCTCAATTTATCTATGTCTCTATCCAGTGAATAAATAAAGCATTTAAAGAAATAAAATAAAAGTAACAGCTGAAAGTCAGGGAGACAGCAAGACTCTCATGCCAGGCTCCAAGGTCACAGGTTCAGGCCTCAGCATAAACCAGAACAGAGCACTATTCTGCTTGTAGAAAAAATAAAAAGCAATAACTGGACTTTGTCAGATGTGTTCTTTGAGCAAGGAGTATTCACTTCAGTCAAAGCAGCAAAAGCAATCCTTTTCTCATTTTTTTTTTTTTTTGAAAAGCAGCAGCTTAAAGTGTTATGTCTCCCAATACAATATACATTTAGCCAGATATACAAAGGGCCAGAGTCATAAAGTCAGAGTAAAAATCATTTTGTATCAGATAACTGGTTCCAAGTTTTGTTTTTGTTTGTTTGTTTTTTGTGGAGTCTGCAGAAAACAATCCATGCTGATGAGGGAAACAAGATTTGAGAATTGATATGGAGTACATTTGCAAAAGTGATCAAGGTTTTATATGTAGGAGATTATTCCTGTATTTTTTCAATAAGTAGCAGCTGAAAGTCTATGTGAGCTTAGTGAATACCACAGAGGTATGGAGAATGTGATGATTAGTAAGACCTAGGTCTTAGGTCTAGAAAAAGTGGGAGTCTATACAAGATAGAATGATAGTGTCAGAGATGTACACAAAGGGAATACAAAGGGAGAACTAAATGACTAAATGTAATCTAGTTTGTGGAATTTAAAACGGAGTGGACAAATTAAGGGACCCAGGACTTTATGGAAGTGGTCTCTCTCTCTCCCTATCTCCCTCTCCTGTCCTACCCAATAAAAAGGAAAAAAAGTGGCTGCCAGGAGCAAAGGATTCAAAGTACTGTTGCCTAGTTCCAGTGATAACGCTGGAAGCAAAAAAAAAAAAAAAAAAGAGGCAGTGAAGGCAGAAATTTAGAAATGAATGAAAATAAGCATCAACTTTCCTACGGAATCATCTATCTTTGACAAAATGGCCCATGTCCTTCTCTGGTTTGTGCCTTTTCATTTTCTTCATTAAAATTTTAAAATATCTGAAAAACAAACAAAAAAACTATGAGGAATATTCTTATAGATTAAGGGGAAAAGAGTTATACCAATAAAAACCACTCATTTGAGTCTTAAAAATACAAAGAAGGAGGAAGTGGAGCAAGAGGTAAAGAAAGAGGAGGTGGCAGTCATGGGGCATACACTCAATCTATGCTGTTCAACAGTTAAAAAAGATTCTAAAATGGGTGGAACTGGTGGTGATTCTGCACAGTGAAGTAAGGAAGGAAGTGAAGGACAGCAATCAGATGATTTCATTCAGATGTGGAATATAGAGAATTGAAACACATGAACTTGAAAAAGAATATTATAGTTAACATATATTTAAAACCTTGGGATAATTATAGCAGTTATCATTGTGGGGGAGGGGCCACAAAACTTTGATGGTAGAAGTGGTGCAGAACTACTCTATTATCTTATAATCTTGTAAATCAGTGTAGTCCCATAGGTTTATTTTTGTTTTAGTCTTCATTATAATTGGATTCATTTCAATGAAGATCTCTTAAAAATTTATATGGAAAAGAGTTCTGCCAATATTTTTCTCTAAGTATCTGATAGTTTCTGGTCAAACATCCAAGTCCTTGATCCACCTGGAATTTACTTTTGTCTTTGAGGAAATATAGTGGTTCAGTTTCATTATTCCTCATGTTTCAACACATTTTTTTCAACATCATTAGATAAGCAGACTCTCCTTTCCCCATTTAACAATCTGGGCACTTTTGTCAGAGGATAAATGCCCGTATGTGTGGGAGCTTCCTACGGGGCTCTCAATTCTATTTCACTGGCAATGTGTCTATTTATGTTCCAGTATCAACCAGTTTTGATTACAATGGCCCTATAATACAATTTGATATCTGGGAATGTGATGCCTCCACTTCTGTCTTTTCTTGTCAAGATTGTTTTTGCAATGCTAGGTCTTTCTTTGGTTCCAGATGAAGATTTGTAACTTTTGTTCTATTCTCCTAAAAAATGTGGTTGGGATCTTGATGGGGATTGCATTCAATTTGTCTATGGTTCTGGGTAGTATATTTATTTTGATGTTAATTCTCCCAACCCATGAACACGGAATATCTTTTCACTTCTTTGTGTCTTTCTCCATTTCCTTGAATAATGACTCATACTTTTCAGTATACAAGTCTTTTACTTCTTTGGTTAGCTTTATTTCTGGATATTTTGTTTTTGTTTTTGTTACTATCATAGAAAGAATTGATTTCTGGATTTCTTCTTCTTCTAACTTAGTGTTTGCATAGAGGAATGCCCCTGACTTTTGTAGGTTAATTTTGTAGCCTGACACCTTATTATATTGCCTGATAGTTTCCAAGATCTTCCTGCTGGGTTCTTTAGGTTTTTCTATGTATACTATCATATCATCTGGAAATAGGGGAGTTTGACTTCTCTTCCAGTCTGTATTCCTTAATTCCTTGCTCCTGCCTGATTGCTATGGTAAGAACTTCCAATACTGTGTAGCAAAAGAAATCACTCCCTAAACAAAATGACTCCACACAGAATGGGAGAAGATCTTTACATGCCATACATTAGACAAGAGGCTAATAACAAAAATATATAAAAAGTTCACCAAACTCAACAAGAAAACAAATGACCTCATCCAAATATGGGGAGACAACATGAATAGAATATTGACCTTAGGGTAAATGCAAAAGGCCAACAAACATATGAAAAAAGGCTCCAAGTTATTGACTTTCAACAAAATGAAATAAAGACAACAATGACATACTAGTTCACTCCTGTGAAAATATCATACATCAGAAAAGATAGCAGCAACAAATGTTGGAGAGATTGTGGGGACAAAGAAACCCTCCTGCACTGCTGGTGGAAATGTAAATTGGTCCAACCCCTATGCAGAGCAGTCTGGAGATCTCTCAGAAGGCTAGAAATGAACCTACCCTATAACCCTATAATTCCTCTCCTGGTGATATATCCTAAGTAATCAAACACACCTATCCAAAAAAGATTTGTGCATACCTATGTTCTTAGAAGCACAATTTGTAATAGCCAAAACCTGGAAGCAACCCAGGTGTCCAACAACAGATGAGTGGCTGAGCAAGTTGTGGTATACCACAACTTGGTAAACACAGTGGAATACCACTCAGCTATTAAAAATGGTGATTTTTCCGTTTGTCAGCCCATCTTGGATGGAGCTTGATGAAATTATGTTAAGTGAAATAAGTCAGAAAGAGAAGGATGAAAATGGCATGGACTCACTCACAGACAGTTGTTGAAAAACAATATCAGAAGAGAAAACACTAAGCAGAGCTTGGACCGGAGTCGGTGTATTGCACCAAAGTAAAAGACTCTGGAGTGGGTGGGGGAGGGTTCATGCCCTAGAATATGATGACAGAAGACCTAGTGGGGGTTATATTGTTATGTGGAAAACTGGAAAATGTTATGCATGTACACACTATTATATTTACTGTTGACTGCAAAACATTAATCCCCCAATAATATTTTTTTAAATCTTCTAAATCAAGAAAGAAAATGGAAGTGAGAGGGGATAGAAGTGTTATCATTTAGTAAATATAAGAAAGATTTACCAATGTCACTGAAACTTTTCTGGAGAAAAGACAACAAAACTTACATAAGATAGTATTACATCAAAAGCAAAATAAATAGGAAAACTATGTTTCAGCTTGAATGAGCACGTAGGGCCAAAGAGGAAAAATATTTTCCTGGGGAAGAAAGAGATATTCAAATGGATTTGATTCAGAAGAACGGAAGAAGGAAAAGACGGAAGTAAACAGGAGCCCTAATAAGTGAAGTAATGGGGATACTGAGCAATAGGAATTAATGAAGGTTGTAGACAAAGAGTAAAATCAGAATTACTTTTTCTAAAGATTGCTCTAATTGTCTCATGGAAAGTGTCTAATGAAATGGAACAAGACTGAAGTTGATTACAGTAATCTGGGTCAGAGATGATCATGATGATATGAATTATGAAGAGGATGTTGGGGAAGATGTTAAGAGAAGTGGACAAATTTGAGTAATAAGTAGCAATCAAAATTACTTAGCATTGGGAACTGATTGACTGATTGAATCCTGGGGAAATGAATGCTTTACTGAAGTTACCTAGTTTTTGTGTTGTTTTTTTTTTTTTTTTTTCCTCCCTACCCTGGTACTCACATGTGCACAAGTTCACCACTTGGGCTGCATTTTCATTTAAATAGACAGAAAGAGGGAAGAAGACCATATCGCTGCAGCTTTCTCTGATCTTATAACATGTCCAGTGTGTTGCTGGGGCTCAAATCCAGTTCACATGTATAAGACAAGACATGCATGCTACCAAGTGAGCTATTGCTGGTGTCAGTGCCTAGCTGTCTTATATGTATACAGAAAAGTCTGTTATTCACTAATCAAAAAGAACTTAACTGGAGAACGTCCACAATGGTATTAGTCAGAAGTTGGTTTGATCTAGTTGTGTTAGACACACTATAGCTACGAATCATCGTGGTTTCATCTGTCCTGCATTTCAGCTGACACTTCAGAAGCCAGCTTTACAAATTTCACGACCAACCTCTTATACACAGGGCATCACCTTGATTCAAGTCTGTGTTGTGGAGTTCTCACCTCTCCCGTGAAGATTCACTGTGGACACCCCCATGAGATATTTTGAAGGCCTCTTAAGTGTTACCTGAAAAGGGCAGCAGCATTAACATCTTGTCAGCACATTTTAAGTTTTTAGATAAAATGTATTCCCTTAGAATGAGGTATTGGGATAATGGGATGGATTTTTTTTCCTTTCCTAGGTGAATATTGGAATGCTATTATTACTGGATGGTGATAACCCAGTTTTTATGTTACATCATAATCATTAGAGCTTTCACCTGGTTAATTAGAATGAAATTTGGGTTTTCATCATTAGAGCATATAGTAGCTGTACCGCTTGAAAGGCACAGACAAACATCATTTTAAAGCATTTTAAGTGGGCTGAGATTTTTTTTAACTGCATTGGAAACTGTCTTAGAAGAAAATTATAAGCTAAGAACCTCTCACTGCCAAGTTAGGTAAATTATAAAAAGGCCACTTTTGCAGACTTAGCAGATTTTAAGGAGACTGCTGTTACCTGCAACTGCTGACAGTAATGAAAATCAGACCAGCATCTTTCTCTAAGAGTGTCAGGACTGCTAATAGGCTGTCCTTGGAACACCAAGGGGTCTAGAGATAGAAGAAGCCCATCATGAGTAGGGAATTATGAGACTCATGAAATCATCTGGTTTATTGGCCATATTGGTGGTCCATATTACCATAAGATTATATAGGCAGGATTAGGCTGGAACAATCTAGAGGTCAACTGTACATTAAATGAACAGGAAAGACAGAAAACTTAACCATGATTGTTAACCTGATTATTAACTTTTAATTCATCTCTAGAGCTAGTGATGGCAAGGGTCGCTTTCAACTAAATGATAAGAGTAAAAATTTGAGCCTGGTTTACAGTTGGGCTGTGTTTGGGATAAAGGTTAGTGCTAGCTCAAAATGGGTAATGCATCACAGTGCCATTTATAGGTGGCCTTTAAGTATAGTGGTGATAGGAGATGAAATGGACAATGTTTACAGTTGCATTTTTGTTTGTCTAATCTGTAGAGGGAGAAACAGTTATCCCATTGCTGGCACAAAGGATCAATAAAGAGGTTTTATACATTGACATTTATGTAATAAACCTAAATAGCAAGAACTTTTGTTTTTTTAATTTTTTTTCACTGCTGAAAATTTCACTCTCCAGCAACAAAGATCAACATAATGCCCTCAAACTATTTTCTTTTCTTGGGAAAAGCAACCTAAATCTTGGTAACAGGTGAATTATATCAAATACTTTACTCTCTTCAGGAGACAGAAACTTGCCCTTAACTGGAATTATTGGTGTGTTGATCTTTCTTGCTCACAGCGCAATGTCAACATTAGTATCTGCTGTTTTTGCCACATTAGTTAACTGGAGACCTTACACCAATAAGAAGTAGTAGAATAGAATTAAATTAAACACCTAGGTAGAAGCACTGAATCTAATATCTTGGCATCTTACCTCTACTGGTATCTGTGTGCTTACATGTTCTGATTGTATAACTACTCCATGTAGATCACAGCATATATAATTCTATTATCTAATATATAGTCTGAGTTCATCTCCTGGCCTACACTTGTATTACATTTGTATTTCTACACTTGTATTATATATATATTTATATATATATATGACATTCTAATTTATAATCTTTTACTATTTCTTCATAAGTTTTAGACTTTAATGATATAAATAGATTAAATATTATGCTTGCTTTTTGAAACAATAATGTAGGCAACTTCTTCTGTAAAGTGGAGGAAAACTTTTTTTTACTGTCATAGAAATTTATAAGATAGAGGTTGTTGTGAAAAGAATGCCTGGCATATACTAAGCCCTTATAAATATTTTATTATTATTATTATTAACTATACTACTGATATGAAATTTGATTTATAATAGTTGTCTGTATACCAAAAAAGGTAATAACAATGGGCATAATTTTCTATTTAGCCACTAAAATGACTCACATTGTCATGAATAGATAGATAGATAGATAGATAGATAGATAGATAGATAGATAGATAGAGATGGTAGATTGATAGGTATGCATGCACATGGACAGATAGATGAATGCAAATATGAATGCCTTCTATTTAGTTGTTAGGAACCTTGAATTGAGAACTTCTGAAATGCTTCTATATTTTAATATCCCATAGGGAAAAAATCATAATGCAGCTAAACATGTGGTAAGATGTCAGCCTCAGTGTGATTCCTAATCACATGAAATATCTACTCGTTTTCTTGCCAAGAAGAACCTTTACTTTTCAAGGAACACCATTTAGTCATCTGGGTACAGGTTACAGATCACTTTTCTTTCATGAAAGAACTAGATTTCTAAGTTGAAAAAGGAACTGCTATATACATGTTTTATGGTTCAACATTATCATCCACCAAAGGACATATTTTGCTCTATCTAATTGATAGGTGCATGCAGAAAGGTATTTAACCTTTTAAAATCCTAGAGTATTCTTAAATTTTGCATGCTTCTAAGCCTATCTACTTTCCCTTTCCACTGTGATACTTTATACTGCTTTTTTCAAGACTTAGTTCAAATGCCACTTTTTTATGAACCTAAATTTAACTGGAATAAAAAAAATGAAAAAAATTACAAGTACTGCCCTTAACTTTAACTTCTCACCTCTCATCACTTAACTCCTCATACCATTATATCTGTATAAAAATAACGCTTTCTCAGAAAGTGGTTTCCAAGATACCATTAGTACTAGTTTTTCATGACTGTGACTACTATAAAGAATCACCACAAATTAGGTGGATTAAAATCACAGACATTGGACTGGAGAAGTAGCTTACTGGGTAGAGTATATGCCTTGCCATGTATGTGTCTCAGGTTTGAACCCTGGCACCACAGGGGAGGTATTATAGTACTGGGAGAAACTCCAGTGTTGTAGTGTCTCACCTTTGAGTTTTTCTGACTGAATGAAAATGTATCCTGAAGAGCATAAATCATGTATGCACAAGGCTCTCTCTGACTCTGTATAAAGTAATACTTATAAAATAAAATCATATTTATTCCCTCAAACACTGGAAGGCAGAACATTCCAAAACAAGACTCATTTTGCAAAAGTCTAGTTTCTGACAGGAACTTTCTCCTGATAGAAGCTCTAGTGAGACATTTATTTTTCTTTTTCCACCTTTTGGGGGTTATTGGCATTTTCCAGTTTGTGGTTTTATCCTTCTAACCTTCAAGGTCACTTTTACAAGAGTTTCTCTGCTTCTTCACTTTTATTTTATTTTTTTTTCTCTTCATGTGTGTCCAATTTCCTGCTGCCATACTCACATAAAGATGCTTAGGAATAAATATATTTAGGTCCCAGCCATATAACTATGGATTATCTTCTTGTCTCAGGATCCTTAATCATATTTGCAAAATCTTTTTCCCATGTAACATTTAAAAATTCCAGTGGTAATGAAATTATCTTTTCAACTTGATAAAAAGCATCACAAAAATTAAAATATAAACAGCTAGAATAACTAAAGGTGAAAGACTGATCCATGGAAAACATTATTTATGATACAAGAAATAAAATAAACTGAAATTGAAATATATGAATTAAATATGTTTTTATTTTAATAATATATATATATATATATATATAACAAGCATATACTATTATAACAAATAATGTAGTTAACAAGTTATCCCATGTGGCAAGAAACAATTTCAAAAATCAGTTTTATACCTAAACATCAACATTGAGCAATCCAAGATGAAATTAAGAAACTATTTATAGCAATATTTCTTATTGCTTTGGAAAGTAAGATGTAAATTCAAAATATTAAATGCAGAGACACTTTATGATCCAACATTTCCACTCCTGTGTGTATGCCTAAGAGAAATGAAAATATAGCTCACAGATCATGTATTTTGTTATTTATAACAGCAATATTCCTGTAAATTCTAAGTAGAAACAACATAAAAGTCCATTAACTAATGTATAGGTAACAAAATTAATACTACAGTGTAGTATTAGTTTATAATTTTTAAAAAAATATGAGGGAGATCATATAATGACTGTTGTTAAAATTCCGGAAGGCTCTTGCCGGCCGGTTTAGCTTCACGGGCGGGTAACAGAGACGCGGAGACAATGGCTGGGCAGGGCAGCTGTATTTCTTTATTCAGGAACAACGATTCATAAACTAAGACAAACTAATCACCAAACAGAACTCTGCTGTCTCTTTTCGGCGGCGCAAGCACTCTCTCTTACTCTGTACTCAGGAACCCTCTCCAACTCTCGAACTCTGTAACTCTGTCACTCTCTCGGACTCAGGAACCCTCTCTCTGGGTTCCTTTGGGCGGGGCCAAGCAGGCCCGCGAAATTAGCAGGCCTGATCCAATTCTCTTGGCGGGGGGAGGGCTAGAACAAGCCAATGTAAAGCATATGACAAATGACTATGCAAAATTACTATGCAAAAAGCTTTCATATCTGAAGCTTTGAAATCCCAGATTAAGTTCCTTGTACCACTATAAACCAGAGCTTAGCAGAGCTCAGGTAAAAAGAAAAAAAAATCTAAAGAACAAAATTAAACTGAGAACAATAATAATAAATAAAATCAAGACTGAAATACAAATGCATGCTTCACATGAATGAATGTTGAAAAATTATGCCAAATGAGAAAAACTTAGAACAGGAGCAAGTTATGATCTATATATACAATGAAATACTACTCAGCTATTAAAAATAGTGATTTCACCATTTTCAGCCCATCTTGGATGGAGCTTGAAGGAATCATGTTAAGTGAAATAAGTCAGAAACAGAAGGATAAATATGGGATGATCTTACTCACAGGCATAAGTTGAAAAACAGACTACAAGAGAAAACACTAAGCAGAACTTGGACTGAAGTTGGTGTAATGCACCAAAGTAAAAGACTATGAGGTGTGTTCAGGGGATAGTTCACGTCCTGGAACAAGATGGCTGAGGACCTAGTGGGGTTGTATTGTTATGCGGAAAACTAGGAAATGTTATACATGTACAAACTATTGTATTTACTGTTGACTGTAAAACATTAATCCTTCAATAAAGAAATAAAAAAAACAACAAAAAGGAAAAGCTTAGCACAAAAGATTATATATATCACAATTACATAGTGTTTAAAGTTAGCAAATTCATATATACAGAATACAGATTGGTGGTTCTCAGGGGCTATAGTTTCTGTTTGCCTTTATCAAATAAAGATAATTAAAAAAAATACTATATATGTTTTAAGGACCCAACCTACTTTGGGAGTCAAGCCAATGATGACCAGAGTGCAGAAACAGAAATTTTTCCACTCCTGTCCAATATAATTCTGATCTAATGGATAACTTTTGCTTTGTTTCTCCAGGTTAGCTTATACAAAACTCTACAATCTGTATGATGACTAGAGATCCCATGTGCTTTATCCTATTTCTCTTTGCTCTGTTTTTTCACTTACAGTTTCAGATCTAGTGTCATATTCGAAGTTTATTTTTATTTATGGCTTTATTTCTCATAATGTTTACCCTCAGTAAATTGTTTCCATGTGTATCTTATTATTCTTTCATAGAACCACTGGATGTATCACAAAATTTTATCAAGTTTGATTGCACTGTTAAATATATGTAGCATTTTTTTTAAGAACTCCTTACTGTAAGCAAGCATTATAACTTCCCCCACTTTGTGGCTGCTCCATAGAATTTCAAATTTTAATTTCACATCATGAATGTAAATGGCTATTTCCCTGATAAAGAAATCAAATCATTGCATGATTGAAGGTCCATGTTGATCCTTGACACTGCATACGCCAGTGGTGAGTGGTACTCTGATCTCTCATGCTCTCACAAAGGTAAGTAAATCTTTGAGGAAAGAGATCATACTCATGTTATATTAAAGCAATGTAAGATTAATGAAAACAACAAATTGATGACATTTCCAATAGAAGGATGGTGTTTTTATATAAAAGAAATACTGCCAGGAGCCAAAACCTTAGCTAAGTCTCTCACATAACTGGTGAGCAGACATTCCGATCAGATCATTGTAACTATGATTACCATCTAACTGTTTGGAAAGTTGCTCACCCACCTCCCTCCCCCACTACCTTAGCAGAACTTCTTCCTTGTTTGTGCATAAATTGTGACTGCAAAATAAAATTTTCAGAGCTTGATCAAAAACCTGTCTTGCTCTCATTCTTCCTGTCTCTTGTCCCCTCCATTCTCTTGCCCCCTAGCCTAGGTTTCCGTCGATAACCCCGCAGGCCGGGGCAAAATACCTACACTATTTTTTTCATTCTTTTGATTAAAAATCAGTCATACTGAAGCTTTACCACATTTATAATAGTCTATTAGACTTTGACAAAGCTTCCATGACCACAAATTGTTTCTTGAATCAGAGATAATAAGCAGGCATGTGTGCCAATTTTTAAACAATTTGTTTGGATTTCTAGCATTTCTGGATAAAATCTTCATTTGTCACTTTTTTTTTTCTTTCAGCTCTTGTTTCTCTGTAGCATTCACAGAATAGACTTTGACCATCTGGGGTCCATACATAGCACAGTATAAAGCATTGCATGCTTGCTTGAGATAGATCTATCTCCTAGTTCAAGAATCATAATAATAAAAGCATGTAATATTGCTGTTTGGAATTGCACTATGCCACTTGAAACAGGAATGCTGTACCCCATGTTTCTAGTGCCTCAGGATGGGAATTTATTAGGAGACAAGTCCTTGAAAATAATAATCAAGTTAAAGGTCATTAGGATAGGCTCTAATCCTATACAACTGGTGTCACCATAAGAAGAAGAAATCTGTACAGAGACAGGCACATGAGAGAAGATGAGATGAAGACACAGAGAAACTGATTTTCAAGGCCAAGTATATGCAAGGTTAATAAGACAGTGACTTGGAATAAACTCTTCCTCACAGCCCTCAGAAAGAATTGACCTTCCTATTAATTATATATATATATAATTTCAATGAGAGATTAAAAAAAAAGACATGACAAAGACACAAACTATCCAAGTAAGCTATTTTACCTTGTCACCAGTTCAGAGTCCAGATCTTTTTTTCTTCTTCTTCATTTTCTTCAATAAAAAAATGTTAAGTCTTGAAATTACATTGTACTTCTATAAGCTCATAAGAGAGCTTTAACAAAAAAGAACTTAATTCTGAACTGGAGAAAAGGTAGAATAGCTTACTTGAATAGTTTGTTGCTTTGTCATGTGAATGACCCTTTTTTTTGTTTGAGTGACTCAAGTTTAAGTGAGACCCCCATTGATATGAAGAAAGATTCAGTGCTGTGGTTTCTTTCTCTTCCCTCCCCCCCCCTCTGCCTCTCTCAAAACAAACAAACAATAAAACAAAAAGAAAACATCTAGAAGAATAAAAATCACTATTATAGATAATTTGAACATAGCTGGCAACTTTTCTTTTTTCTGTTCACCTGAAAATTATAAAGATAGTTAAATTGGTCAGCTTTTAAGTATATATTCTGAATAAGCGTAATGATTTTTATATTATAAAAGTTTTAAAAGAAAATTATGATATAGAAAATAAAAATACTAATCATTGTGATCAAGGAAATAACTGAACTAAAGATTCTACTGTCCTTTTTTTTTTAGTTAGTGTGCTTTAGTCCATAAATATTTTAGTAATGTAAATTTAAGATAGATGTGTCTATGTCTCCAGCAAGGAATTAGAGCAAAGACTTACCCTGAGAGCGTGTCAGGGTAACACAATAATTTTTAAACTTGTTTTTAGATGCCAGAGAAAGGTCACACAATTCACACAACACACAGTCAACCAGATACCCTTTCCTTACTTAATAGTTTTTAGCTGGTAAGGCTCAGGACTTAGTCACCACCCGCTGTGCTGAGGGGAGGAGGTCCTTTGTCTGCTCTGCTGGCATGACCAGATGAGTGAGGGCCCCTGAAGGCTGGGGAAGCTGTTACTTTAGCCTAGCCGCCTGTGCTTTAAATTTTTAGAAGCTCAGGCAGCATCCCAGTCAGTAACGGTGGAATTGCTTCATCCAGATGGTTTCTGAGCCTTTACTTATACTTATCTTGCTCTGGTTTTTAAGGTTACATTTCCTTTGGCCAGTCAGGTTTGGGTTGACGTCTTACCCTATGCGTCACACTATGCAGGAGCACTATGGTTACTATAGTTACTAGAGTTACATGTTCACTACAGTCTATCTTTCAAGATATCTACCATGAAATGATCATGCTGTATATTTTGGTTTATTGTAGTTCTCCATGAGTCACAAGCAAATATTAGTTTCTGTATAGAAAGTAGTTTATATTCAGAGGTAAGATCAAATGCTTTATTGTATTTAATCAGTTTTAGAAAGCACAGCTCTGATTGTATCAAACCTCAGCTTACTCACTATCATTCCTTCATACTCTAAGTAAATGAATGTACTTACTATTTAAAAAAAATGCACAAGTTTAAACTGTCTTACCTATGAAGAAGCATTAAACTCTAATTTTAATCAAAGAAAGGTAAATTCTAAGTCCATCTGTGTCATTGTGAGTCACCATAACAAAATTATAGGTTTATAGATTTGTTTTCTGCTTTATGAAAATAGATAGTGTATTTATGCTCTTTTATTTTTAAAAAGATATATTTTATTTATTTCACCCGAAGGGTAGAGAAGTCAAAACACCACTCCATTATTTGCATGACCTAGGATCAAACTGGGTAGCTTAGAGATGCAAGTTCTGTGCTCCACCGACTGAGTTATTTCTCCCAACTGCTATGCTGTTTTTAGCAATTGATTATTAGCGATGATTCTTTTGGATTTGCTCTATTCAACAAGCAATAAAACAATTCTTGGAAGCAATCTTGATTACTGACACAAATTTTATTAAGTGTGCACATAACTGGAGAGAAATATAAAAGAATGTACAACAAAAGAGCACTAAGCATAAAATTAAGTAATGGGGGGTGTCCAGCAGTAGGTAGCACAGTAGGTTAAGCGCACACGGCATGAAGCACAAGGACCAGGACAGGGATCCCAGTAGGAGCCCCAGGATCCCCACCTGTAGGGGGTTGCTTCATGAGCAGTGAAGCAGGTCTGCAGGTGTTTATCTTTCTCTCCCCCTCTCTGTCTTTCCCTCCTCTCTCCATTTCTCTCTGGCCTACCTAACAGCAGCAACATCAATAACAACAATAATAATAGCCTCAAGAATGATAAAACAACAAGGGCAACAAAAGGGAAAAAGATAGCCGCCAGGAGCAGTGGATTCCTGTTGCAGGCACTGAGCCCCAGCAATAACCCTGGAGGCAAAAAAAATAATAATAAAAATAAAATAAAATAAAATTATGTAATGACTAAGTATTGCAAGAATAGTTAAGAAAATACTAGTTAGAGGAGAGAAAAATCTCAGCATTCCTCATTTTTTTCATCTTTTTTACTGGTGGGCTAATGTTTTACAGTAAGGTTGTTGATGAATGAGTACAATTTTTCATCTCTGTGACAGCTGTCTGCAAAACACTGTCACCCCCAGCTCAGGTCCTCTAAAGGAGACATTTTTCATTTTTCTGAAAGAGCAAAGTAGGGATCTATGAGAATTCTTCATCTGGTTATTCAAGTGACCAAAATTATATTTCGCTTTTATATTTGGTATCATCCAGGTTTCCTGTCACACAGAATCCCAATGGCTTGGACCTACTTTAAGTGTTGAAATGGCTGCAAGTGTTTTTTTTTATCATGTTAATGAGGTGGTTTTGCAAAGCTCTTTAAGGGTGGGGCTGGTTACCAATGGAACCAACCTGTATGTGATTAAATCACCTCTTTGACAAGATTCTGAAATGTTGACCCTGTAATACATGTGAAACGTGGTAATCTAAGAATGGTAGAGAGAAAAGAAAGCTGTTGGGGGAAGTGTGGATTGATTTAACCCAATGATACACCTTTTCACTCTATGTACATAAGGGCAGAGGGGAGCTACTGTGAGAAAGTGTGAAGTAAATCTGGGTACCAGAACTCTCCATTGGTTACAAACATTCTTTTAATTAAAATCATCTTTCCAGGTCACTATAGAGGTATATTTATCAAAGTGAAATTGATTGCCTTAATTTATTGTCTCTAGATAGTAAGACATAGTAAAACATATGCCTCCATTATTCTGAGACTCAAAAATGTTAGATGAAATGTTGGTTCAAATAACGATACATCAGAACATTGTGTATCTCTTTCCATTAGCTTCTTTTTAAAAAATTACTTACTTTATTTATAAAATAAAAATATAGAAAATATCAACAAAAACATAGGATAAAGAGGTAAAATTCCACACATTTTCCACCATCAGAGTTACATATCTCATCCCCTCCACTGGAAGTTTTCCTGTTCTTGATCCCTCTGGGAGTATGGACCCAGGATCATTATTGGGTGCAGAATGTGGACGTTCTGGCTTCTATAATTGCTACTTTACTGGACATGGGCATTGCCAGGTCAATCCATACTCCCAGCCTATTTTCTTTCTTTCCCTAGTGGGGCAGAACTCAAGAAAGAATGGATTCCAGGTCACATTGGTGAGACTGTCTGCCCTGGGGGAGTCAAAGGTTGGCATCATGGCAGCATTTGCAATTTAAAGAGGAACAAATTGTTTGACAATCTGGAACCTAAAGGCAAGAATACAACAGATGAGATTTGAGGTTTCCTTTTTGGAAAAAGTTAATAGGCCTACTTTAGGTATATTCCAATTGGTCCATGACTTCACTGATTTTTGCCTGACATGCAGGTGGACCAAAGGTATTAGCTGAGGAGATGGTGTCAGGGTTGGAAATAGGACTAGAAAGCTGAATCAGGGACAAAAGTAACTCCTAAATCTGAGAAAGTATATAAATACTGTTAACTCTAAACCCCATTGATTTGATCTGGGGTCCATATTCAGCACAGGAGCCCATGTAACCTCATGCATCCCTGTAGGTCTGCGTTTGTACTCCATAGTCAAAGCCAGGAACATTCTTGGTTGCACCCATTGTCAGATCCCTTTTCCTCAAGTGGTAGAAGATTTTGAACCAACCTCCCTTACAAAAATGGGACAGTCCCTACCATTATTGATCCACATTGGGGGCTCATAGCAGGGTCCATTATGTTCTTGATGGAAATGATCAGTGACAGTGGAAAGAGGAATTTATTATAAGTCTAGGACCATCATATCTGTGTGGGAATTCCAGGATTTTTTAACTAGGGCTATGGGAGATGAGGTGGCCTGGTAGTAAGCCAAAGAACCATTAAAGTATGTCAGTCTCTTGCCCTTATCCAGCTTTTGCAGTCCTTACTTTGTGTGACAAGGTTAATCTTGGAGTGACTGAGTGAAGTAAAATAGGAAGTAGATGAGGAGAGTATCTAGGTCTAAGTTGAAATGAGCTGAGTAAGTGCTTTATTGCATTAGCTTCTTGACCCATCTAAATATATTAGCCAGCCTGGGAAGATAGCATAATGGTTATACAAAAGACTTTTGATTCCTGAATCTACAAAGTCCCAGTCAGGTTCAATTCCCTATACTACTATAAGTCAGAGTTGAACAGTTCTCTTGTCCTTATTAGTCTGTCTTTCTTTCAGAATCTCTCTCTCATTTAAAATAATATATATATATATATATATATATATATTTATTTATTTATAAAAAATAAATTTACTAGCCTCCTTTTCAGGATTTATCTCTGAAAACTTCATTGGCAGTAGCAATCACAGAATTCCTCTTTATATATTTCTACTACGCAGTGGGTATATAATTAAGGATGGAAAGTGGGCAACTGAAGTGACTCAGAAGAAAAAAAAATTTTTTTTCACCTTTCATGATCACAATGTTCTTTTAGTTCAGAAAAAAATAAGTGGGGTTTCTTTTCCAGTTTTATTTGTTTATGTACTTATTATTATTATTATTATTATTATTATTATTATTATCATTTGTCTTTCTAAGACCTTTACTGGTCTGAAAGGACTTCTTGCTATTGTTTTTTGTTTGTTTTTAAAGACGGGGAGAAAAGAAAATATACCATAACTACCATAGCACCGAAACTTTCTCCAGTGCAAATGGGGGTCAGACTTGAACTTGGATTGTGCGCATGACAAAGCAAGCACCTTTCCAGGTATTGTATCCAGCCAGTTCTCATTTACTTACTTATTTATTAATTTATTTTTTATTAAGGAAATGTTGTTTTCAAGTCTGTCATCCCAGGCATTCTGTTTCATAGCTTGCTCCCCAACATACGTGTTAGTTCACTTCAGCCAACCCCCAAAATGCTATCTCACAACACCACTCCACCCTCTTCTCATTTCTTTCCCCACCCCTTTCAGCTGCCTTGGATCTGTGGATACAGAATAATAGTTAAGATGTTTTTTTTACTTTGTCCCTTTCACTGGTCCTAAATGCACACATGGCATTTCTCTTTCTTCTTCTGGCTGTTTCACTTAACAATAAATAAATGAATCAATATTCTCCATGCAAAGTAACTTGGTATTAATTAGTGAAATAATATAGATTATGGAGACAAGAAATGAAAATGTGGATAAAAGCAAAAGAAGAGCAAAAGATGAAGGAGGGCAGAAAGGGAGAAAGCTACGATATTAAACCCTTAAAACTAATCCCACCTATGCCATGGAGGAAGTAATTCACTTTTGAATTTCTCTGGTCCATTGAATAAAAATTAACCAAGTATGAGAGAGTAGAAATCAAGGTTACACATAAAGATTCCTGGATTGCTAGTCTCAACTCTACATCTCTGAGTATATGACCTTGGAACATATAATTTTATTTCTATAAGATTCAATTTATATTCCTAACTTTTATAATACATTAATGCTGATAAAAACAATGTATGTTTATGTGGAAAAGTTTTAAACATGAATAATGGTATAAAAGAAAATATAAATCACCTCCCCAAAGATAGCTATTAATATCCCGATGTATTCTATCCATTGTTTTCTTTCTAATGAATGTGCCTGTTTACATCCTTTTTTCCACTTGTGAGACTTTTCACATCTATTAAATATTCTCTGAAAGTATTGCTTTTATTATATGAATAAATATGCCAACACATATTCTGTAATGTATTTATCCTTTCTCATATTTTGGACATTTAGATGGCTTCCAAATTTTTCAGTAGTATATATAATAGTCAGATGAAAATCTCTGTACATAAATCTTTGAATTTATGACTACTTACTTAGGCTATATTCCATAAAAATGGGATTGCAGGATCATAAAATGTGACCTTTATGACAAGCTCTTGATAAGAAAGAATTCCCAAATTGCTGGCAGCTCAGTAGATTGGTAAAATGAGAACCGTGCAGTAGATGATATCACAGATGCTTCACTCAGCTGTAAAAATGTATGGCTATATATTTAAGACATCTCACTGTGGACTTTATGCTACGAAGTCTACATGAATCATGTAGTATTCTCTGAAACTTAATAATACCTCACAATGCTGATGTGTGTGTGTGTGTGTGTGTGTGTGTGTGTGTGTGTGTGTGTGTGTGTGTGTGTGTGTGTGTTTATGTGTGTGTAGATATAGATATATGACTTTAAACTGGAATTGTGGATCTCAGTTTTATTCATTAGTTTTGTTCTGACTTTAGCTAAACTAAAATTTATTTTACTTCTTTAAACTAGCTTGACTCTTTATTGCATAAGATCTCTTGCAAATTCTATGTCCTGCTGTCTGGGGCTGGGGTGTGGGGGGTCTTTTACTTCATAGATGATGAATCTCAAGCTTGAGTTTAGTGCTTTATCCACTATGAATTTCATTTCTCAAAACTTATACTTATATTTAAATCATAGACATTTTATCAGCAGTATCATCCACATGCTGCTGAATTCTTTTGTGGTTTTTCATATCTCTGCACATATCTACATATAATACTAATTTGTCCTGTGACTGGTGATGATGTTTTTGCTCAAGAATAATTTCTGTTTTAAGGTTTTAAAATATCTTTATTTATTTATTGCATAGAGATATCCAGAAATTGAGAGGAAAGGGGGGATAGAGAGGGAGAGAGAGACAGATAGACACCTGCAGCTCTGCTTCACCAATTGCAAAGCTTTCCCCTGCAGGTGTGGACCAGGCTCTTGAACTCAGGTCCTTGCTCATTTTAACATGTGTGCTCAACCAGGTGAGCCACCTCCCAGCCCCTCAAGAATAATATCTATATCTATAAGTATCCTCTACTTTAAAGCTCAAAATTATTTTGAATTTATTACTCATAGTAAAAGATTACTCATGCGAGGAACAATCTATTTGTCTTCACAAAATTTCTACCCTCGTTTCAATTATTACTTATGTAAAACAACTATTTCAATAATATCTTCCAAATAATGATTTCCTAATTTCATCATTCATTGATTTGCTGGTATTCCACTAGAGAGAAAAGTTTTCCTTCACATTTTAAAATGTAGTTAGGTATTTATACAATGTATTTTATATGCACTCATAGTTAATGTATTGTTAATTATAAGTGCTAGCATATTACTCTATTATATTTATGTATTATTATCAACTGTTGTGGTGATAGCAACTTGCTCATGGATGATGTGTCCACTTTAGGACACTTTTTGATACCATAGAGAGATAAAGAGTGACACGTGGAGAGAAAGATTGAGAGAGACACCTTAGTGCTTCCTTTGTTGCCATAGTTCCTTCCAGTGATCTCAGGACTCAGAGTTGTGCTGTCTGCATAGCAATGCAGATGCATATCCTCTCACTCCCCCCAACTGTATTTTCATACACACATTAATCTATATTTGGTCAGTAGGAATCTCTTCACACTGGTGTTTTGTGCCCTTCAAATGCAATAGCTTTGCATTTAAAGAATCTTCCATTCTCGTTTAAGAAAAACTTGTTTCTGCAGAGTATTAATCTATTTAATTGTAGAATCGTATGTTAGAAAACAAGCGCTAGGCGGCCTAGAGGGAGCGCAGCGGGTTAAGCACATGCAAAGCACAAGGATCCCAGTTCGAGCCCCCCGGCTCCCTATCTGCAAGGGTTGCTTTACAAGTGGTGAAGCAGGTCTGCAGGTGTATATATTTTTCTACCCTCCCTATATGCACCCTCCCCAATTTTTCTCTGTGCTATCCAATAAATAGAAAAAATAGCCACAAGAGCAGTGGATTTGTAGTGCATGCACCGAACCCCAGTGACAAGCCGGGAGAAAAGAGAGAGAGAGAGAAAGGAAGGAAGGAAGGAAGGAAGGAAGGAAGGAAGGAAGGAAGGAAGGAAGGAAGGAAGGAAGCTCTCAGCTTTTAAATTCTCTCAGTTCCTTGAAGGAATTGCCAAATAGTAAAGGGGAAAAAAAAAGATTTATAGGTATATAGTAAAGACAAGACATTGCTAGCATACTCTGAATATTGCCGCTATAATTATTAAACAAGGTGTCTTAGCTACATATACTTTGTGCAGTGGGCATTTTAATGACTATTGAAAGAGAAAAAAGAAAAACACAGATTCTTGTACAGAATCTGTACAGAGGGCCTTAGGAGAATTCAAACTCCAGTGCGTCTAACCTCAAACTGCATTTGACATGCTTTTTGAAATAATAAAAGAGCATAACACCAAACAGTACTCCTCAGCCTGTGAAGGTAAGAGCGTATCTTCTTTCTCTTTGGAGTTCAAATCATCACTATAATTAAAAGACTCTTGCTTCCTCAAGACATGCACTAGAAAAGACTAACCTCGGTAAGCCCTATTCGGGGAAAATACACTTCAGGCTATAAATTTAAGCATGGATTGAAAGTTTAGTTGGGAAGACAGATATAAGGGAAAGCATTTAGATATAAAAAGGGTCATACATTTGGAACTTGATTCTAAGTGCAAGGAGGTAAGTGCTCTTGTCTCAGCCTTATTCATTCTTCTCATTTTAACATGACACTTCAACTAGACAAATATAGAAATCAGACTGGTATGACTTTCTTTTATTTATTTCATTTCTGTAATGAAAGAGAACACATAAAAGAGAAACACAGAGAGGAAGAGGGAGAGAATAGACCTATTTTAATAGAGGGATTAGGTCTATGATCCATCTACACTGGGTCCCATTATGTTCAAACAAACCAAGCTCATTCTAGCTTCAAGGCCTTTGCATGTTCTGTATAAGTACCACACGCCAACCGGTTGTGCCACTGGAGCTCAGCCTTTGCATGTTCTATGCTCACATCCTAGATCAATTCCTCTGCTTTTACACAATCATCTCTTTTTTTATTGTCTGGGTCCCAGAGATACTTCCTTTTTTTGAGGCATTTCCAAAAAGTAAAATGCCCTCCCCAAAGCCAGGTTCATACTACTTCATGAATTAAGTTGTGAAATGACTGCACTTCTTTATATATAATATTTGCCAAATTCTACACTAAACTTAAAAATATAAAACTATTGATATTTAAACATGGCTCATCATTTCACACTGAACTTACCACAAGGAAAAAATAAAACTATTTTTGCAGTAAACTAGAGTTTATTGCAAGCCAATGAGAAAGCTCACCAAGGAGCACTCCTGCTTTGCCATGTGGAAAACTCAGGTTTGAATCTGTTTCCCACCACTCTGGAGAAACTTGATGATGTGGTGTGTTTCTCTCTCTCTCTCTCTCTCTCTCTCTCTCTCTCTCTCTGTCTCTCTCCCTTTCTTTCTGAAAAAAAAAATCAGCTTAGAGTGGTACAGCCCTAAAGATAATAGGAAAAAATTAAATTAGACATTTTCTTTCTCAGATTTATGTATCTGAGATAAGTATCATCGTTCTATGTAATTTAAATATATAGAAATATTTAGTAATATGTACATATGATACTCACAATGAATTCTTGATCATTAATTGGCTGTCATTTCTTTGTCCTTGAAAAGATTCCAAATAGAGACTGTTGAGACCAGTAAGATGAACAGGGATGTGAGCCTGGTAGGACACAGAAATTGTATGCCACAGTCCCAATGGAAAACTATAGTGGTATAGTTTCTCTCCTCCTTTTCCTCCTCTTCCTTCCCCACTTCCCCTCCTCTAATTCCATTCCTTTCCTCTCCTTTCTCTTCCTTTTTATCCTCCTTCTCCATCTGCCTCTGTTTCTCTAGCTAAATGAAAAGTTAGCCTGGGAGCAACTAAATCACATATGAGCAAGGACCCAAAGTAAGAAGAAAATAAGAAAGAATAAAGGAGACAACTATTAGATAGTTAAACTATATCTACTTCAGTGACACTTCAAAAAATATATTTGCTAAATCCTGTATTCTGAAGAAAAACTAATTAAGCATGGGTGGTGGGAGGGGTTATAGTTCACAGTATAGTTGGTGAGATATGGGTGTGATTTCTTATTTCTCATCTCCCCATGATAGGTATCTGAAAAAATTCTTGCCTCCAACTTAAGGCCTTTTCATCATGCACCCGGACCCCCAAAACTCTGCCCCCCATGTGTCCTCTCCGTTCCCCAGAGTCCTATGTTCTTGTGCAGTACACCAGTTTGCTTTATACCTGGTACTTTTCATTGGTGTATTTCTCCTACTAGTGATAATATTTTAAACCAAGCCCTACAGAAGTCAGAAATTGCTTTCTATCCTCATTAATATGCAGTATGTATTTGAGTAGTTTTGTCATTCGTATATTTTACTGATATTTATACTCAGTTCATTATGAACTTTTATAGGTGAGAACATGTGATTTACAATATTTGCCATGACTCCATAATGGTTTTATTATGCAGGCACAGATAAGGCAATAAAACTAGAGTGCCACCTCACCTTGAGAGCCACTTGCTGGTGCCAAGTCTTTTATTAAATTTCGGTGTCCATGGTAGTTCACTTCAGTGACGTGATTCTGCTGCCTGCAGAACAAGATCCTGGGGAGAAGCAACATACAGTAGATGAAATGATACAATTCCCCCTTTCCCATTGTTGGATGTAGTGGTTTCTGAAACATCAAAGATTGTATTTTACTCCATGTCACACACTAGTACATTTATCTAGTGACAATAAGGAATCCTATAACAATAAAGATATGCTTTATTCCAGTGACATTTCAGGAAATGAAATTCACATTATGGGGCAGTGAGCTGTACTTTTTTTGAGAGTTGGCTTCCTCCAACTTTTCTTGCATCACAAAGAAAAAAAAAAGGTCAACCGTGGATAAAGCTATGAAATAATCATTCATCATACTTCTCACTCTGAAAATCTCCTAGTGGTTAGCATCTTCAAAAGATTTTCATCTTAAATATGTGTCTTTCCTCTGTCTGGTTATCAGTGCTTCAATGCTAAATTATTATTAACAACCACACAAAAATGTCTCTATGAAAGTAAATATATTTATTGAATCTTTTTTATTCTCTTTCACATATCTTTCAAAAAAATTCATACAAAGAGGGTGTGAAATAAATACATGGGGACATATAATCTGAAAATGTCCCAAGGGTCCTCAGGTACCTACAATACCAGAATGCTGATACAAATACCTCTTCTCACTCTGCTCTATAAATCAGTTTTAACTGAATAAAATCCATATCTTAGGTACACATATGCACATGCACACACACAGAAAGTTACACTGGGTTAAGCACATGCTTCTCCACTACCACCCAGTAAAGGACCTAAGAAAGAGCTTTCTTCCTTCCCCCTGTGGTTAACTCAGGACCCCAGAGTAAGTAGTGATTAATGTTTGTAGAAGATGCAGGGCTCTGAACATATTTTGAGGCAATCCTTTGAAGATAAGGAAGGTGAACCCCATGGGAAAGGACTTGCCCAAGGTCACTATTATTATTATTTTTTTAATTTTAGTTATTTTATTTTTAATTATTGTTTATAAAATGGAAATATTGACAAGACTATAGGATAAGAGGGGTACATTTCCACATAATTCCCACCACCAGAACTCTGTATCCAGTCCTCTTCCTTGATAGCATCCTTATTCTTTATTCCTCTGGGAGGATGGACCAAGGATCATTATGGGGGCAGAAGGTGGAAGGTTTGGCTTCTGTAATTGCATCTCTGTAGAACATGGGTGTTGGAAGGTCTATCCATAACCCAGTCTGTCTCTCTCTTTCCCTAGTGGGGCAAGGACCTGGGGGGGGGGGGTCAGGGCTCTAGGACAAATGGAGTGGTCTTCTGCACAGGGAAGTCAGGTTGGCATCAGGGTAGCCTCTGAAACCTTGTGGCTGAAAAAGAGTTAAGATATAAAGCAGAGAAAATTATTGACTAATCATGAACCCAAAGACAAGAATATTGCAGATAAAAATTTGGGGTCTCCGTTTTGGAAAAAAGCTACTAGACCTCTGTTAGGTATATTCTAAGAGGCCCATAACTTTACTAGCTTTTGCCTAAGCCTGACAGCTAATGTGCTAGATAGTGACCCAGGTTACTGTCTGTGGAGATGGTGTCATAGCTGGAAAAAAGGACTAGAAAGCTGAATTAGGGTAGAGAGTATCTCCCAAGTATGGGGAAAGCATATAAATATTGTTAACTATAAATCCCATGAATTTGATCTGGAGTCCATAGTCAGCACAGGAACCTCTGTCACCTCTGAATCCCTGAAGGTCTAAGCTCACATTCTGTGATCAGGACTAGCAACTAATTTCAGGACCCATCTTCCTTGGGTAGTAGGTAGAGTATGTTGTTCAAACTCCTTTTGGAGAATTGAATATTCCCTACCATTGTTAATCCACACCAATGGGAAGGTCCTATAGGGGCCCACAAAGGGGTCCATTATGTTGTACCTCATAGAGATGACCAGCAACAATGGAGAGAGGGATCTGTTAGAGGTGTAGGCCCATCATGTCTGTGTGGGAATCCTGGGACTATCTGACTAGGGCCTTAGGTGATGGGGTGGCCTGGTAGTGACTAAAGAGTCATTAAAGTATGCCAGTCTCTTGCCCTTATTCAGCTTTTGCAGTCCTTACTTTGTCTGACAAGGTTAACTTTGGAGTGACTAAGGGACATGTAGGTTGAGTAGGTGAGGAGAGTATCTAGGTCTAAGTAGAAACTGTTTCATTAGGTACTTTAAGGTGTCTTTTTAGGTCTTCCTTCTTGCTTGCTTCATTTATTGACTCACTGCAAACTATTGTGCTTTAAGGTATATATTTTCCCCTAGCTTATGGATACATGTACATATGCCCTACCACAAGGGACCTGGTCTATTTCTAGGTTTTGTTAAGAAGTGTGCCACCCGAAATGGAATTAAGCAGTCCTATGAACTAGGAAAGACCCCGCCAGAATAATGAAGCTGGAAGGTTGACATTCCATGCCTGAGGTCTCTGGACACAGTCTCAAGTGTAACATGCCGACTTGGTACTGGTTGCATTCCTTAGGTTGGGATCAGCAGATGCAGTATCAATTGATATGAATTGAGAGAAGCATGCGGGAAAGTGAACCCCACCCTAGAGGTTCCAGGACTAGGAGATGTATGAGCTTTTGTGAGAAAGAAGAAGGTTCCTTCTGTCTTAGGGTTTAAGAAGGCAATTGATAGTTACTGCTCTAACCAAATTATTTGGCAACTGGATTAACTTTGAAAATCCCATTGTTAGGATTTGCTGTATCGTACAAGACCTCACCATAATTTATGTTCTTTTATGCTAATTATATATAGTTGTATCTTACAAAGTAACTCTACCAGTTGCTTCTGTTCTCCCTGGGCTAAGGTTTTTGGAGACAATATTTCAAAGAACAAGTCATTCTTAGAAATGTATTAATAATTTGAAACCACTGTTAAAATTCAATCTGATTTCCAGTTTGAAGCTTTCAGTGCTTAGATTGAAGGAACATATACTTAGAGTTATGGTCTATGCATCTAAAATTTTTAGATATTTGATCCATTTCCCCCCTTTTCCTCTTATATTAATTAAATAGTGATTTATGAGACTATAAATTAATAGGAGTGTGTATTAACATCATTCCCACAACCAAAAGTCTGTTCACCCCCCTCCACCCAGTGAAGGTGAATATTTACCCTAGCCCTCTTCCCAGAGATTTTTACTTTGGTGCCATACTCTAAACTCAGTCAGATCCTGCATTGAGTTTCCCTTTCTGGTCTTCTTTCTCAACTTCTGTTTATGAATGGGATCATCCCATACTTTTCTTTGTCTTTCTGACTTATCTAATTAACTCCATCCAAGATGGGTCAGAGAAGGCGGGTTCATTGTTCTTAATAGCTGCATAGGGTCACCATTATTCTTTAGCTTATAAGAATTATAAAATAAATCTGTAACTATAACTATACATACATTTTGTTAAAATTTTAAAATTCAAAACATGTATGTGAACAAGAACAACAACAATAGAAATCAAATAAGTGGAGGAAATTGTGGAGACACAGAAAGAATTCAGGTTCCTTGAAGAGTTTCTAAGCCTCAACATGTCACAAGGAAAAGAAAAATCATCATAAGACCCCTCCAAAAATAAAGTA
The DNA here is from genome assembly GCF_950295315.1 of Erinaceus europaeus. NCBI lineage: Eukaryota > Metazoa > Chordata > Mammalia > Eulipotyphla > Erinaceidae > Erinaceus > Erinaceus europaeus. The sequence goes on from NC_080164.1 coordinate 161,895,602, forward strand.
TCACCCCCCCTTAAATTTTCCTCCTTCGATAATTTTATTCTGCTGGTAAAACTAATATTAAATGGGGCCAAGGTGTGGTGCACTGGGTTACATGCACATAGTACAAAGTGCTAGGACCCACACAAAGATCCCGGTTCAAGCCCCAGGCTCTCCACTTGCAGTGTAGTTGCCTTATAAGCTGTGGAGCAGATCTGTAGGTGTCTATTTTTCTCTCCCCCTCTCTATCTTCCCTTTCTCTCTATCCCATCAAATAAAAGAAATGGCCACCCAAATCAGTTGGTGGTGGCCAACTGGTTGAGCACACATGTTACAATTTGAAAAGACCCAGGTTGAACGCCCCCAGTCCCCACCTGGAGAGGGAAAGCTCTCGAAGGGGTAAATCAGTCTTGCAGGTGTCTTTCTCCTTCTCTATCACTCCTTTCCATCTCGATGTCTGGTTATCTTTACCCAATAAACAAATAAAGATAATAAAAAAAAAATCAAAAAGAGAAACTTACAACACTGCTTCTCCACTTATGAAGTGTCCCCCATGCAGCTGGAGACCAGGGGCAGGGGCTTAAATCCAGCTTCTTGTGCATGTGTGCTTAACTGAGTGCACTACCATGTGCCTCCTTAGAAAGAGCTGTTTAAAAAAAAGAAAGAAAGAAAGAACTGTTTCTTCTCTCCAGCAAGAAAATACAAATATTCTGAATATAGACAGTTATCATTTCTGGGTATTCAACAAGAGTTCAATAAGTTTGAGGTGTTAGACTGGACCTCTAAAAAAATCTGAATTATGAAAAAATCCTGGGAGGGCGGAGCCAAGATGGCGACTGGAATGTAGCAGCACCATGGGCTCTGACATCAACTGCTAGAAAGCCTTGAAATCCTGGCCTTCAGTGGGACAAGCAAGAAGGCATCCTAAAGGTAGACCAGGGAGGTGATTATAATCCAATTTGGGTTAAATATTAGAGCAAAAAGAAAGGAAAATTCTTGATTATTTCTCTCAGCCCCCCTCTTCCCAAAACCAGACCCCAAGGGTAGGGAGCTGCTGCTAGCAGGCTCCCCATGGAGCTCCTTTCTCTACCAAGATTCCTGGCCCACCGGGTGCCATTAAACCCTGCTTCCAAATTTCTAGGCTATTTCTGTTTTTCCTCAGAGTAAGGGACTTAGACCCATTCAAGTGACAATTAGCAATCAAGCAAGCCTCACCCAGCCACCCAGCTTTTTTTTTTTTTTTTTTTGCTTTTTTCCTTTTTTTTCACAATTGTTTTGTAGTGTTTTTTTTTTTTCCTCAATCGGTTGTCTAGACTAAATATACATAGGCTAACAGGGAGCTGTCCAAGCTGTAGACCGACTGCTTGAGCTTTTTACTTTGTTCCATTTTACAAATACTATTATATATACACACATATCCTTTCCCACCCTCAGGTGACCAAAATTAACTCTTAGTATACTTTCCATTGCTAGACTACAAGAACTATCATTACCCACTGTGAGAGAAACTTGTCTCACTTTTCATACCTCCTCTATACACTATTGCCTTTCTCCCACCTCCAAGTGAATTAAAAAAAAATATATATATATATATATATATATATATATATATCTTCTTTCACTGCTTTTTTAAAATTTTTCTGTTTCCTTCTTTTTTTTTCTCTCTATTTTCCCCTGTCTTCCTTTCTCCCTTCCTCCTCCCTCTGCCTTCTGAATTCACTGATACTTATTTGTGAACTATTTCAGGGAAACGGACTCTTTTTGTGTGTCTCTCTTCTACTTCCCCTTACCGTCTTGCTACCCCTAGAATCCACAGTGGACAGTATATTTGCATAATTGTCTATTCCTGCTATCCCTTTGTTCCTTTCTCTTTCTTTTTCATTTAGATTTGGTTGCTATTTTTTCTTGAACTGGAGACATTGTGGGACTAACTGGTATTGGTTAAATTGCTTCAGTCATTGCATTAGGTACTATTGTAATTTCTGAGGGTGGTGATTGCATTTGTCATAAAGGTATTTAGTATAGCATAGCTTGTACATAAAACAAAGTAACTGAGGAACAACAGAACATAAAAATAAAAAACACAATAAAAATGGGTAGATCAAGAGCAAATAAAACTGCTAATATAATGAATGAAGACAAGAGCATAGAAGAAAATAAAAATCAGCCAGAAGTAACCATAGATAAGAAAAGCATGCAAGCAATAATAAATTTATTAATCACAAAAATGAAAACAACTTTGAAGGAGAGGAATAGTAGTATTAGGGAAACAGCAGAGGAGACCCTCAAGGAAAATACTAACTAACTTTAGGCAATTAGAGAACTGAAAGCTAAAATAGCTTTAATGAAGAAAGCAGCCGAGGGAAGAGAAAGCAGAATAGCAGAAGCAGAAAACAGAATTAGCCAGACAGAGGATGAGCTAGAGAAAACTATGAAAGAGGTGAAAGAGCTCAAAAAGAGATTGAGAGACACTGAAAACAACAACAGAGACATATGGAATGATCTCAAAAGAAGTAACATTCGTATAATTGGCCTGCCAGAGGAAGAAAGAGAGGAAGGGGAAGCAAGCACTCTAGAGGAAATTATAGAAGAAAACTTCCCAGACCTGAACAACAGAAAGAACATTAAGATCCAAGAGGCTCAGAGAGTCCCAAACAGAATCAACTCAGACCTGAAGACACCAAGACACATCATAGTCACAATGAGAAGGAGTAAGGATAAAGAAAGGATCCTAAAGGCTGCAAGAGAAAAGCAAAAAATCACATACAGGGGAAAACCTATAAGACTATCAGCAGACTTCTCTACCCAAAGTGTAAGGGCCAGAAGAGAATGGCAAGATATCTATCGAGCCCTGAATGAAAAAGGGTTTCAACCAAGAATAATATATCCCGCTAGACTTTCATTCAAACTAGATGGAGTCATTAAAACCTTCTCAGACAAACAACAGTTAAAGGAAGCAACTATCACCAAACTGGCCCTGAAAGAGGTTCTAAAAGACTTCTTATAAATAAGAACATCACTATAATACTTGCAACATATCAAATAAAAACTTGCTGAACAATGGCACTACAACACATAAAATCATAATATCAGTAAATGTCAGTGGCTTAAACTCACTCAACAAAAGGCACAGAGTGTGAGGATGGATCAGAAAACATAACCCAACCATATGCTGCTTGCAAGAATCCCACTTGACCCAACAAGATAAAAACAGACTTAAAGTGAAAGGATGGAAAACTATCCTAAGGCGAATGGACCACAAAAAAAGGCATGAACAGCCATTCTCATCTCTAACAAATATATTTTAAATTAAATAAAGTAATAAAAGATAGGCAAGGTCATTATATAATGAATAAAGGATCAATCAGCCAAGAAGATATAACAATTATTAACATCTATGCACCCAATGAGGGACCATCTAAATACATCAAGCACCTTCTCAAAAAACTTCAAAAATAAATCAGTAGTAATACAATAATAGTGGGAGACTTTAACACCCCACTCTCACAGACAGATAAACAAAACACAGAATCAACAAATAAACAAGAGAATTAAATGAAGAGATTGACAGACTAGACCTCTTGGACATTTTCAGAGCTCTTCACCCCCCAAAATTGGAATACACATTCTTTTCAAATCCACACAACACATACTCAAGGATAGACCACATGTTTGGCCACAAAGACAGCATCAATAAATTCAAGAGCATTGAAATCATCCCAAGTATCTTCTCAGACCACAGTGGAGTAAAACTGACATTTAACAACAAACAGAAATTTATTAAAAGTCACAGAATCTGGAAACTAAACAACATACTGCTTAAGAACCACTGGGTCAGAGGGACACTCAAACAGGAAATACAAATGTTCCTGGAAACAAATGAAAATGAAGACATAAACTATCAAAATATTTGGGACACAGCTAAAGCATTACTGAGAGGGAAACTCATAGCCATACAATCACATATTAAACAAAAAGAAAAAAACGCAAATAAACAACCTTACTGCACACCTTAAGGACTTAGAGGAATAGGAACAAAGGAACCCTAAAGCAACCAGAAGGACAGAAATCACTAAAATTAGAGCAGAAATAAACAACATAGAAAATAAGAGAACCTACAGAAGATCAATGAAGTCAAATGTTGGTTCTTTGAAAAATTAAACAAGATTGGCAAACCCCTAGCCAGACTCACTAAAACAAAAAGGGAGAAGACTCAAATTAATAGAATTGTAAATGATGGAGGAGAAATCACAACTGACACCACAGAAATCCAGAAAAACACGGGAGACTTCTTTGAAGAACTATATGCCACCAAGCTAGAAAATCAGGAAGAAATGGAACAATTCCTAGAAGCATATGCCCTTCTGAAACTGAACCAAGAAGAACTACAAAATCTAAATGCACCAATCACAGACAAAGAAATTGAAACTGTCATTAAGAATCTCCCCAACAACAAAAGTCCAGGACCAGATGGCTTCACAAACGAATTCTACAAAACTTTCAGGAAACAGTTAATACCCATACTCCTAAAGCTTTTCCATAAGATCGAAGAAACAGGGACACTCCCTTCCACTTTCTATGAAGCCAACATCACTCTGATACCCAAAGCAGATAGAGATACAACAAAAAAGGAAAACTGCAGACCAATATCTCTGATGAACACAGATGCCAAAATATTAAACAAGATCTTGGCCAACCGGATACAGCAACACATCAAAAAGATTGTTCGTCATGACCAAGTGGGATTCATCCCAGGAATGCAAGGCTGGTTCAACATCCACAAGTGAATCAGTGTCATTCACCACATCAATAAAAGCAAAGCCAAAAACCACATGATTATCTCAATAGATGCAGAGAAAGCCTTTGACAAAATCCAACACCCGTTCATGCTTAAAACTCTACAAAAAAATGGGAATAGATGGGAAATTCTTCAAGATAGTGGAATCCATATATAGCACACCAACAGCCAATATCATACTCAATGGACAGAAGTTGAAAGCATTTCCCCTCAGATCAGGGACTAGACAGGTCTGCCCACTATCACCATTACTCTTCAACATAGTATTGGTAGTTCTTGCCATAGCAATCAGGCAAGAGAAAGAAATCAAAGGAATACAGATTGGAAGGGAAGAAGTCAAGCTCTCACTATTTGCAGATGACATGATAGTATACATAGAAAAACCTAAAGAATCCAGTAGAAAACTACTAGAAGTTATTAGGCAATATAGCAAGGTATCAGGCTACAAAATCAATGTACAAAAATCAGTGGCATTTCTTTATGCAAACACTAAATCTGAAGAAGACGACATCCAAAAATCACTCCCATTCACTGTTGCAACAAAATCAATCAAATACCTAGGAATAAAGTTGACCAAAGAAGTGAAAGGCTTGTATACTGAAAACTATGAGTCACTCTTCAAGGAAGTAGAAACCGATACCAAGAAATGGAAAGACATCCCATGCTCATGGATAGGAAGATTTAATATCATCAAAATGAATATTCTCCCCAGAGCCATATACAAATTTAATGCAATACACATAAAAGTTCCACCAAGGTTCTTTAAGAAAATAGAACAAAAAATACATTCATTTATCTGGAACCAGAAAAAACCTAGAATTGCCAAAACCATCTTGAGGAAACAAAACAGAAACAGAGGCATCACACTCCCAGATCTCAAACTATATTATAATGCAATCATCATCAAAACAGCCTGGTACTGGAACAAAAATAGGCACACAGACCAGTGGAACAGAATTGAAAGCCCACACCTATGGACATCTAATCTTTGATAAGGGGGCCCAAAGTATTAAATGTAAGAAGGATACTCTCTTCAATAAATGGAGTTGGGAAAACTGGGCTATAACATGCAGAAGAAAACAAAGAGACCCCTCACAGAATGGGAGAAGATCTTCACATGCCAAACATCAGACAAGAGACTAATTACCAAAATATACAGAGAACTCAGCAAACTTAGCACCAAAAAAGCAAATGACCACATCCAAAAATGGGCAGAGGATATGAACAAGACATTCACTTCAGAGGAGATCCAAAAGGCTAACAAACATATGAAGAACTGTTCCAGGCCACTGATTGTCAGAGAAATGCAAATAAAGACAACATTGCAATACCACCTCACTCCTGTGAGAATGGCATACATCAAAAAGGACAACAGCAACAAATATTGGAGAGGCTGTGGTGACAGAGGAACCCTTCTACACTGCTGGTGGGAATGTAAACTGCTCCAGCCTCTATGGAAAGCAGTCTGGAGAACTCTTACAAGGCTAGACATAGACCTTCCTTATGACCCAGTAATTCCTCTTCTGGGGATATACCTCAAGGATTCCATAATGCCCAACCAAAAAGATGTGTGTACATCTATGTTCATAGCAGTACAATTCATAATAGCTAAACCCTGGAAGGAACCCAGGTGCCCAACAGCAGATGAGTGGCTGAGAAAGCTGTGGTATATATACACAATGGAATACTATGTAGCTATTAAGAACAATGAGCTCACCTTATCTGACCCATCTTGGACAGAGCTAGAAAGAATTACGTTGTCAGCTAAGTCAAAAAGATAAAGATGAGTATGGGATGTCCCCACTCATCAACAGAAGTTGAGAAAGAAGAACAGAAAGGGAAACTAAAATCAGTATCTGATTAAATCGAGAGCAGGGCACCAATGTAAAAACACTGTGGTGAAGGGGAGGGTGGCCATTGGGCTTCTTGGCATGGCGGAGGGTGGGGGGGTGGGGGTGGGGGGTGGGGATGGGACACAGTCTTTTTGTCGTGGGAGTGATGTTTATGTACAATCCTATTAAAGTGTAAACATTATATAAACCACTATTTAATTAATATGAGAGTCGAAAAACTGATGATATGTCTAGAACTTCTTAGAACACATACTGAGTCTTTTCAGTACTTAGGCTGTCTTTGATATGTTCTCTCCCAAAAGCCTAGACCAGGGAGAACAGATGCAACTGACAGCACAGCTATATGCAAGATGCTGGGTACTATACCCCAAACCCTATCAAAGGGACTTTCCAAAGTTAACCCTATCACCAAATAATGTGATGATAACAATAACTATCCATTGTCTTCTTGAATTCTAAGACAACAGGAACCTCACATTTCCACTATAGAGCCTATATTTCCCCCAGTCCTGGAACCTTAGGGTGGGGCCCACTTTTCTGCATGTTGCTCTCAATTCAAATCAAATAATATTGCATCCACGGATTCGCAACCTAATCAGTGCAACGAATGCCACCCTGGCATGCTGCACTTCAGACTGTGACCAGAGACTTCAGGTGTAGAATGACAACCCTTCAGCTTTATCACTCGGGTGAGACCTTTCCTTTCATAGTATTCTCTAATTCCATTCCAGGTGTTCCACTCCCCAATAAAGTCCCCAAACCTAGATATAGTCCAGGTCCCCTGAGATAGAGCATAGGTTCACCCATGCCCATAAACTAGGGGAAAAATATATACCTGAAAGTAGAAGTACACAAGAGCATACAGGGAGTACCCCCAACACTTCATCTGCACTATTACAGTCTTTAGGTCCATGATTGCTCAACAATTTGTTTGGCTTTGTATGTTAACTCTCTTTTCAGCCAACAGGTTCTGGATGCTGACCAGACTTCCCTGGACAGACGACCCCATCAATGTGTACTGGAGCGCCACTTCCTCACTCTACTAGGGAAAGAGAGACAGACTGGGAATATGGATCGACCAGTCAATGCCCATGTTCAGCGGGGAAGCAATTACAGAAGCCAGACCTTCCACCCTCTGCAACCCACAATAACCCTGGATCCATACTCCCAGAGAGATAGAGAATGGGAAGGCTATCAGGGGAGGGGGTGGGATGTGGAGATCGGGTTATGGGAATTGTGCGGAATTGTACCCTTCTGATTCTATGGTTTTGTTAATGTCTCCTTTCTTAAAAAAAAAAAAATCTGAATTACATGTCCACATGTGAAATTGAGGTAACTAGAGCTCAAGCTGGGAGATCCCCTGAGCCCCTGAACTTGGCCTTTCAGGTAGAAAACAAAGTGAGGAAGTACAGCCCCTCAATCAGCAAGTCTCACAGGAAAGTGAGGGGTAGACGTCTTTAAAGACATAGATTCACTCAGAGCAAAAGATCATCTGTCCTTGACTCATAGTCTCCTAGAAGATTTGAAAATTTTCCTTGTGACATGTTGGCTTCTAGAGTTATCAAGGAACCTGGGCTCTTTCTGTATCTCCACCATTTCCTTCTTTTGTCTGCACTTAAAAATTTTTTTATTATTATTATTTATTTTTCCTTTTGTTTCCCTTGGTTTTTTTTATTGTTGTTGCAGTTATTTTTATTGTTGTTATTGATGTCATCATTGTTAGATAGGACAAAGAGAAATAGAGAGAGGAGGGGAAGATAGAGGGGAGAGAAAGACAGACACCTGCAGACCTGCATCACAGCCTGTGAAGTGACCCCCCTATAGGTGGGGATTCGGAGGCTTGAACCGGGATCCTTATGCTGGTCCTTGGCTTGGTGCCACCTTGCTTAGCCCACTGCACTACCGCCCAACTCCCTTCTTGTCTGCCTCTTACGACCACCCGTCCCTTGAGTTGTTGAACCAGATAATGAATTCCCTCCATTAAAGTGGCATTGTTCCTCACCATCTTTCTGTACCAGTATTTGAGATAGGTTACATATACAGTATCAAATAAATAAAATTGCATGTAAACTTGTCAACATGAAACAAATTAATTTTCAGGTGACCCTTCAAAGCTAGTGTCTAATGGATCCCTAAATCCTAATGCTATAGACAGTTGTATCTGATGAGCTAATGTATCTTCTAGGCCTCTTGATTATTTTTGTCTCATTTTTAGTTTATTTAAATATAGCAATGTCAGAAAGAGCAGATGAAAATCAGAAAGACAGGCTTCTCAAGTAGAGCTCTTAGATATTGTGATACTTTGCTATGTGCACAACCTATGTTCTGTCCTGGTCCCCATTGCAATAAAGAAAGTTTCACTGATGTGGTCTCTCTCTCTCTCTCTCTTTCTCTCTCTCTCTCTCTTGCTCACTTTCTTTCCCTCTCTCTCTCTCTCCCCCTCCCCTCTGTCTCTATATCTCAAAGATGAAAGGAAAGTAAGAAAGATAAATTTTATGCAAATATCATTCATAAATATATATATCTAATGAGCACAATAAAGAAACTAGCAGAATAATGAACAAAATATTCTTGCAAAGAATATCTTAAACGCAAATAGGACAAATAACACATAATCATGTCATTGGAAGGATATTTTGGGGGCCGAAATAATTCACAGAGAAGAAATAATTCCTTAGCTAGGTCACCAGATGTGACTATCCTAATGCAGGATTGTAACCTAAAACTTATAATGCCACATCTGTCCTCTCAGTAGAGTATATTTATTTCTTATATTCTTAATATTTGTTGTCCCTACCACACTGTCCAACCTAATTGCTTCAGACTACGTAATAGTTCAGGACAGTGAACTGTTGTTAAAATTTCGGATGGCTCCTGCTGGCCGGGCTAGCTTCACGGGTGGGTAACAGAGACACGGAGACAACGGCTGGGCAGGGAAGCTGTACTTCTTTATTCAGGAACAATGATTCATAAACTAAACCAAACTAATCACCAAACAGAACTCTGCTATTCTCTTTGTCACTGCGCAAGCACTCTCCCTTACTCTGGAAGTCAGGAAGCCCTCTCGCAAGCACTCTCTCTAACTCTGGAACTCAGGAACTCTCGAACTCAGGAACCCTTTCTCGGGGTTCCTTGGGGCGGGGCCAAATGGGCCCACGAAATTAACTGGACTGATCCAATTCTCTTGGTGGGGGAGGGCTAGAACAAACCAATGTAAAGCATACGACAATTCCCCTTTTTCTTTTTAACTAAATGACTATAGTATCAAGGGTGTGGGGTGAACAGAAACGTATATCATACAGGCATTTTTAAAAAAGAAACTGGCACAAACATGGAGAAACATGTAAGCAAGTAACAAGAACCAGCGTGTTGCCAAGGGAAGGCCTGAGGGGGCCATATCTGCCTCTGTGGGCTAAACTATCAGCTTAAAAAAAAATTTCTTGCCTCTGGGGGGCTACTTGCCTCGATGGGCATTTGCATGGGGGCGGGGAACAGCCTAGAGTCCCAAAGGCAGCTGGCTGCAATTTACTTACTATGAAACAAAACTTGTTATTAGCATATTTCTAATAGAGAAGGAATTTGAGACTTTCACATAGCAACAACGTCTTTTAACCTTTTGTTACACCCATTCAAGATGGAGTCAGGAAAGGAAACCTCAGGCATGAGAATAATTAGCATAGCCATTGTGCGATCTACCATTTCTAATAGAGAAGGTAATGGAGAGTTTTACACATCAACAAGTCTATTTAACCTTTTGTTTAGATCAACTTAGTTAAAATATATTGCTTGTTAACTAATTTTTACCTCAGACTTTAAATGTAAATTAATTTTATCTTTATGAGAATTACTTTGAAAACCTTTTTCATTTAACTTTGACTAGTAAGAATTTAGCCTTAAAGTTACTGTTTACCAAACTTTAAACATACACATAAACATGGTCATTAATACAGAAGGAGAGAAACCTTTGTTACGAAGACATGTAATTTTAAACACGAATTTAAATCTGTACTGTCTTAGTTGTTGGGGGGGGGTTCACCATCTGGAGGTGGCTTCCCGCACAGCTTCACTTCTAGGAATTGCAGGTTGCGATCTCTGCTCAAATCTCTGCGTACTCCAGCTTGTCTGCCTTCAGACAAGACCGGCGGCTGGAGATCTCGTGTGCCCAGTTTTGGCAGGGAGCCCGGGAGTCCGGGAGGTCTGGGATTGTTCCAGAATTCATAGCAAGAGGGCAGGCAGGCCAGTTTTGTAGAAGGTGTGGGCCTAGGTGCCCAGGGGTGGCGGCCATGATAGGCCGCCATGGCCCTGCCCCATGGCTCTGCCATGTCTGCTGCCCTGCTCACAGTGGCGGAGCAGCGTGGAGGGATCACGCGTCTAGTGCCCTACACCACACGGTGGAGAGCCGGCTCCTGTGGGCTGGCCTGCATGCTGGCATCGGGCTCTTGTGTGGTGGAATCGGGCTCCAGCGTGTTGGCATCGGGCTCCAGTGTGTTGGCATCAGGCTCCATCATGTTGGCATCGGGCTCATGTGTGCTGGCGTCAGCCTCCTGCGGGCTGCGGGGCTGCGGGGCTGCAGGCGCGGTGCGCGGGGTTGTCTGGGCGCAGCCGGCTGGCTGGCTGTTTAACCAGGTGGAAACGGCAGCTCCGTGCCTCGCCTCCCTCCCGCTGGCTCTTCCCGCTGGCTGTTCTGAGTTCGCCCGAGCGAGTGGAAACCACAGAGTGGTCCAGAGATAAATGTTCCAGAAACAGCAAAACAGTCTCATGAAGAAAGAGCAGAGGCTTTTGGAGATCTCTTCACAAGCAGAAGAGAAGGCCATAGTGCATAGGCAGCCAAATTGTCTTTACTTATCTGAAAGATGCGCAGGTCAGCCCCACGTTGGGCGCCATTTGTTGTTAAAATTTTGGACGGCTCCTGCTGGCCGGGCCAGCTTCACGGGCGGGTAACAGAGACACGGAGACAATGGCTGGGCAGGGAAGCTGTATTTCTTTATTCAGGAACAATGATTCATAAACTAAACCAAACTAATCACCAAACAGAACTCTGCTGTCTCTTTGTCGCTGCGCAAGCACTCTCCCTTACTCTGGAACTCAGGAACCCCTCTCTCAAGCACTCTCTCTAACTCTGGAACTCAGGAACTCTCGAACTCAGGAACCCTCTCTCGGGGTTCCTTGGGGCGGGGCCAAGCAGGCCCGCGAAATTAACTGGACTGATCCAATTCTCTTGGTGGGGGAGGGCTAGAACAAACCAATGTAAAGCATATGACAGTGAACCAAGAATAGAAGTCACACTTCAGAATCTTCTTCCTCTCCCTTGGCAGGTTGAGGACACACATCTTGTTCATTCAGATAATGAGTAGCCACTGAGACATCTTCCTAAATCTGTAGCCCCACCTATAGGTGCAGCAGAGCACAATCCATCCTGGTTAATGCAGAGGGACCATTGGGATTCCCTTAATGACTCCAAGAAATACAGTTATTGTTGCTTTTTTAGTGTTAGACTGGGAGATAAAAAAACATTATACTCACAGCAACCTTCAGAGTAAGTATCAGAATGCATATTATTAGACTCCGCCAAGTGGTCAGCAGTGTACCAATTAGATTAAGTATTTAGTTATTCATAATTGGATAAAGGGAATATTCCGTTCTTTTTTCCAAGTTGGTTTTGGCTTGGCAACTCTAGTTCTTTTATGGCTCTGGATACACATTTATAGTTTTTGTTCTATTTTCCTAATATCTTTCCACTTCTTTGGGTCTTTTTCTATTTTCTTGAATAGTGACTCATACTTTTCAGTATATAAGTCTTTCACTTCTTTGGTTAGGTTTATGAATAGTCTGGAGAACCCTCAGAATGCTAGAAGAGGACCTGTCCTATAATCCTGAAATTCCTTTCCTGGGGATATATGCTAAGGAACCAATCCAAAAAGATGTGTATGTACCTATGGTCATAGCAGCACAATTTAAAATAGTCAAAAACCTGGAAGCAACCCAGGTGTCCAACAACAAATGAGTGGTTGAGTAAGTTGTGGTCTATATACAGATGGAATATAACTCATGTATTAAAAAATGGTGATTTCATCTTCTTTACCCCATTTTAGATGGAGCTTGAAGAAATCATATTAAACAAGACAAGTCAGAAACAAAAGAATGAATATAGGACAGTCTCACTCAGACAGAAGTTGAAAAACAAAATCAGATGGGGTGGAGTCAAAATGGCAACTTGGAGACAACACCTGGTATGAGCTCCAGAAAGAAGCAGCTTTCAACCTGGGATTCTCGGGGCGAGGCCACCAGGTTCCAGATGCTATCATGATCTCAACCTGAGTTCTCTGGGCAGACAACCTCATCAATGTGCCCTGGAGCCCCACTTCCCCAAAAACCCACCCCACCAGGGAAAGAGAAAGACAGACTGGGAGTATGGACCAACCTGCTAACGCCCATGTTAAGAGGGGAAACAATTACAGAAGCCAGACCTTCCGCCTTCTGCACCCCATATTGGTCCTGGGTCCATACTCCCAGAGGGATAAAGAATAGGAAAGCTATCAGGGGATGGGATGGGATGGGATGGGATGGGATGGGATGGGATGGGATGGGATGGGATGGGATGGGATGGGATGGGATGGGATATGGAGTTCTGGTGGTGAGAATTGTGTGGAGTTGTACCTCTCTTATCCTATGTTTTTTGTCAGTGTTTCCTTTCTATAAATAAAAATTAAAAGAGAAAAAGAAGAAAAAAAGATCAGAAGGGAAAACACGAAGCAGAACTTGGACTGTGGTTGGTGTATTACACCAAAGGAAAAGAGACTGAGGTATGGGTGGGGGTTCAGGTCCTGGAACATGATGGCAGAGGAGGTTGTATTGTTATGTGGAAAACTGGGAAATGCTATGCAAGTACAAACTATTGTATTTACTCTCGACTGTAAAACATTAATCTACCAATAAAGAAATTTAAAAAAAAATTACACAGCGAAGTGTACCATGTAGTGTCCACCCTACATTGCAGAAGATCCTTATACAACATACTACAGATAAAAAAAAATAATAAGTTGGGGGCTATGTGGTAGTTCAGCAGGTAAGCACACCTGGAGCCAAGCACAAAGACTGGTGTGAGGATTCTAGTTCAAGCCTCTGGCTCCCCACCAAAGGGGAGTCGCTTACCAAGTGGTGAAGCAGGTCTGCAGGTGTCTGTCTTTCTTCCCCCCTCTCTGTCTTTCCCTCCTATCTTCATTTCTCTCTGTCCTATCCAACAACAACAATAATAATAACCACAACAATGATAAAACAAAAAGGGCAACAAAAAATAGCTTCCAGGAGCAGTGGATTTGTAGTGCAGCCATTGAGCCCCAGCAATAACCCTAAAGGCAAAAAAAAAAAAAAAAAAAAGAATAGAAAGTTGTTCTTTTCTAAAAGCCAATTCCTTTCATCAATCCCCTAGTCTCAGCTGTTTTTGAAATAATAATTAAATAATATACCCATCAAACAAGTTAGCAGTCATGTAAGGTTAGGCGATCTTCACATGCCAAACCACATGTAATATTCCTGAGCAAGAAGACACTGGAGAATTGTGGAAGATAGATTTTCCTTTCTAGAAAACTAAACTCTAGGTAAAAACCGTGAGAATCATCTTACATTGTATTTTAGTATTAAAAAAATAAAAGCATAACAGTCCATTCACTTCCATGGGCAAGTAGATTCAGTTTAGGAAATGACTTATTCAGTTTATAAACATTAAAATGATTTGAAAACAGTTGTTATGCATTTTGTTCTATTTCATTTATTTTTAAGCAGAGGTTTAATTTCAAGGTAAACTTGACATATGCTGGTTTTCTTGATACCATCAAACTTGCCCCTATTAAAATATATCTGTTCCATGGGCACCACACACTGGGACCTTCTGTCTTCATTCTGGGTCAGATTAATGCTGTGACAGTGGGATATAAAGGTTACACACTTTCTTGTTTTACCTCCAGAAACAGCGATAAAACTTGTATAGAATCCTTACTGGCAAGGAAACATGGTTTTAATCACTGCCTGCATTCTTTCCCTTGCATATTTCTCCCTCTAGCAGAATATCAAAATGCCTCTTTAGTCAAAATAAAAATAAATCCAACAGATGTTCATTTCTTTTCTAACACAATTTCTCCCTCTCTATGGGTGATGGTCACCAGTTCTTCTTCCATGCCACAGACTAATTTGTAAAAAAAATAAATAAATAAAATGATAACTTGATGACAATGAGATTATTTAAATGAGCCCTTGCTGGGGAAAAATAAAATTCCAGTCCTGGATTCTAATATACTTCATGTGTCATATAATATGTTTTCTTTACTAAAAAAGGTTGATAAATATATGTGTACACTTATAAGAAAGTCAGTAGAAATAGTCATATAAGAAACAGCAGGACCGGATGTGAGGGTGATCTGGCTGTGACATCTGTCACCCCATTGATAGCCAGGGTTGATTTGGCTGATCTGGCTGGCTAGGAGAGTATCCCCTTCCTCCCTCACCACCCCATATGTGTCCTGCCGGAAGCTGCACGTTTGGTTTAGGTCTAAGAGGATGACCTTCCCCGAATAGAGACAGATCCAGACTGGTCTTCTGTGGAGGGTATAGGAGTAGCTGTGCTCCCCTGCTGGAACCTTCAAACATGCTCTCAAGAAACAGCAGGACCGATTGACTATGGCTTTTTTTTTGCTTGTTTCTAGTATGTGTACTAATGTGTTTTATACATTTAATCTTCTAGTACACAGCTTAATGTCTTATAATGTACTATTTTCATACAAATATAAAAATGATGATTGAGAAGTTAATCTTTTATTTATTTTCCAAGGCTTGATCTCTGATATATGTTTCTAATGTAGCTTGGGATGTTAATGAATAGAATTTTGTTATCAGAGAAAATCAAGAAAGCTCAAATAAAGAAAAACTCAAATTAATAATTGTTCTTTCCGAACAGGGCTTCCCTGAGGAAGAACAACACAAGAGTTTTAAGAAGTACATAAAGAAACTTAGACTAGTGACATGTTGCAGTAGGGTCAAGAACTCTACAAGGAGAAAGTGGGAGGAGATTGAGAGGTCATTGTGGATTCAGTACAAGTTGGAGGGAGGGCTCAGCTGCTGGTGGGTGTGATATGCATACACCTATCATGGGGAGATAAATTGTATTCAAGTCACAAAAACCGCCTTGTGAATCATCATTATCCCCAGTAAAGTGATTTTCAAAAATAAGAAGAAAAAAAAAGATTTCACTTACGGGTGAAAACACAAAGTAAAACTTGGGCTGTATTTAGTGTATTTCACTAAAAGATTGGGCCCTCCTCAATCGCTATCGAACAGGCCATGGCCGGTGCGCCGCTATGTTCCATCGCTGGGGAGCCAGAGACGAGCCGAATTGCCCCTGCGGCTACAGACAGACTATGACCCACACAGTCAATGACTGCCACCTCTCCAGATTCAAAGGAGGTCTCGAAACTTTACATCAGGCTCAACCTGATGCTGTTGACTGGCTACGGAAGAAGGGCAAACGCTAGAAGAAGAAGAACTAAAAGATTCTGAAGAAGGAGAAAAGGAGCGGGGGCTAGCTTGGGATGTTTTGAGGTTACAATGCCAGGAAACAAAATGGACCTAAATTGGAAGTGAGAATATTTTGCAGATACCTATCAACAACGAAACTATAATTCATTAACCCCCTATAAATAAATGAAAATAAATAAATAAATAAAAATAGAATAAATATAAAAATGTATGTATACTGTACGTAATGTAAAAGTTAAAATAAGCACTTTGTTGTTTGCTAGCAGTGCCTTTTTCCATATGTAAATCTCTTCAGTAAGCCTGTTAATAGGCTCTAGACCCATACATGCTTTCTCCACCAGGTAGAAGAAGAAAGTCCAAGAGTAAGTCTATATGCATGTGTCCAAACGCTGAATTTTACATATCACCAACAACTACTTAACTGTGACTAATTTACTGTTCTCAGTTTCTGCAAAAATAGGTTCCTCTGGAATCACAAGCAAGAGAGGAGAGGGCTAAATGTTCTCTCTCCCTCTCTCTCTTCTAGAGGATAGTAAACATTTCTAATGAGCTCCCTTTTCAATACTCACACTTTGTAATTAACCTTTCTTTTATAATTTCTTTTAAAAAATCTTAGCAACTATCTGATAACAAACCAGTTTATTCATTATCATTGTGACCTGTAACCTCTTACCCTACTCCCTGTTCTACAACTAGTATTTCTCAGTATGTGATTAGAGCTCTATTTTTCAATATGTGACTCGGATCACCTGCGTTAGAATCACCGGTGATACTCATTATAATGCAGAGGACTTGCAGCATCTTATTCCCACTGAATTAGCACATCATTGCCTGGGGCTAGGGACAATTTATCAAGCACCACAGGTTAGATTCATACCTCTGATGAAACCCGAGTCTGTGAGACTCAAAACCTCAGATCATTCCAGGCCATGACCTGCAATGTGTTTCACTTTGTTTCTGGATTATAGAAATAAAAATTTTAATTTATTAAAGATTATTTATACATTTTCACTAGGGAGAGAACAGAGCTCTTCTTATTTCTGCTTTATGGTTGTGCCAATAATTGAATATTGGACTTGTCAGATTTCATGGCATGCATATTAGAATATGGTGAGTTATCCCCTGACCCTGAAGAAAACATTCACTCTCCTTGATAGCTTCCCTTACTTCTTAGAAATCAGTAACCCTAGGAAGTCTCAATTACCCATCCCTACCAGTCCCTCTTCAACTAATAGTATTGCTAGATATTTGAAAGAAATTCTGCAAACAGAACTGAGTATAAACATTTTCCTTTTAATTATGACTCTGTGTTGCCTTGCCATTCCCTACTACTCTCTTTGACTAGCTCCCATGCTTGTATGTTTTCATATTAGATATTTAACAATGTTTTACAAAATCAGAAGATTTCTAGGGTATAATCCCACACCCATTCATGTGGTGTGAAATACATCACACCTCCCACCAAAGTCCTGTGGGTACCCTTCACCATTGTAATCACCACAATTCTCACAAGGTCCAAGAGCCTACCATTTGGTAGACTGGCTATCATTTATTTATTTATTTTTTTATACACATTCTTTATATTCTCTTACCATATCAAACTGAATGCTTACAGAACTATAAGAAAGATCTGGCCTTGTTCAAGCCCCCTGGTCCTCGTGTGTGTGTGTGTGTGTGTGTGTGTGTGTGTGTGTGTGTGTGTGTGTGTGTGTGTGTGTATGTGGTGTGGGGGTGGAGTTCTGTAGTGAAATATTAGAGGCATCTCTTTCTCTCTCCATATTTATCTCCCTTTCCAGTCTCAATTTCTCTCTGTAATGTCAAAAATAAAAATAAGTAAAATAAGAAAGATTTGGCAGGCCTTTCAGTGTGTCTGACGTTGACTGTCTTTCTGCATCATCTGTGAACAAGTCTGAGAACAAAGTTTTTACTTTCTTGCCCAAGTTGATGTTTCTATCTTTTTTCTGCTGTCATAAATCTCTTTTCGTGGGTGCCGCTCCCCTCCCCAGCCAAGAGTCTTTCCAGCCTAAAGAAATGGTTTGGGTCTTTACTTACAAATCTGAGTCCCTCAGATTCATGCATCACTTCCCTTTTATCACCAGAAATTCAATACAATGGTTAGATGGACTTTTGTCTCCTTTACTGTCTTTTGTAACGTTGCTGTGCTCTCTCCACATCTTCTTAGAGGGAAAGTGCCCGCATATATGGAATAATGGTCTCCTGGCTGTGATCCCCAGTGTCAGTTTTCATTCTACAAACTCCAGTGTTCAACACTGCTGACCTCTCTTCATTTAAACTATTTGTCTTTCGATCTCACATAATGTAGCAGCATCCTGGCTTACCTGTCAACATCCTAAATCTCTTTCCTTCATTCCTCCTGGAATATATGTAAATGTTCCTAGCAGTTATAGTCTCAGCTCTTGGATTATTATTGAGGAGTAGACTTCAGCAGATTAATAGTGATCCTAATGGTTTAGGTGATCTGATAGGCATGAACATAGAAGAACCTAGGTTCTGAGTCTTTGGGGGAGTCCTTTAGATAAACATAAGTGAACAAGGGTAAGAAATGTCAAAATCCATGTGGCGCAGAGCACAAGGACCAGTGTAAGGATCCCGGTTCGAGCCCCCGGATCCCCACCTGCAGGGGAGTCGCTTCACAGGAGGTGAAGCAGGTCTGAGGGTGTCTATCTTTCTCTTCCCCTCTCTGTCTTCCCCTCCTCTCTCCATTTCTCTCTGTTCTATCCAACAACGAACAACATCAACAATGGCAATGATGATGACCACAGTGAGGCTACAATAACAAGGGCAACAAAAGGGGGAAAAAATGGCCTCCAGGAGCGGTGGATTCATGATGCAGGCACCAAGCCCAGCAATAACCCTGGAGGAAAAAAAAAAAAGAAATGTCAAAATCCTTCTGAGAAATTTCCAGACTTACACTAGAAATGGAGCTACTATATGACCCAGGGATTTCTTTCCTGGACATTTATCCAAAGGAAACAAAAGCACTTCTATTATAGACCTATGCTCACAGCAGCACAAATTGTAATAGTCAAATTATGAAGCACCCCAGATATCCAATGACAAAATAGTAGGAAGAAAGTTGTGGTGTACATATACAATGGAATACTACTCATCTGTCAAAAACAGTAAGGTTGTCTTTTTTTGCCTCATCTTGGATGGGACTAGAAAGAATCAGGTTAAGTGAGATAAATCAAAAGGGAAGGACAAATATGAGTTGATCTCATATATAAGTGGGATTTAAGAAATAAGCATGGGGAGCTCCGGTTCCCCAGAACCCTGTCCCACTAGGAAAAGAGAGAGGAAGGCTGGGAGTATGGATCGACCTGTCAACACCCATTTTCAGTGAGGAAGCAATTACAGAAGCCAGACCTTCCACCTTCTGTATCCCACAATGACCTTGGGTCCATACTCCCAGAGGGTTAGAGAATAGGAAAGCTATCAAGGGAGAGGATGGGATACTGAGTTCTAGTGGTGGGAATTGTCCTATTATCCTATGGTTTTGTCACTGTTTCTATTTTATAAATAACATTAAAAAAAAAAGAAAAAAAACACAGAATAGGTAAGCAAAAGTGAAACGCAAAATGAATAAGGTATATTTCACCAAAAACAGAAGAGTTTGGGGAACAAGGGAAAGGGTGGTACTAGAAAGGATGCTGGGATTCTGATACATGATGGTGGAAACGAAGTTAAAGTGAGAGTGAAAGTGATTTACAAGCATCTATCACAGGGAGATGAGAAATGATGTCCATGTATTAACAATAGTTGTGTAAACCATTATTTCCCCAATAAAATCATAAAAGATAGAAAGAAATATCTAAGAAATATTTTTCTGCAGAGGGAACACTTAGGTAAGACTATGACTTATAAGAAGGTGAGAATGTGTATTTTTTTCTTTTGTATTATCCATTGGATAAATACAGCCAGAAATTAAGAGGGAAGAGGGGAGACAGAGGGAGAGAGATGGAGAAACACCTGCAGTACTGCTTTACCACTTGCAAAGCTTTCCCCCTGCAGGTGGGAGCTGGGTGGCTCAAACCCAGGTCCTTGAGCATTATGTAACATGTACACTCAACCAGATGAGCCACAACCCAGCCCCAAATGTGCCTTAAAGACAAAATAAGGGCCATGCAGTAGTGTAGACATTAATATACACAAGGACAAAGGTTATAGCCCCCATTCTCCACTTGCAGGAAGGGATGCTTCACAAGTGGTGAAGCAGGTTTGCTGATATCTCTCTAGCTCCCTCTCTATGTCTCTATGATGTCTCTTTCTCTGTCTATCTAACTCTCCCTCACCTCTCAATTTCTCTATGTCGTATCAAATAAAAGAAGAAATGGAAAAAATGTCCACCAAGCCCCAATGATAAATCAAGTGAAAATAAAAAAATAATAGTAGCTAATTGTACACAGACATATATTAAAATTTTTGCCTTTAATTTGTTTTCATTCTTTTAGACCCCATCACACACATTTTCTTGTGTCCTTTGTAAAAAAATAGAGCTTATTTTGGAATTATAAGATGAAAGAATAGAAGAAAGGTGGGTATAAATAGAAAATTATAATGCCAACCCTGCACACTTGCTATGAAAAATCTAGGAGGGTAGATTTTGGGAAGCCAACTTTTTCACTACTTTTTAATATAAAATAAAATCTCACACAATAGCATTTCTCATTGTATTAAGGAGAAGAGATATTGGGGGGGTTCAATTCTATACCCACAACTTTCTCAGGTGTTTATTTACTATGTGAATGACATGCTACATGTTTTCTGACTCCTTATTTTTTGTAAGAAGTCAATCTATTTAATTTTTTCTCTTATTATCTTTATTTATTGTATAGAGACAACCAGAAATAGAGAGGATAGAGGGACATAGAAAGGGAGAGAGAAAGGCACTTACAGCCTTGCTTCACCACTTGCAAAACTTTCCTCCTACAGGTAGGGACTAGGGGATTGAACCTGGGTCCTTGTCCATTGTAACATGTGTGCTCAATCAGGTGCATCACCACCCTTCCCCTTAATTCCTTATTTTTTTAAAACTAGAATAAAATTAATGAAAACACCACCACTGATATAAAAAAATTATGTTGGCAGTCTTTTTTCTTGTCTCTCTGTCAGAATTTCTACCATCATTCAGACTGAGTTCAAGAGGGTCATCTTTTAATAAATGTAGAAACATGTATAAAGGCTTTTATAAATAAATCTAAGCTATTCTGCCTTTTATCAGTTTGCTTACATTGTAGAGTGTGTTTTCCCGTTCTGTACTGATGACATTATTTCCTTTTGTTTTTCTAAGCCTCAACCTCACCACATACTAATGGATTAAGCTTATTTCACACCACATAATACCTTACACTATTTAAGTGTCTATTTATAAAGGCATTGTCTTAAAAAATAGAACAGAAGGGGAAGAAAGTACAAAAGACTAATTCTGTTCCCTGATATCATTAATGGAAAGAATTATTGTCACTGAAAATAGTCCATTGCTGACATTAGTTTTTCTGAAGTCACACCTGTTTATCTTAATGCTTACAAAGCAGTATATGTGACAGGGAATGAAACTGCGTCATTTAATTTGTAGTTATTACCTGACTTCATGACAGTGGCTAAGTGCATAAATAAAGATAACCCATGGTTACAGTAAAGCAACTGGACCTCACTTCTAAAAGCAAATGCCCAGGTTTAAGCAAACCGAGAGATCACAGCATTACAGTAAACAATACTCAAATATATTATCTTAGTGTCAAAATTTCTCATTCTCAAATAAGTTGCCTAATAAAAGTTGACATATATGATGAAAAGTTGAGATGACTTTCTATATGACATTTTAATGTGAATTTCCATTTGTCATTTTTAAAAACCAACTTAATTATCTTTCTCAAGCAACTTCTATTTTGCTTTCTAAATTATGTATTGGCATGCCAAAGCCCTTCCCCATTAGGGAAAGAGAGAGACAGGCTGGAAGTATGGGTCGACCTGTCAAAGCCCATGTTCAGTGGGGAAGCAATTACAGAAGCCAGACCTTCCACCTTCTGCATCCCACAATGACCTTGAATCCATACTCCCAGAGGGTTAAAGAATAGGAAAGCTATCAGGGGAGGGGATGGGATACTGAGGTCTGGTGGTGGAAATTGTGTGAAGTTGTACCCCTCTTATCCTATGGTTTATTCAATGTTTCCTTTTTATAAATAAAAAAATTAAAAAGAATATGTTTAAAAATCATTCTGTTTTTGACAAATAATGTCTTTATTGGAGAAGCACTAATTTATAACTTTACACCAGTTTCAGGTATTCAGAATTATGGTATCTACTACATATACTCATGACCATAATTCTAGTTTTCATCTATCACCAAATAATAGACACATTTTATCCAGGTTACCCTCCCCATCTACTTCTTGCCTTCTGGTAACCATTATTCTATTCATATAGTCTGATAGTTTCTGTTTAGTTTATTCATTTGGCATGTTTTAGAATCCATAATTTGTGAGTAGAATTTATGATATTTGTCGCTATACTTCTTACTTATTTTATTTCACATAATCCATGAGATCCATTTATGTTTTCAAAAGTGGCAAGGCTTTATTTTTTTGAAATCTACACAAACCAAGTATATGCTTCTTAACTAGTTAATGAGCACACTGATTATGTCTAACTCTCAACTCTTAATAATTCAGAAATGAACATGGGGCCTCATATCTTTCTTTGAACTAGCATTTTCATATTCAGATATTGAGAAGCCAGGTAGCAGAATCATATCGCACTCTAAAATAGTTTTTTTTTTTTTTTTGGAACAAGATGGCGAGAAGGAAGGACCTAGTGGGGGCTGAATTATGTGGAAAACTGGAAACGTTACTTATGTACAAGCTATTGTATTTTTACTATTGATTGTAAACCATTAATTCCCAATAAAGAATTTTTTTAAAAAAAGAAGCTTATAATTAGCAAAACAATAAATAAATAAATAGTTATTTTGAGAAATCTTCACACTTTTCCAAAGTGGTTTCATCAGTTTACAACTCCCATTATCAGCAATGTGCATATATTACTTTTTTTCTGCACCATGGCTTAAGTATTTGTTATTTCTTGTCTTTTTGATAATAAGTATCTCACAGATGTAAAGTGATATCTCTGCTTTATTTGAATTTGTATTTCCCTAGTAATAACAAGTGCTGAACTTCTCATGTGTCTATTAGCACCTTAATTATTCTTTGGAAAAAATACCTATTTAAACATAGTGCCTATTTAAAATTTTTATTTATAAAAAGGAAACACTGACAAAACTATAGGGATAAGAGGGGGTACAACGCCACACAGTTCCCACCACCAGAACTCCATATCCCATCTCTTCCCCTGACAGCTTTCCTAGTCTTTATCCCTCTGGGAGTATGGACCCAGGATCATTACGGGATGCAGAAGGTCTGGCTTCTGTAATTGCTGCCCTACTGAACATGGGCATTAACAGGTCAATCACATTGACAGGTCAAACCATACTCCCAGCCTGTCTCTCCTTCCCTTTCCGTGGGGCAGGGCTCTGGGGAAGCGGGCTCCAGGTCACATTGGTAAGGGTCGTCTGCCCAGGGAAGTCTAGTTAGCATCATGTTAGCATCTGGAACCTGGTGGCTGAAAAAAATAA
The DNA here is from genome assembly GCF_950295315.1 of Erinaceus europaeus. Classification (NCBI taxonomy): domain Eukaryota; kingdom Metazoa; phylum Chordata; class Mammalia; order Eulipotyphla; family Erinaceidae; genus Erinaceus; species Erinaceus europaeus. The sequence goes on from NC_080164.1 coordinate 161,919,408, forward strand.
TTAACATATAAAGCCAAACAAATTGTTGACTAATCATAAACCTAAAGGCTGGAATATTTCAAGTGAAAAGTTGGGGGGGGGGGTCTCCGTTTTGTAGATAGTAGTCCTTTGTACTTATATTCCAAAGAGTCCATGACTGTACTAGAATTTTTTTTTCTTTTTTTCCTGAGCCTGACATCTGGTGTGCAGGTAGATCCAAGTTATTGTCTGGGGAGATGATGTCATGGCTGTAAAGTGGACCAGAAAGCTGGATCAGGGAAGAGAGTAGCTCCTAAATATGGAAAGGTATATAAATATTATTGACTGTAAACCCCATAAATTTGATCTGATCTGGGGCCCACATTCAGCTTAGGAGCCTCTGCATGCCTCTGAGTTCACAGTCTGTGGTCATGAGTAGGAACGTTTCAAGCTGCCCCAATTTCAGGACCAATCTTCCTCAGATGGAAGATAGAGTATGTTGTCCAGCCTCCCTTCAGAGGATCAAACATTCTCTACCATTATTGATCCAAGTTGAGGGCACTGTCCAATGGGGGCCAACAAAGGGGTCTATTTTGTTGTTCCTGATAGAGATCATCAGTAACAATGGAGAGAGGGATTTATTCGTGGTTTAGGCCCATCGTGTCTGTTTGGGAATCTCAGGACTCCAGGACTAAGGCCCCAGCTGATGGGGCGGCCTGATAGTGACTAAAGAGTCATCATTAAAGTATGCCAGTTTCTTGCCCTTATTCAGCTTTTGAAGTCTTTGATAAGGTTAGCTTTGGAGTGAGTGAGGGAAGTATAATAGGAAGTAGGTAAGGAGGGTATCTAAGTCTAAGTAGACAATATTTCATTATGAACTTTATGGTGTCTTTTTACGTCTTTCTACTTGCTGGTTGCATATACTGACTCACTGCAGATTCTTTTTTTTTTTTTTTTTTTTTTTTCTCTATTAGAGGTCTGGTCAGGTCTGGCTTTTGGTGATATGGGGGATTGAACCTGATACTTCAGAGCCTGAGGCATGAATCTGTTTTGCATTACCATTATGCCATCTACTCCTGCCCCACAGTGCCCACTTTTCAGGTCAGTGATGAGTTTATTGTTTAGTTTTATGAGTCTTTTATGAATTTTGGATGTTAATATTGCCTAGTATATTACTACAAGCATATTTTCCATTAAATGGGTTGCTTTCTAATTTTTTTTACAATAATTTTATTTTCACCAGAATTATCATTGGGGTTTGATGTCTACATGATAAATCCACTGCTCTCATGGGTCATTTATTTCCTTTCTTTTTACCTTTCCTTTTCTTTTGCTTTCTTTATCTTTTCTTTTATTGTTGAAAGATACAAAGATATTGAAAGAGAAGAGGGAGCTAGAGAAAAAAATAACTACACTACTGCTTCATCATTTCTGAACTTTTGTGCCTGCTGGTGGAGATTGGGGCTTGAACTCTGGTCCTTGTGTATGGTACTGTGTGTGCTCTATTGGATATGTCACTGCCTGACCTCCGCCTTGCCTTTTTAGCTTAATGATAGATTCTTTTGCTATACAGTTTTTCAGTATAATGTAGTTTCATCTATTTATTTCTAATTTTATTTCTCTATTGGAAATAGATCCACAAAGATATCGCTAAGTTACACGTCAAAGACTTTGTCATGTTTTTTCTATGTATTTAAGAGTTTTTGATTTTTTTAAATTAATTTGTTTTTATACTATTATGATAGAGGACAATAGGGTGAGAGACAGAGAATAAGAGAGAGAGAGAGAGATCTGCTGCCTGCTCCACCACCAGTGAAGCTCTCTGACCCACACAGGTGAGGGATTAAAGACTCTAACCTGGGTTTTTTGTATATAGGGAATGATAATGTAACCATCCACTCATCCCAAAACCATTTGTTGAAGAAACTCTCCTTATTCAAAGAAGTCATCATCATTGGCTGAAACTGATTTTGGCTGAAAAGTTATGTAAAGCACACATAGAGGAGGGCAATGGAATAAGTTCTGAATGGCTAGACATTGTAGATAATACCATGCATATGAAATATATAATAAGGCCTTAAAGTGGAAACTTGTGAGATTCAGGAGATAAAGAAGGGTCATAGTGTGAACAAGGTAGAGACTGAGGAAAATAAAAGTACATTATATGACTGGAAATTAACAAAGAGATATTAGTTTAAGAAAGACCTTTGTACATGTTGAAAATTCTGAATTTTTAGATGCTCCCAGAGGAATAAAGAACAGGAAAACTTTCAATGGAAGGGATGGGATATGAAATTCTGGTGGTGGGAAATGTGTGGAATTTCACCTGTCTTATTCTATGGTATTGTCGATATTTTCTATTTTAAAAATAAAGAAAGAAAATTTTGAATTTTTATACTAATGGAAAAGAGGAGTAATTGAAGTGTTTTAAGCATTTGTGGAAGCACACTCAGAATATGAAATTCTGGGCATAAACCTAAATGATATAACAAAACAGGAAGGGACAAGTAGGGGAGTAGTAAAAGCCAGTGTGGTGTGAAGGGAAGGATTGGTGTGTAAAGGAACATTCCCTGCTTGGGGTGGGGGAAGGGCAAGGGTACATAATGAGGGGGAGGCGGGAGGGCATGACCCACCAAGAGTTCCAGCCAGAGTTCGAGTGTGCTTGGCACCACCGTGGGGGAAAGAGGCAAGAGAGTTCTTGGCACCGCCATGTGAGAAGGATGCAGGAGAGTTCTGTTTGGTGATTAGTTTGGGTTAGTTTATGAATCGTTGTTCTTGAATAAAGAAATACAGCTTCCCTGCCCAGCCGTATGTCTACGAGTCACTGTTACCTGCCTGCGACGCTAGGCTGGCCTGCTCGAGCTCGGAATTTTAACAACAAATAGTCATTGGATGAATTGAAAATTGGGGTGCCTTCTGGTCTCTGCTCTGGAGAAGTGGCTATCTTTTCATGATTAGAATCAGCAGAAACTCAGTTGCCTCCTGTGTCCACTTCCACTCCAGAATCAGTGTACCATAGTTGGTACCCCAACTTCCTCCCCTTACTACAAATTAAGTTGTATAATTATGTTGCTGTAACAAGGACTCCCCCAATAAAGTTATATTGCAGTTATATACAGTTGGCTTGAGTGAGAAAGTGAACCTTTTTGCCTGAAGTTGGCAGTTGACATGCTTATGACTGATCCTGATATAAAACATGGGGTCACAGAGGACTGTGTCAGATGACTCTATCTGATATGGAAATCAAGGCCTTACACAATGTGCAAGGATCTAGATTCAAGTGCCTGGCTGGTTATCACATGCAGGGAGGAAGTATCATAAGCAGTGGTGCAGTGCTGCAGTGGTCTCTCTTTCTCCCCATCTCAGTGAAAATCAGTACTATTAAAACTCTTGAAGGGGAAAAAGTGTAATGGTTATGCAAATAAACTCTAATGCCTTAGGCTAAGCCATAGCTGAACAATAATTTGGTAAATAATAATAATAATAGCAACAATAATAATAATTTAATTAAAAATAACCATATTAAAGGTATTTATTGTTTGTACGTTCAGTGAATTAATTTAAGCTTCACAAATGTTGTAAACATAAAAATATTCAAGCAGGTTAGGTATCATTATCATTATATTTGAGATTAAAAAAGTGAGGTATATAAAAACAATATAACTGATCTATGGTCACACTTCTAGCAAATTAAAAAGACAAGGCCTTGACTTCAGCAATCTTTTTTCTGAAATCAGGTTAAACTTTGTCAAGTAAAATTAATGTCCAACTTCAATTAAAACCAGCCACACATCTAAACCAGGGAAGGTTCATAAGTGGTAAAATAATGCTATAGGTATTACTTTTTCTCTCTCCCTACCTTGTCATCCCTCTCAATTTCTCTCTTTACTATTAATTTTTTTAAAAATAAGCAAATAGGAAGGACAGAGAAGACACATTTCAAGTTGATTTAAAATTGAATTATTGGAAGAGTAAATGCTCAAAAGTTTTCCTCTTGTATCACTTATTTTAAAGTGACAGAAACGGAATTAGGAGTTGTTATGTCTTTCCAATACTTTATAAGAAAATTTTAAAAAGCAAATGAAGATCTAGCAGAGCACATTTGTTGGCTTTTATGAAGAAAAAGGAACTGATTTTGTTTCTGTTCTACTATATTGCTGCTCCTCAACAAACTGCTTACAAAAGGCTGTCTATCTTATAAAATGAAGCAGCTTGAAAGACAAGATTGCAGTTAGCAAATTGGGTTTGAAATAAGGATGTTTACCTTCCTTAGCTCACATTCTTTATTAGTAAAAAGGAGTGCAATATCTATCAATCCTCCACAAGAACTAATGGAGATGGAGAAGATAGTCTATATTGCACAAACATTAAGGTTCATGTTTCAGTGACTTAATGGAGTTAAATATTATTTACAATGCATGTGAAATTCTTGATGACATATTCAGGTCTGGTGAAGGATTTTCCATCAGGTTGCCTTCAAGGAGGTCCACAACTGAATCAGAGAGAAATGGGGCACTGAGAAAAGAGAGATGGTGCAGGGGAGAGGAGGGAAAGCTGTACACAGCAGTGCTGTGGAAGGCAAGGTCTACAGTGGTCAATCACTTGTATTTACAGAGATCTTAAGTCATGTGACTATCCCAAGCTACAAGGATAAGAGTAGAAGAAGGTTTCTGGGTAGGTTGGCAATTTTTGTCCTGTGTACATCCACTGCTTAGCAGATTGCCTGGTGCAAATTGGATCACAAATTGCATTCAATTTCACTGCTGTTGCTTTCTCTCTCAAAATCCTAATGGGCTTAAAATTCTAAGAAGCAAAATGGAAAATTTTACTAATTAAACCATAGATAACAGAATTTATTATAAATAGGACATTTTGAACATCATGTTAAATTTTACTCAAGCATAGCTAAATACATACTGAAAGTAAGATGAACAGTAAATTCAGAAAGAAAAAAAAAAGTACTGTTTTAGCATTATAGTCCTTCACTCTCAGGAACACTAACAACAGATTTTAAAAATTTAAAAATAATAAACAAACAAAAATACTTCCTTGAGAAGTAAATTACTAAAAGAAAAAGTATAGCTTTCCAACTTTCTTATAAATCTCTACCTAATAAAATATAAGAAGAGAACAGAACGACAAAGTCCTAACATCAATGTAAATATTTTTCTCCTTAGAAATTACCTTCTCCTAATTCTATTCCTAGTCTTCTGTGACTGTAGATCTCTAAAGTGCTAACGTTGACCTACATCCATTAGCTCGTTTTTGATCTGATATAAAAGATCTAACATGATCTGGGTAAATATTTAAAGGGATTAAGGGAAATTCACTTACGGTATTTAGTAGTTAATATTATAGTGGAGAAAATTCATTATATTTAAGGAAGGATTATCAGGAGGATAAAAAGGGTAATAAATCAATATTATAAAAATAAATAAGCAGGTGTACCAGGATAGAAAAAAAAAAAAGAACATAGTATTCGAGAAAAAAAATAACTGTGGAATCACCTTAGTAAGTGACTTAAAGTTAAGTAGAATGCTCATTTTCTGAGAATAAAATATTAGTTGATGATGTAAATACTGAAAAAGATGGTGTTCAATTTAGGGAGGTATTACAGAAATTAATGATGCTTTAAAATACGTAAATCACACAAAAAGCACAACTGGTGAAAAATGGTCAGAATGTAGGTATGCATTACTCTGCTACAAGCCATGTGCTTTTTTGTTTGTTTATTTGTTTTTTCTATTTGAGATTCCCCAAAATCATAAACTATTTATTTTCTAAAAAATGCTAGACTTAAATGTTCTAAACCATGTCTCACAAAATAGGAGCTTTCAAATTTTAATGACCACTGTCTATAATGAGAAAATAATTCTGCATCATGATTTTATATATGAACATAATGAGAAAATTTTCTGAAGCTTTTTGGTGTTTCCTCTTTCCCTCTAAGTAATTTAAAATTAATGTGATTTGAACAAATTTGCACTTGTAAAATAGATAAATTGTAGCAATGTACAACTTGATCTATAACAACATAACTATAGTTGATAATATTGTGTTGAGTATTTACAATTTGTGTGTAGAATACTTCTTACAAGTCTTTATCACAAGAAAAAAAATAATGTGGGTTAAAGCTCCTAAATTTGACTTCCTAACTACATAAAAAGCAAATCAAATATTTAAAATACAGTGTTCAAATATTTATATATTTTTACTAGAAAGAAATGAATACTAATTCCATGAACACGGTTTATTTTTGTTTGTTTCCTGGTTCTCCCTCTAAGTGTACCTAATCTGTTTAGGAGATGGTCCACCCTTTTAAGCTCTAAGAGGATTCCCCAAGTCAGTGCTTAATGGAAATTCACCTAGAAAATGTTATTAGGGAGAAGGGAGGGTCTGAGTACATTCCTCATCAATTCAATCAGTTCACCAGGGAATTCAATAAACTAAGAGTACTACTTAAAGGTACAGACACTTTTGGTGAAACACAGCTGAAAGATAGCTGCTATCCCCATTTGCATTTGTTACCAACAGAAGTATATCAGCTCAGGTTCCCGGATATTTGAATAACAAAAAATTTGTTAGAGTGCTGAAAACTTGGGGGAAAGATATTGGTACATTTGGTCATTGATGCAGTGTAATGACACATTTAGAAGAGTTGTGAAATTGTGAACCAAGGTTACCTTAAAACAAATTAAATGAATAAATGAATTACAAACAAGATAACTGACTAATATAAATGAAATTAATATCCAAGTATACATAAATGTAATGTATATTTATACTGAGCAACTTTAAATAAATATGAGACACATCTCTGATTTGTAAAGGGTGGTAAAATATATGTATATGATTCCATGTTACATTAGATTAAGGTGATCTTTTAATTCAGTAAAGAGTGAATTATATAATCTATATGATCTCACCTGTTTGATTAAAATGTTATATGCTGTATATTATTTATCATTTAATATATTCTGTATATTATTTTAATATATGGAACATATAGTCCACAGTCATTTTGGGACCAACCTTCTTTGGCCGAGTAGGAGAATCCAGCTTCCCTTTGGAGAGTTGGGCAGTCCCTATCATTAATAGTTTATAGTCCTAGAAAGGCCCACAAAAGGGTTTATGATGACATCCCTGAGAAAAATGAGCAGTGACAGCAAAGCCAGGGATCCATTAGCAGTCTAAGCCCATAATATCTATAGGAAAACTTAAGGAAACCGAGGGCTGCGGGTGATGAGGTAGGACCCAGTCTCTTTTCACCTTTCCTCCTTGCCATCCTCAGAATTTCTTTGACTTCATCACTGAAAGATGACTACTATTGTTATGTTTTTTTGTGATCATGACCTTATTAGATATTATCTACAGTAAGAACAAAGCTGGTAGAGAAAATAATTATATTTTGTAACCATAAATACAGTTATATCCCTACCCATAGTGTGGCAGGGATTGGAAATAGGGAATTGGTTAATTTAAGACGTTTGCCTAATAATCATTTATAACCTGGAGTTTTGCCCATCATCAACAAAAAATGATACCCTACTAGTAAAGCAAGGCTGAGTTTCAGTTAACCTTAATAGTTGAAATGTAGTAGTATACCACATTAATAGCAATAGCTCATTATTGGGGTAGGTGCCAATAAAATAATATAAACACTTCGAGAAGCATGGCTTAGAGAGGGTTAAAACCAAAGGAGTTTTTTTCTTAGTTGTTGTATGTTTGTTGGGCTTTTTCTTGTTTCATAATTTCTTGTTTCATACTAAAATTTCCTTGAGATTATTCCAAAACTTCTATTCTCAACAGTTTAATAATGGACCTGCTAATTTGTTGTGAATAGAAATACACATTTCTGGGGCTAAATGGTGGTGCCCTTGGTTTAGTGCACATGTTAAAATGCACAAGGACCAGTTTCTAGCCCCCATCATCCCCACCAGGGGAAAGTTTTATAAGTGGTGAAGTAAAGCTGCAGGTGTCTCCCTGCCTCTCTCCCTCTTTATCTCTCCCTTATCTCAGTTCTTAGCTATCTCTACCAAATAAATAAAGATGATAAAAAATTAAAAAGTAAGAAAGAAGGAGGAAAAACAATACTGTACAGGGTTAAGCACACATAGTGCACAGCGAAGGACCAGCATTAAGAGTCCTGGTTCCATCAGGGTTCAATCCCCAGCTCCCCACCTGTAGGGACATAGCTTCACAAGCAGTGAAGCAGGTCTGCGGGTGTCTATCTTTCTTCCTTCCTCTCTCAATTTCTCTCTGTTCTATCCATCAACAGTAACAATAACAACAACAGCAATGGGAAAAAGATGCCAACAGGAGAAGTGGAGTTGTAGTGCAGGCACAGTGCCCCAGCGATAACCCTGGAGGCTATATATATAATTTTTTTTCCAGGAGTGTTTGTTCAAAATAGCAACAATAAGACTGTTTTCCTCATAATTTCTCTATTTCCTATGTGTATATTATTAAATAAATAATAAAATTCTATTCCTACCACTTAAAAGGAAGCAACAAAAAAAACATTTCATTTTTTAAATTTTATGCAAGTAGCAATGTAATATAGCATTATAAAACATTTCTGGTTGCATTATTGAAAACCAACATAGGTATACAGTACATTAATCTTATCATTAATAACCATTTTCAAATTGTCATGAAGCTACTTTTCTGACATAAAAACTTTTGATATTTTATGTAGTTTTATGTAATTAGAGTAAACTGTCACACCAAATTTTCATAACAGTCTCTTGTACCTATAAAAGCTTCATGGAAATCAGGGACAGGTGGCTAGTCCTAGCACCAGAAAACAAAAACAGCTGTGGAAGATGTGGCAGGCAGAATAACAGTCCTTCAAATATGTTCATGTACCAAACCCTGGAACTTGTAAATATGTTACATTCTATGGCTCAGAAGAGTTAAGGTAGCAGGTGAAATAAACTTGTTAAATCAGCTAACCTTGAAATAAGGAGAATGTCCTAGATTATCTGGTCAGGCACAGCTTGCCTTTAAAGTGCAAGAGGAGGCTGAGAAGGACATCAGAGTGATGCAATGTGAAATCCAACTCACTTTTACTGTCTTTGATGATGGATGAAGGCTAAAAGGAAGCAGGTCATGTGATCAAACTCTAGAGGCTGAAAAAAAGCAAGGGAATGATGCTTTCCCTAGAATTTCTAGAAAGAAATCCTGTCCTTCAAAAGCTTGATATTTGCTCAGTGAGATTTCTAATCTTCACAAATGTAAATTAATAAATGTATGCTGTCCTTTGTCACCATGTTGTGCTAAACTGTGCTAAACTGTTCTGGTAGCAATAGGAAAATAATGTAGAAAACTTAATGGTATCAGTTTAGAGAGCAAACCATCAGGATGCAGATGAGGCAGAAGTCTGAGGAAAAGCAGGATAGTCCTTAGACAATAAAACTGGGATGGAGCCAGGTAGTGGCGCAACTGTTAAGCACATATATTACCAAAGGCAGGGGCCTGGGTTCCAGCCCCCATCCCCACCTGCAGGAGGTCCCCTTCACTGCAGGGGATCTGCTTGGCCAGCATTTAAGCAGATCTGCAGCTGCCTATCTTTCCCTCACTCCCTTTCCTCTCTCAATATCTCTCTGCTCTACGTAATAAAAAAGAGAGACTCACCACCTGCAGGGAAGTCACTTCGCAGGCGGTGAAGCTGGTCTGCAGGTGTCTATCTTTCTCTCCACCTCTCTGTCTTCCTCTCCTCTCTCCATTTCTCTCTGTCCTATCTAACAACGATGACATCAACAACAATAATAATTACAATAACAATGAAATATAAGGACAACAAAAGGGAAAAATAAATATAAAAAAAGATAAAGAGAGAGAGCAAAGTTGAGTGAAAGAGAAAATAAAATGGGGTTATTGTGTTAAGTGAAGTTAACTATTAGAGGACTCTGTTCTACTGTGATTGTTGCAGTTTGCTACTCAGCACATGATTTGGCTTTGAATTCTCTTATTTTCACTTGTCTGAGTTCTGGGTTTGGACTCATGATAAAAAAGAAAAGAAAAACTTGAAGCTATAATTTCTTTTTGAATATATATTCCATGAAGACCATAACCCAGATCATCTTCTAAAACCATGCTCCATAAACGGGAATTTGCTAACAATAAAGAGAGGGGGAGAGATCAAGAGGCTAGAAAAAAAGTGTGCACATATAATCTTTGTAAATAATCTTCAGGAAACATCAGTTGTTCTTAAAGACCAAAGGGGAACATTTTTTGGATGTATCAATTAGGCAAAGGAAACTGTGGAAAGCTACATTTCTGGTCTAGCCAAACTTAATTCTCTTACAGTTTTTTATAACTATGCCAATATTTATGTACAATCAAGTAGTGAGTAGGAGGTTTAAGTTGTTTTATTTTTTAAATTTTTTGTTTCACTTTTTAATTGCCATGATGATTATCACTGGGGTATGTATGATACTTGCAAGATGAATTCACCACTCCTGGCAGCAACTTTTTTTCCTTTTTTTTTTTTTTTTTAATTTACTAGAACAGAGAAATTGAGAGGGAAAGAGGATATAGAGAGACAGAGACAGAGAAATACATCTTACCAATTTGAAATATAAATTTCTTAGAGTAAAATAATATATACTCAGAATTGAATTCTGATACTGGGCTAAAATTGTTAAGGCATGTCTAAAAGTAACGTTGTCTTTTTCAAATGTTCACAGATTTTGACCCAATTTTCTGACCACCACTTGTTATACATACTGGCTTTTCTCTATGTAATGTTAGGGCCTCCTTGTCAAAAAAATGAGTTGTCCATGGTGTGAGGACTCATTTCTGACTCTAAATCCTATTCCATTGAAATCTATGCATTTAAAGAGCTCAAGACATTCTTACTATTTTCCCCTGGCATGTTGAATAAATAGTGATTCATATGATTATAAGCTAATAGAAATAGGTTAAAGCCATTCCCACCATGAAAGGTCCAAATATTTATTTATTTTTGTTGTTATAGTAAAGGAGATTGATTTCTCAAGTCCAGCAGCTAAGAAAATAAAAATGAACTAGTAGGACTACATCAAACAGAAAATGTCTGCGCAACAAAAGCTACTATCAATCTAATAAAAGGACACCCTACAGAACAGGAGATAATCTCTATAAAATGTACTACAGATAAAGGACTCATAAATAAAATAAAAAACAAACTCAGTAAATGTGACAACTACAGCAGCAAATCAACACCATCAGAAAATGGGGCAAGAACATGGACAGAAACTTCAATGAGGAAGAGGTTCAGAGGGCCAACAGAAACATGAAAATCTCCTCAAAGTCACTTATCATCATAGAAAAGCTAATAAAAACAACAATAAGATACCACTTGATACTTGTGAGAATACCATACATCAGAAAGGACAGAAAAAGTAAATGTTGGGAGGGAGATTTCAGGAAAAGGGGACACTTTCATATTGCTAGTGGGAGTGTAAATTGGCCCTTCAGGAAAACAGTTTGAAGATTTCTCAGAACATTGAAAACGGACCTACCTTATGACTCAGCAATTTCTTTCTAGGGATTTACCCAAGGAAAACAAAAACACCTATCAGAATATATCTATGTATACCTATGGTTTAACTTCACAATTTGTAATAGCCAAAACTTGGAAGTAACCAGAATGTCCAATGACAGGTGAGTAGCTAAAACACTGTAGTATAGATACACAATAAAATACTATTCAGCTGTTAAAAATGATAAAGTCATCGCCTTTGCCTCATCTTGGATGGAACTTGAAGACATCATGTTAAGTGAGATAAGCCAAAAAAGAGAAGGCCGAATAATTAGTTATCTTACTTGTAGCTGAAATTTTAAAAAATAAGGTCAGAGAGGGAAAACATTAAGTGAAATTATGACAGGGTATGGTGTATTGCACCAAAGCAAAAGATTTTGAGAGAGAAAGGAATAGGTGGAGGTCCTGTTGCAAAGACACAGAGAGATGAGTTGTTGCTCCCAAGTGTCTACAACTGCACTATAAAACATAATCTCCTCAATAAAGAAAAAATGATTCTGTTGGGAGTTGGGCGGTAGCTCAGTGGGATAAGCACACGTGGTACAAAGTGCAAGGATAGGCTTAAGGATCCCGGTTCCAGCCCCTGGCTCCCCACCTGCAGGGGAGTCACCTCACAAGCTGTGAAGCAGGTCTGCAGGTGTCTATCTTTCTCTTCCTTTGTCTTCCCCTCCACTCCCCATTTCTCTCTGTCCTATCCAATAATGATGACATCAATAACAACAATAATAATTACAACAGCAATAAAAAAAAACAACAAGGAAAACAAAAGGGAAAATAAATAAATATAAAAAAATTCTATTAAATAATTGAATACTTAATATTTTACTTAGCCAGGAAATACTTACCTTTAATAAAGTTTCTTTATTTTGCATTTTTAAAACTAAGGCATTATTTTATATGACAAGAGTGATAAGAAATTAAAACTGAGGATGTGAGGTCGATCTGGCTATGACATCTGTCACCCCATTGCTCACCAGGATTGATTTGGCTGGCTAGGTGGGTGTCCCATTCCTCCCTCACCACTCCAGTTTTTGTGGGTTTTTTTCTATAATTTAGACTTTTTAAATTTTGATAAAGTCAGAGACATATAGGGTTAGGGAAGACAAAAGAGATAGAACAAGAAAGAGATGCTTATAGCCTCCTTCATTACTTGTGAAGCTCCCCTCCCTGCATGGGGCCTGAGGACTCAAACCCAATCTCCTGCATTTGGTCATTTGTGTGCTTACTGATTGTACCACACAGCCTGGTCCCCTAATTTAGAATTTTTAAAGCACCCATCCACAACTGATTTGCCATTTCTCCAGTATTGCATTTTTCCAACCTACTGAGACCATCCTACCCTAAAACCAATTTAAGTTTCTTTGTTGTGGTTGTTGGTTTATTATTATTTTTTCTTCTTGCTATTGTTACATTTCTATCCTAGGTCTAGGTAATAGCTTCACTATTAATTATCTATAGATCCTTAATAAGCCATTCTAAACGTGATGCATTGAATGAAACAATTTTATTTGCTCACAAATCTGTTGGCTAATTTGACTGGATCTAGATGGACAATTTTGCTGGCACTGCCAATGTTCCCTTGTGAAGACAGTATCAACTGACATTTTTGACTGTGCTTGGAAGGATTATGATAGTTTCACTAGAAAAATTGGCAGCTGGAGTTGGGTGTGAGTCAAAGGGGGCTCTGCTGAAAAGTCTGGTTCTGCTCCATATAGCTTTTTATACTCCAAAAAACTAGACTAGAGTCTTTTACACAACATTTGCAGAATTTCATTCAAGGAAAATAAAAGCTGAAATTCAATGCCACTTGAACCTAAGATTATCATACCATGAACTAATGGTCAAATCTTGTCATAAGACATCCCAGCCATAAAGGATGATATAGTGAATTGAATGGTAACTTTACTAGAATATAAATCCACATCTAATAACCAGGGCCTGTGAATGTTCCTTTATTTGGGAGGGGTGTCTTTGCAGAAATAACCAAACGAAAGTAGCTTGTGATGAGACTATTCTGTTTTCCCCATAATAGGTGTAATTCCAGTGACGGTTATTGTGAAGGTAATGTGCACAGATAAAGAAAAGCTATGTGAAGGGGCCTGGCAGTGGCACACCTGGCTAAGCACACATTACCAGGCACGAGGACCTGGGTTCAAGTCCAGATCCCAACTGCAGAAGTCTTTCTTTCTTTCCCTGTCTCTCCCTCAATTTCTTTTTTTTATCCAATAAATAGACATATACATAAACAAATAGTAATATTAAAAGAAAAAAGATAAATATCTACCAGGAGATGGAAAATGCAAAGAAAACTTCTCTAGGGAATATGACTCTATTGATCCATTGATTTTAGACTATAAAAAATTTTATATATTTATCTATTTATTTGATAGGACAGAAAATAGTTGAAAAGAAAGGAGGATAGACAGTGAAAGAGACAAAGAGACACCTATAGCCCTGCTTCCCTGTCCATGAAGCTTTCCCCAAAGGATTGAACCTGAGTCCTTATGCATAGTAACATGTACACTTAACCCACTTCCCAGCACCTTAATTTTATACTTTTGACCCCTAGAATTATGAGAGAAATAGTTCTAATACTATACGTTTGCCAAATATATGGTAATTTGTTACCAGGCCCATCAGATCTGTGTCCTGATCAACTTTGTAGTTGGAAAAGTCATGTTGTAAAGGGGTAAAGATGGAAATGAGAGGAATTAATTTTGCATAAACTATTTGCAAACAATCTAGCATCTCTATAATAATCATTTCTTTGGGCCAAAGGACGGTGCACCTGGTTGAGCATACACATTACCATGCTGTAGGGAAATTATGAGGATGTGTCAGAGCTTGGCAGGCTTGACCTGAGGAGTAGGCATCCATCTTGTCAGTCTCTCTCTCTCTCTACTGAGAGTTCGAGCGAAGAGGGACACAAGACCCCCCCAAGGTTTGCCTCCTCTTATCAGACTCCCTGCCTCACAATGCACCCTGCATTTTTCTGCCTTCAGGAGCCCTCATTCCTTAAAACATTAAGCCAGCTCCCCCTGCTCCACCCTGCATTCCTTGATACTATGGCCAGCCCTTTTATTATCTACATATCAATCTTCCACTTTGTCTTGCAAATGGCTTAAGGTCTCCTCCCTAGTTCCCTGCAGGGTATTATTAATCCTACCAACCAGTTAAACCCACAGCAATAGTTGCTAAGGAAATCCCTACTTTTCCTAGCCCCCTTTCACCATTCTTTGCCCCTTCCCTGATCATATATGGTATTGTCAAGCCCCTTCAGTTTCCGACTTGCCTCTTCCATTTTCAGGCCTGGAGAAGTGCATAGGCAGACCAGGAGGCTGATGCCTGCCATTGTGGTTTATGCCACATGGCTTAACCAGGTGTGCTACCGCCTGATTCTGCGGTGTTCAGATGAATAAAGATTTGAATTGCCTTGCCACCACGTGCTTGGTTCCTGGGTCATCTCTCTCTTGAGTCACTAGCCCGACACCATGCAAAAGGACTAGGGTTCAAAGCCCTGGCTTCCAACAGCAGAGAGTTTCACAAAAAATGGAGCAGTGTGGCAGGTATCTTTCTCCCTCTCCCACCTCAGTTTCTCTCTATCCTATCATATAAACAGGGGGAAAGGGGGGAAGTGTGACTGCAGTGAGTAGTGGATTTGTCTTGTAGGCACCAAGCCCCAGCAATTACCCTGGAGGCAAAAAAGAAAGAGAGAGAGAGGAGAGGAGAGGAGAGGAGAGGAGAGGAGAGGAGAGGAGAGAGAGAGAGAGAGAGAGAGAGAGAGAGAGAGAGAGAGAGAGGAAGGAAGGAAGGAAGGAGAAAGGAAAGGAAAGGAAAGGAAAGGAAAGGAA
Source organism: Erinaceus europaeus (assembly GCF_950295315.1). Taxonomy (NCBI): domain Eukaryota; kingdom Metazoa; phylum Chordata; class Mammalia; order Eulipotyphla; family Erinaceidae; genus Erinaceus; species Erinaceus europaeus. The sequence goes on from NC_080164.1 coordinate 161,934,744, forward strand.
AGGAAAGGAAAGGAAAGGAAAGGAAAGGAAAGGAAAGGAAAGGAAAAAGGAAAGGAAAAAGTCATTTCTCTTGGTGCTTGAGAGCTCACCAGGTAAAGTGTGCACACCATCCAAGTTCAAACCCCGGTACCACTTGTGGGGGAGGCTGGTGGCTGTACCATGATGCAGGAGAAACCTATAGTGTTATCTATTTCTCCTTTCTCTGTATGGCTTTCTATCTCTATCTATTGAAAAAAATCAGTCCAGAAATATTGAAATCACACATTCATAGGACTCAGCTTTGCAATTCAGCTAATTAATTATAAAAATGATAAAATGGACTTATTACTCTCCTAACACCATTTAAAAGTCAATTGATTTAACTGGAAAGTTGAAAGAAAATAAGAATCTTATTTAATTAGAAAGAGATGCCCTGCATATATATAATAATTCACAACTTCATTACAGCAAATTTTATAAGATTTAAATGTATTACAGTTTTTGTGAAATATATATATAATAGGATAAAACCTGGTTAATTTGGAGAGTTTTAAAAATGATCAATTGTGCCTTCCTTTCCTTTCTTCTTTCTTTTTTTCCAAAGGTAAAATATATAGCCTAATTAAAAAAATAATAGTATGTTTAAATGACCTCACAAGAAATATTTGAGCTATTTACTGAATTAGTTCTTCTTAACTTATAATAACTATTTACTTTTACCTCTTTTTTTACTTTTGTGGTAGTTTCCACTGAACAAGTCATTGGCAAATTGTTATGTGAAAAAAAAAATGGTGTTGAAGGTATTTTAGCAAAATATATATATTTTTTTAATTGAGCAAACCTGACTTTAGAAATAAAAATAAATTCTTGAAACATGCCCAGATGCAGCTAAATCTATGGGGAGAAAAGGAATGTGAAAGGTTTCTCAAAACAAGTTTTTTCTAAGCCTAGATCATTGCCTGTGTTAAGCATCAGTTATGTCTCAGAGATACCTGATTATCACAGGTTGGTTAATGAAATGATAAAACTGAGAGTTTTGTGCAATGAAAATTCAATGATTTTAAACACTCATATTTGAAACAAATGTATAATAAAGATTATTTGCAGGACCACCTTTTCATACCCTACCAGAATATAGAAAGTGCTGACTTATTTTTAATCCTGAGGTTAAATTTCATTTCTCTGTTTGTTTCTTCCTTATGAAAGGGGAATAAATATAGCAGGGACTTTAAAGGTCAATTGGATAGAGAAATTTAGTTTCTGACTTAATGTACGATGCCACACCATGGTGGCCATACACCCAAGTTATAATACCCATAAAGCAACTTTGAGGTAAAAAAAATACATTTTTTATGACTTCAAGCAATAAAAATAATAACAATACTAAGGCAACAAAACTACCAAACTATGAAATAGAGTAACTGAATAAGGAGAAATGACTGTGGGGGTTATGACTTCATTATAACTTTTATTTATTTGGTGTTTAAATAGCATTTTCAGTGGAGTAATAAGATAAAACAACTTCATGTCATTTTATCTTCATTGAAAAAAATTGTGATTCTTACCGTGAGGCACTCAGAAAGAATGACACATGTATCAAAGACCCATTCAATTCACCATGTAACAAAAATTTTTGCATTTCTCTTGCTTCCCCAGAATACTTTCTAATGTGTCATTTACTAGCAAATTTCTTAGACACACTTGCATAACTATCTGATCACAGTGAATGAAAAAGCAAACACTACTATTATTTCCAATTATAAATTAATGTAACACAAAAGTGACAAAATGTGAAGATAAAACAACGTAATATGGAACAATGAGTCACTTACTTTAGTCCCAACTTTTTTTTTTTTTTTTAGTTTATAAAATCAGTATAACAACTGACCTTGTATTTACTGTTAAGATACATAGGAAGCTGGAGTCAGGCGGTAGGCAGCAGGTTAAGCGCACGTGGTGCAAAGCGCAAGGGCCGGCATATGGATCCCATCTGCAGGGGAGTCTCTTCACAGAGAGTGAAGCTGGTCTGCAGGAGTCTATCTTTCTCTCCTCTTATCTTCCCCTCCTCTCTCCATTTCTCTGTCTTATCCAACAACAATGACATCCAAAACAACAATAACTGCAACAATAAAATAAGGGCAAAAAAAGGGAATAAATAAATAATAAGCTATTAAAAAAAAGATATATAGGAAGCAACCTATCATCTACTGGTAACTTAAACTATCAGTCTACAACATTTATATAAATTATTATGTGACTACACCCCCAATGTCTGAAGTCACTTAGGGCTCTGCTACTTAGAAGTATGAAATATGTTACAACGTGCTTGCCAACTGAACTATGTTTTTCTCAAACATTGTTTTGAGGGCACATCTGTTGGTACCATCTATCAAACGGACAACCAATAGTCTACTCTGAGATTCCTTAGGTGCTGTATTTGCATCAACCCCATAAAGTTAGTGGAGAAGGGTATATATTATAAAGAGACAAATCCCAGTAGGAAGTTTATCATTAGTTTATCTTTTTCAAACTGTTTTTTTCTTTTTTAAAGCAATTTCTTTTCCTTGAAAAGTTTGTTTTGACAACTCAATCATCTGCTCACTCAGTGCAGTTACTAATGTAATACCAACAGGTGGAAAACTTCGCTTCTGGGCAAATCAGAGACTAGCATACCTATGAATAAAAAAATATCTCATCCACATCTTCTTCCATTGATCCACATATTCATTCATCTTTGGATAGTATTTACAGATCAAAAGTAATTAGCAATGAAAGCTGCTAATGTTATGGGAAAATTCACCAATCTAATCTAACGCAATCTAATTTTTCTAGTTTTCATGCGAAAACATCTGTTTACCTAAGTATTTTTTTTTTCTTTTCAATTTTATTCCTTGGGTTTTAAGCTTCACTTTTATCACTTATTCAACTTATAAATTTTTTTAATTTCTTTTTTTTTCTTTATTTAAGAAAGGATAAATTAACAAACCCATAGGGTAGGAGGGGTACAACTCCACACAGTTCCCACCACCCAATCTCCATATCCCCCCCCTCCCCTGATAGCTTTCTGACTCTCTATCCCTCTGGGAGCATGGACCCAGGGTCATTGTGGGTTGTAGAAGGTGGAAGGTCTGGCTTCTGTAATTGTTTCCCCACTGAACATGGGCGTTGACTGGTCGGTCCATACTCCCAGTCTGCCTCTCTCTTACCCTAGTAGGGTGGGTCTCTGGGGAAGCGGAGCTCCAGGACACATTGGTGGGGTCTTCAGTCCAGGGAAGCGTGGCCAGCATCCTGATGACATCTGGAACTTGGTGACTGAAAAGAGTTAACATACAAAGCCAAACAAATTGTTGAGCAATCTTGGACCCAAAGCTTGGAATAGTGGAGAGGAAGTATTAGGGGGATACTCACTGCAAACTCTAGTGTACTTCTGCTTTCAGGTATATATTTTGCAGTAGTTTATGGATACATGTGAACATATGCTCTCTCTCACAGAAACTGGTGTATATCTAGGTTTTGGGACTTTGTTAGAAAGTGAACCACCTGAGAAGGAATTAGAGTATACTATGAAAGGAAAGGTCTCACCGGAGTAATGAAGCTGAAGGGTTGTCATTCCACACGTGAAGTCTCTGGACACAGTCTGAGGTGAAACATGTTGAGGTGTCAATCGTTGCCTTGATTAGGTTGTGATTGGCAGATGCAATTTTATTTGATATGGATTGGGAGAGGCATACGGGAAAGTGGGTCCTATCCAAGGGTTCTAGAACTGGGGGAAGTAGAGGATCTATAGTGGAGATGTGAGGTTCCTGCTGTCTTAGGGTTCAAAAAGACAATCGATAGTTAATGTTATCATGACATTATTTGTTAACTGGGTTACTTTGAAAAGTCCTTTTGTTTGCTGTATAGTACCCAGTATCTTGTATATAGCTGTGCTACTGGTTGCTTCTGATCTACTTGGTCTAGGCTTTTGAGAGAGTCCGCATATCAAATACACAGCCTATATATTAAAAAGATTCAGTCTGTATTTTAAAAACCTTCGAGAGATACAATTAATTTTTCCCCTCTCATATTAATTAACTAGTGACTTATATGACTACATTTTACTAGGAGTGTACATAAACACCATTCCTACTACCAAAAGACTGTGACCCATCCCTCCCACCCACTCCCACCCCCCACTGGCACAGGAAGCTGCATGTCTACCCCTCACAACAGGGTTTTTATTTTGGTGCCCTACTTACAATTTGGTCAGAACCTACGTTTAGTTTCCCTTTCAGATCTTCTTCCTCAACTTCTGTTGATGAGTGGGATCATCCCATACTCATCTTTATCTTTCTGACTTAGCTCACATCACATAATTCCTTCTAGCTCTGTCCAAGATGGGTCAGAGAAAGTGGGTTCATTGTTCTTGATAGCTGCATACTATTCCATTGTGTATATATACCACAGCTTTCTCAGCCACTCATCTGGTGTTGGGCACCTTGGTTGCTTCCAGGTTTTAGCTATTATGAATTATGCTGCTATGAACATAGGAGTACACACCTCTTTTTGGTTGGGTGTTATGGACTTCTTGGGGTATAACCCCCGGAGAGGAACTACTGGATCATATGGAAGGTCCATGTCTAGCCTTCTGAGAGTTTTCCAGACTGTTCTCCACAGAGGCTGTACCAATTTACATTCCCACCAGCAATGTAAAAGGGTTCCTCTGTCCCCACATCCTCTCCAGCATTTGTTGCTGCTGTCCTTTTTGATGTATGCCATTCTTACAGGAGTGAGGTGGTATCTTAGTGTTGTCTTAATTTGCATTTCTCTAACAATCAGTGACCTAGAGCAGTTTTTCATTTGTTTGTTAACCTTTTGGATCTCCTCTGTAGTGAATGTTTTGTTCATTTCCTCTGCCCATTTTTGGATGAGGTCATTTGCTTTTTTGGTGCTAAGTTTGCTGAGCTCTTTATATATTTCGGTGATTAGTTTCTTGTCTGATGTATAGCAGGTGAAGATCTTCTCCCATTCTGTGAGGGGTCTCTTTGTTTAATAGTTTCTTTGGCTGTGCAGAAGCTTTTCAATTTCATGTAGTCCCAGTGGTTTGTTTCTGCTTTAGTCTTCCTTGCAATTGGGTTTGATTCATCAAAGATGTCCTTGAGGTGTAGGTGGGAAAGTGTTTTACCAATGTTTTCCTCTAAGTATTTGAATGTTTCTGGTCTGACATGCAAGTCTTTGATCCATTTGGAGTTGATTTTTGTTTCTGGTGAGATAAAGTGGTTCAATTTCATTCTTATGCATGTTACAACACAGTTTCCCCAGCACCATTTATTGAAGAGAGTATCCTTCTTCCATTTAATGCTTTGGGCCCCCTTATCAAAGATTAGATGTCCATAAGTGTGGGGATTTATTTCTGGACTTTCAATTCTGTTCCACTGGTCTGTGTGCCTATTTTTGTTCCAGTACTTTGCTGTTTTGATGATGATGGCTTTATAATATAGTTTAAGGTCTGGGAGTGTGATGCCTCTATTTCTGCTTCTTTTCCTCAAGATGGTTTTGGAAATTCTGGGTGTTTTCTGGTTACAAATAATGATTGTAGTTTTTATTCTATTCTCCTAAAGAAGCTTGGTGGAACTTTGATGGGTATTGCATTAAATTTGTATATGGCTCTGGGGAGAATATTCATTTTGATGATATTTATTCTTCCAATCCATGAACATGGGATATCTTTCCATTTCTTGGTATCAGTTTCTATTTCCTTGAGTAGCGACTCATAGTTTTCAGCATACAAGTCTTTCACTTCTTTGGTCAATTTGATTCCTAGGTGTTTGATTGATTTTGCTGAAACAGTAAATGGGAGTGATTTCTGGATGTCTTCCTCTTCATATTTAGGGTTTGCATAAAGAAATGATTTTTGTACATTGATTTTGTAGCCTGATATCTTGCTATATTGCCTAATAACTTACAGTAGTTTTCTGCTGGATTCTTTAGGTTTTTCTGTGAATACTATCATATCATTTGCAAATAGTGAGAGCTTGACTTCTTCCCTTCCAATCTGTATTCCTTTGATTTCTTTCTCTTGCATGATTGCTATGGCAAGAACTTCCAATACTATGTTGAAGAGTAACGGTGACAGTGGACAGCCTTGTCTAGTCCCCGATCTGAGGGGGAATGCTTTCAGCTTCTGTCCATTGAGTATGATGTTGGCTGTAGGTTTGCTATATATAGACTCCACTATCTTGAGGAATTTCCCATCTATTCCCATTTTTTATAGAGTTTTGAGCATGAGTGTGTGCTGGATTTTGTCAAAGGCTTTCTCTTAATCTATTGAGATAATTATGTGGTTTTTGGCTTTGCTTTTATTGATGTGGTGAATGACATTGATTGACTTATGGATGTTGAACCAGCCTTGCATTCCTGGGATGAATACTACTTGGTCGTGATGAACAATCTTTTTGATGTGTTGATGTATCCGGTTGGCCAAGATCTTGTTTAATATTTTGGCATCTGTGTTCATCAGATATATTGGTCTGTAGTTTTCATTTTTTGTCTGTCCCTATCAACTTTTGGTATCAGGGTGATGTTTGCTTCATAGAAGGTGGATGGGAGTATTCCTGTTTCTTCAATCTTATGGAAAAGCTTAAGAAGTATGGGTACTAATTGTTTCCTAAAAGTTTTGTAGAATTCGTTTGTGAAGCCATCTGGTCCAGGACTTTTGTTGTTGGGGAGGTTCTTAATAATGATTTCAATTTCTTTGTCTGTGATTGGTGCATTTAGATTTTGTAGTTCTTCTTGGTTCAGTTTTGGAAGGGCATATGCTTCTAGGAATTGTTCCATTTCTTCCAAATTCTCTAGCTTGGTGGCACATAGTTCTTTATAGAAGTTTCACAGGATTCTCTGGATTTCTGTGGTGTCAGTTGTGATTTCTTCTCCATCGTTTACAATTCTATTAATTTGAGTCATCTCTCTTTTTTTTTTTTTTGGTGAGTCTGGCTAGGGGTTTGTCAATTTTGTTTAATCTTTCAAAGAACCAACATTTGGCATCATTGATCTTTTGTATGCTTCTTTTATTTTCGATGTTGTTTATTTCTGCTCTAACTTTAGTGATTTCTGTCCTTCTGTTTGCTTTACGGTTCCTTTGTTCCTCTTCCTCTAAGTCCTTGAGGTATGCAGTAAGGTCGTTCATTTGAGCTTTTTCTTGTTGTTTAATATGTGATTGTATGGCTATAAGTTTCCTTCTCTGTACTGCTTTAGCTGTGTCCCAAATATTTTGATAGGTTGTGTCTTCATTTTCATTTGTTTCCAGGAACATTTGAATTTCCTGCTTGAGTGACTCTCTGACCCAGTGGTTCTTAAGGAGTATGTTGTTTAGTTTCCAAATTCTGTGACTTTTATTAATTGTCTGTTTGTTGTTAAATGTTAGTTTTACTCCACTGTGGTCTGAGAAGATACTTGGGGTGATTTCGAAGCCCTTGAATTTATTGATGCTCTCTTTGTGGCCTAACATGTGCTCTATCCTTGAGTATGTGTTATGTGGATTTGAAAAGAAGGTGTATTCCAGTTTTTTGGGGTGAAGGACTCTGAAAATGTCCAAGAGTTCTAGTCTGTCAATATCTTCATTCAATTTTCTTGTATCTTCATTGGTTCTCTGCTTTGTTGATCTAAGTGTGAGAGTGGGGTATTGAAGTCTCCCACTATTATTGTATTACTATTGATGTGTTTTTGAAATTCTTTCAGTAAGTGCTTGATGTATTTAGATGGTCCCTCATTGTGTGCATAGATGTTAATAATTGTTAAGTCTTCTGGCTGATTGATCCCCTAATCATTATGTAATGTCCTTGCCTATCTTTTATTACTTTATTTAATTTAAAATCTATCGTGTCTGAGATGAGAATGGCTGTTCCTGCCCTTTTTTGTGGACCGTTAGCCTCTATGATAGTTTTCCATCCTTTCACTTTAAGTCTGTGTTTATCTTGTTGTGGCAAATGGGATTCTTGCAAGCAGCATATGGTTGGGTTATGTTTTCTGATCCATCCCGCCACTCTGTGCCTTTTGATGGGTGAGTTAAACCATTGACATTTATTGATATTATGAATTTAATGTGTTGTAGTGCCATTGTTCTAAAAAAATTTTTTTTGTTTGCTCTGATATATTGCAAATATTATAGGGATGTTCTTATTTATAAGAGGTCTTTTAGAACCTCTTTCAGGGCCGGTTTGGTGATGGTTGCCTCCTTTAACTGTTGTTTGTCTAAGAAGGTTTTGATCCCTCCATCTAGTTTGAATGAAAGTCTAGCAGGATATATTATCCTTGGTTGAAATCCTTTTTCATTCCGGGCTCGGTAGATATCTTGCCATTCTCTTCTGGCTTTTAGAGTTTGAGTGGAGAAGTCTGCAGATAATCTTATGGGTTTTCCCTTGTATGTGACCTTTTGTTTCTCTCTTGCAGCCTTTAGGATCCTTTCTTTATCCTTACTTCTTTTCCTTGTGACTATGATGTGTCTTGGTGTCTTCAGGTCTGGGTTGATTCTGTTTGGCACTCTCTGGGCCTCTTGAATCTTGATGTCCTTTCTGTTATTCAGGTCCGGGAAGTTTTCTTCTATTATTTCCTCTAGAATGTTTGCTTCCCCTTCATCTCTTTCTTCCTCTGGCAGGCCAATTATGCGAATGTTACTTCTTTTGAGATCATCCCATATGTCTCTGTTGTTGTTTTAAGTGTCTGTCAATCTCTTTTTAAGCTCTTTCACCTCTTTCTTATTTATTTATTTATTTTATTATTTAATTAGGTATGCGGGGGTGTGGTGGGGGGGTTGGCTACTTAGAAAGAAAAAAGGCCAAAGGTTTCAGAGTGGAATAGACTTAGAATGAATGATACTCCCTGGTGGGACAGGAACCTTGGTAAAGAAAGAAGCTCCGCAGAGGAGCCTGCTGGGAGCTGCTCCTAAGAGACTGGTTACGGGGAGGGGAGGTACACTTTGGGAATAATAATTTAAAAGAAAAAAATTTTTTCCTTTTTTTCTACTCTATTTTTTAACCCAAATTAAGTTATAGTCACTTCCTTGGTGTCACTGCTAGGATCCCTTATTGACTGGCCTACTAAAGGCAGAAAATCCTACCGTTTCCAGAGGATGTGATCAGAGCTCAAGCCACTAGCAGCTTCTCAGTCTGCCATCTTCCGGGAACCTTTTTCTTTAACTTTCATGTGCTGCGACATTCTTTATGCCATTGAAGACTTTACCTTGATTCCAATGTAGATAGTATCTTCATGGCTTTAAAAGTCTCAGGTTAGGAGCCAAGTGGTAATGGATCTGGTTAAGTGCACTTGTTGCTATGTTCAAGGGCCTGGGTTCAAGCCCACCTGCAGAAGGGATGCTTCACAAATGGTGAAGCAGTGCTGGAGGTGTCTCTCTGTGCCACTCTGCTCTATCCTCCTTCCTTCTCAATTTCTCTTTGTCATATCAAATTAAATAAAGTTAAAAAATATTTTTAAAATATCTCTAATTAAAATACACATTCTCCTAGTTCTTTGTATACTGTTAAATTTCCCATGTGTACATGGAGACAACTTGATTTTACTGAAATTTTGGAAGTAAAAATATATGCCACAGATCAGGGTTTTTTAAATTGTTTTTCCACAAGAATTTTCTATTAGTGACTTAATATTGATTTACAAAATTAAGACAATAAAAGTGTATTTCCAAACCTTTCCCACCACCAGAGTTCTGCATCCCCATGCTCTCCACTGGAAACTGAATTAGTTTTCCCAAGATCACAGCTTTGGATTAACTGTTATTTCTATATATACTTATATACATTTGGCTATTTTTTTTCTATGGTATTCCCTTATCTTCCTTTCTAAAGGACACCTACTATGACTTCTAGTATCTTTTTATTCCTTTTTTTTTTCTCCAAATCCTGGTGGAATTATAGTTCAGAGCCCTCTGGTCACCTTTAACCTATAATTTAACATACTGAGAGCATAAATCAGCTTTTATAATTTTCTATTTTGCATTTCTAGGAATGGAATTTTGCTAATATGGAGGTACAGAACATGGTTAGAATGTCAAAACTATTCTTATTGAAGAGATAATAAATTCCTAGGGGTACTGCTACAAATTGTCAAAATGCTTGCTTTGAATTTAACAAATAATACATGTAAGATTATGTGACTTTCTAAATAACTCATTATTCTAAAGGACACTATCTGATCAGAGAAGTGTGATTCCCAACTGTTGTTTCCCAAAATTATACCAAAAATAAGAGAAAATGAAATTTATAGACAAATTTAAATTTATTAGAATTGTTATTTTGTAATATATTACTTCTATGATTTCTTTTATGTTCCTTTGTAGATCTCCATTATAGTTTTTTATCAATAGCTCCAGTCTTTTTAATACAATGTAGGTAAAAATATAAAATTCAAGACATTTAGTGCCATTTTGACACTGTCGTTTGTTCATATCTGTAGTTTCTTTTTTACATTCTGTTTCTTTTTTATTAGTAGTATTTATTTTATTTATAAAAATGAAACATTGACAAAACTATAGGGATAAGAGGGGTACAACTCCACACAGTTCCCACCACCAGAACTCTGTATCCCATCCCCCCAACCCCCATAATTTTCCTATTCTTTAGTCCTCTAGGAGTATGGAACTAAGGTCATTGTGGGATGCAGAAGGTGGAAGGTCTGGCTTCTGTAATTGCTTCCCCGCTGAACATGGGCATTGAAAGGTCGATCCATACTCCCAGCCTGTTTCTGTCTTTCCCTTGTGGGGAAAGGCTCTGGGGAATCGGAGCTCCAGGACACATTGTTGGGGTTGTCTGTCCGGGGAAGTCTGGTTGGCATCAGGCTAGCATCTGGAACCTGGAGGCTGAAAAGTGAGTTAACATATAAAGCCAAACAAGTTGTTAACTAATCATGAACCTAAAAGCTGGAGTAGCGCAGATGAAGAGTTGAGGGAGTCTCCGTTTTGTAGGTGGCTAGTAGGCCTATTTTCATTATATTCCAAAGGGCCTGTGGCTATACTAGTTTTTTGTTTTTTTTTTTCCCTGAGCCTGAAATCTGATATGCAGGTGGATCCAAGTTATTGTCTGAGGAGGTGATGTCATGACTGAAAAAAGGATCAGAAAGCCAAATCAGATAATAGAGTAGATCCAAAATATGGGAAAGGTGTTTAAATATTGTTGACTATAAACCTCATCAATTTGATCTGATTGGGGCCCATATTCAGCTTAGGAGCCTATGTGACCTCTGCATCCTTATAGATCTGAGCTCACATTCTGTGGTTGTGAATAGCAACATTCCAAGCTGCTCCATTATCAGGACCCATCTTTCTCAGATGTAGCACAGAATATGTTGTCCAGCCTCCTTTCTCCTCTACCTTTGTTGATCCAAGTTGAGAGCAAGGTCCTATGGGGACACACAAAGGGGTCTATTTTATTGTTCCTGATAGAGATGACCAGTATCAATGGAGAGAGGGATTTATTCGAGGTCTAGGCCCATCATGTCTGTAGTTTGCATAGCATTTGGGACATAACCAAAAAAGAAAACTATATACCAATATCTCTGATGAACATAGATGTGAAAATATTGAACAAAATTCTAGCCAACCGGATACAGCAGTATATCAAAAAGATTGTTCATCATGACCAAGTGGTGTTTATCCCAGGCATGGAAGGTTGGTTAATATACGTAAATCAATCAATGTGATCCACCACATCAACAAAAGCAAGACCAAAAACCACATGGTCATATCAATAGATTCAGAGAAATCCTTTGACAAAATACAACATCCCTTTATGATCAAAACACTACAAAAAATGGGAATAGATGGAAAATTCCTGAAGATAGTGGAGTCTATATATAGCAAACCTACAGCCAACATCATACTCAATGGTGAAAAACTGGAAGCCTTTCCACTCAGATCAGGTACTAGACAGGGCTGCCCACTATCACCATTACTATTCAACATAGTGTTGGAAGTTCTTGCCATAGCAATCAGGCAGGAGCAAGGAGTTAAAGGGATATAGATTGGCAGAGAAAAAGTAAAACTCTCCTTATTTTCAGATGACATGATAGTATACATGGAAAAACCTAAGGAATCCAGCAAGAAGCTTTTGGAAATCATCAGGCAATACAGTAAGGTGTCAGGCTATAAAATTAACATTCAAAAGTCAGTGGCATTCCTCTGTGCAAACACTAAGTTAGAAGAAATTGAAATCCAGAAATCAGTTCCTTTTACTATAGCAACAAAAACAATAAAATATCTAGGAGTAAACCTAACCAAAGAATTGAAAGACTTGTATACTGAAAATTATGAGTCACTACTCAAAGAAATTGAAAAAGACACAAAGAAGTGGAAAGATATTCCATGTTCATGGGTTGGAAGAATTAACATCATCAAAATGAATATATTACCCAGAGCCATCTACAGATTTAATGCTATCCCCATCAAGATCCCAAGCACATTTTTTAGAAGAATAGAAAAAATGCTACAAATGTTTATCTGGAACCAGAAAAGACCTAGCATTGCCAAAACAATCTTGAGAAAAAAGAACAGAAACGGAGGCATCACACTCCCAGATCTCAAACTGTATTATAGGGCCATTGTCATCAAAACTGCTTGGTACTGGAACATGAACAGACACACTGACCAGTGGAATAGAATTGAGAGTCCAGAAATGAGGCCCCACACCTATGGACATCTAATCTTTGACAAAGGGGCCCAGACTATTACATGGAGAAAGCAGAGTCTCTTCAACAAATGGTGTTGGAAACAATGGGTTGAAACATGCAGAAGAATGAAACTGAATCACCGTATTTCACCAAATACAAAAGTAAATTCCAAGTGGATCAAGGACTTGGATGTTAGACCAGAAACTATCAGATACTTAGAGGAAAATATTGGCAGAACTCTTTTCCGCATAAATTTTAAAGACATTTTCAATGAAACGAATCCAATTACAAGGAAGACTAAGGCAAGTATAAACCTATGGGACTACATCAAATTAAAAAGCTTCTTCACAGCAAAAGAAACCACTACCCAAGCCAAGAGACCCCTCACAGAATGGGAGAAGATCTTTACATGCCATACATCAGATAAGAGTTTAATAACCAACATATATAAAGAGCTTGCCAGACTCAACAACAAGACAACAAATAACCCCATCCAAAAATGGGGGGAGGACTTGGACAGAATATTCACCACAGAAGAGATCCAAAAGGCCAAGAAACACATGAAAAAATGCTCCAAGTCTCTGATTGTCAGAGAAATGCAAATAACGACAACAATGAGATATCACTTCACTCCTTTGAGAATGTCATACATCAGAAAAGGTAACAGCAGCAAATACTGGAAAGGGTGTGGGGTCATGGAACCCTCCTGCACTGCTGGTGGGAATGTCAATTGGTCCAACTTCTGTGGAGAACAGTCTGGAGAACTCTCAGAAGGCTAGAAATGGACCTACCCTATGATCCTGCAATTCCCCTCCTGGGGATATATCCTAAGGAACCCAACATATCCATCCAAAAAGATCTGTGTACACATATGTTCTTCGCAGCACAATTTGTAATAGCCAAAACCTGGAAGCAACCCAGGTGTCCAACAACAGATGAGTGGCTGAGCAAGTTGTGGTATATATACACAATGGAATACTACTCAGCTGTAAAAAATGGTGACTTCACCGTTTTCAGCCGATCTTGGATGGACCTTGAAAAAGTCATGTTGAGTGAAATAAGTCAGAAACATAGGATGAATATGGGATGATCTCACTCTCAGGCCGAAGTTGAAAAACAAGATTAGAAAAGAAAACACAAGTAGAACCTGAAATGGAATTGGCGTATTACACCAAAGTAAAAGACTCTGGGGTGGGTGGGGAGAATACAGGTCCATGAAAGATGATGAATGACATAGTGGGGGTTGTATTGTTAAATGGGAATCTGGGGAATGTTATGCATGTACAAACTATTTATTCACTGTTGAATGTAAAACATTAATTCCCCAATAAAGAAATAAATTATAAAAAAAGCATTTAAGACATTAAGATAAAATAGCATGAGTACTTATTTATTTTTCTTTGTTTTTATACTGACTATATAACTAGCCTGAGTTTATTATTTTTGTACAAGTGACCTTTATATAATAAAGGATGTGTTAATTTCTACAGTGATCTTAAATGTCACATAAAAACTAATATAAAGCTATACATGTCTCGTATTGTATGACACAAGTACTAATAGACTTTCTTGTAATAAATTTTTTAATACTTATTTATTCCCTTTTGTTGCCCTTGTTGTTTTACTGTTGTAGTTATTATTGATGTCATTGTTGTTGGAGAGGACAGAGAGAAATGGAGAGAGGAGGGGAATACAAAGAGGGGGAGATAAAGATAGACACCTGCAGACCTGCTTCACTGCCTGTGTAGTGACTCCCCTGCAGGTGGGAAGAAGGGGGCTCAAACCGGGGATCCTTACTCCGGTCCTTGTGTTTTTCTCTGTGCCACCTGCGCTTAATCTGATGTGCTACCACCCAACACCCATAATAAAAATTTCTATGCACATAACTGTGTAAAAATTAAAGCATATTATTAAAACTCCATGGGATTCTGACATAAATTGTTTATTTTTATAAATTTCTTTATTGGGGGATTAATGGCTTACAGTTAACAGTCAAATACAGTAATTTGTACATGTATAACATTTCTCAGTTTTCCACATAATAATTGTTTATTGTTTGACAAATAAAATGTCCTTGACAAATTATAAAGGCATACTAAGTGAGCAACTGTAAGATTAAAGAATCATAGAGCCCATTTAACTTTTATTTGACTATTCTTCAGAAAGTTATGTTCCCTTCAGTAAACATTACTACATGTTAAACTCTCTTTGATGAGGTTAGGCGGTCTTTAAGAAACCAAAGATACATAATAAACCAAATGGAAACCCTTCTAATGGATTTTACACATCCATGTGTTAGGGAAAGTGGAAATCAAAAAAATTTGATATGTGGACAATGTGATAACATTACAGTTGTTGATATGAAATAAGACATAGTAAGTGAGATAATGGTCCCTGGGTGAGTGTTACTAATTGATATAGGATGCCAGAGGAGAGAGGCCTTTCTGATAAGGTGACATTTCACTGGAGAGTTAAACTGAAAGAATGAGACTTGCAGATAATCCTGTCAAAGATTGTTCTATACACAGCTGTACAATAATGCAAAGGAAAGAAATAGGATCTTGCTTATCACTGTCAAGGACTAATATGAAGACAGCGTAAGTACAGTTCTTGATTTTATTATCATAAAGTTAAAATTTAATAACAATGCCTTATATTTATTGACATTTAAAATGTACCAATCAGTTGCATAAATTATGTTGTTGATTGACATTACATATTTGCTTGAAATATCATTGAGACTTATTTTCAAACCATTTTAGAGAAAACAGTGAATTCCAATAATTTCAAGAGTCCTAGTTAAGACAATAATTAGGATCCACCTGCATATCAAATTTCAGGCCCAGAGGAAAAAAAAACTAGTATAGCCACAGGCCCTTTGGAATATAACTAAAATAGGCCTACTAGCAACCTACAAAACGGAGACCCCCACATCTTCATCTGCACTAATCCAGGCTTGAGGTTCATACTTACTCAACAACTTGTTTGGCTTTATATGTTAACTCACTTTTCAGCCACCAGGTTCCAGATGCTAGCCTGATGCCAACCAGACTTCCCTGGACAGACAAACCCAATAAAATGTGTCCTGGAGCTCCACTTCCCCAGAGCCCTTCTCTACTAGGGAAAGAGAGAGGCAAGCTGTGAGTATGGATCGACCAGACAATGCCTATGTTCAGTGAGGAAGCAATTACAGGAGCCAGACCTTCCACCTTCTGCATCCCACAATGACCTTGGGTCCATACTCCCAGAGGGTTAAAGAATAGGAAAGCTATCAGGGGAGGGGATGGGATATAGAGTTCTGGTGGTGGAAATTGTGTGGAGTTGTACCCCTCTTTTCCCTATGGTCAATGTTTCCTTTTTATAAATAAAAAAATTTAAAAAAAGGAGTTCTGGTTAAATTTCTCACAACACATAGCTGTGAATCCAAATCTTCTGATTCTTGCTCTCTCTAATTTTTCTTTTCAGTATTTTACACGTTAAGTCTAGGTTAAGCTAAAAAATGTCTCAATCATTCTCTAACCTAGTCAACTCTCCAACCAAGATTTGATAATATATAAACAAAGTATTTAAAAAATTCATATCATTTAAAATCAACCATCTTTAAGATTTTCAGTTTTTAGAGCAGGAGAAACTAAAGCCAATAGATATGAATTATTAAATTTTTGAAAATTTTATTTATTTATTTTGGATAGAGACAGAGTGAAATTGAGAGAAGAGGAGGAGTGGGGGTAAAGGAAGAGAGGTAAAAGGAAAGATAAATACCTGTAGCATTGCTTCACCACTAGTCAGAACCTTATTCTGCCTAATTATGTCTCCAGGGCTTAGTAACCTGGCAGGTTAAAAAGAAAAATTAGTTTCATGATTATTCCAAAAACATTTTAGGGATAACAAATGTATTTTATACTTTTAAGGCAAATATGCCTTAATTTGGAAACAAGTCACAACCTAACCTAAGCCTAAGACATGACAGGAAGACACTTAACTTACCTTTTATTTAATAGCCTCCACTTGACAAGCGTAACTCAATATAGGGGAACTGACTCTCTAGATAACGCATTTAGGTAAACAAAAAAATGATAGTTTTAAATGTGAATATAAAGGACTTGTATCTAATGAAGAAAACTAACTTTTCATATTGCCTAGCATGCATTTCAGGAAGGATAGCAAGATGTAGCTCAAAAGCCACTTTGCAGGAATAGTTTTTACAGCTGAGAATGCTGAGTGACAGAAAACTGAGACCACAGTTATCTACTACCATATGCATAATCTGAGGCAGACACAACCACTAAGAAAACACTAAGTGAAGAAACCAATAGATAAAGCAAGGCATTTGTTAAACTTAGTCTTCCAAAGAACTCATGCAAGCATAGTGACATATGTTTTATTCTAAGAAAATAAAAACAAAATTCTAAAATAGTGGTCAGTCTTAAATCAACATGAATCATAGTGACCTCCGTGTGAATTCCTTATTCCTAGCTGCATTAATGACTCTAGATATTGGATTAACAATAGAATCATTCAGCTAGTGGAATAAAATGAAATCTATACAGTAGAATGCATATTTTGATAAAAGTAATAACAACTTTTGAAAACAGGGAGTTTGTTTTGGAGAAAAAATTAAACTCTAAGGAAATTATAGGCCAGATGCCTTCACTTTTATTCTCAAAAGATAGTGGACAACCTACAATGAAAAAAAGAAATGAAATCAAAAGATAGTCTCCAATATGTTCAAATTAAAACAAAAGATAGTCTCCAATTTGTTTGTCTGAATGTATTAAGTTCTAAAAGAACAACACTATTTGATACACATTGGAAAACTACAGTCATGTGTTACTCCATGCAATTCTGTGGTTGTACCACAAAACATACATCTGATATAATACCATAGAGTTGATGTTAAATTTTTGGATAACAAGACTGATTTATGATATGTAAAAAGAATAATAGAAAATTACATACTCACTGTATGTTAGATAATACAATAAACATTGCATGTAGAGATAATTTCAGTAATCATAGTAATTAAATAAGTTACTATATATTTTAGATGAGAAAATTGCAAATACAGAGAACAAAGCAACTGAAAAAATAAAGCAAAACAGAGATCCAGACAAAATGTAGACCTATATTCAAAAATCTACAAAAGCCATTTTTCCCACTTTCCTCTATGTAAATTTCAAGATGACTGTCCATTTCCAAGATGCTCATAAAATGCATCACTACATAGAAACCAATATAATTTAGCTCTAAGAATACTTCCACTTAAAGACATGCACTGAAAAAAAAAAGTGCCAGCACTGATTTCTGAAAAGAACTACTAGAAATTAAATATATAGATCACAAAAGGGGTAACCAAAGACTGACATCAATATTTGTCCAAACAAAACATGAGGATGCCTTGTCAAAATGTCATGCCAATATTTTCCGGTGCTCAGTTTGCTGAGCTCTTCATATTAAGTTCCATTTAAAGAAAAGGTCTTCACTAGAGATATAAGAGCTAATTATATAGGCTGCATGCTACAATACGATGTGAAGTTTATTTGTAAAACTGGAATTTTCTGAAATTAAGGGAATACATACAACAATATATCTAGGAAAAGAAAAAAAAAGTCTACCTGAAATATCTATCAGAGGTACCCTCTGACAATCATTTCCCTTCCTTTCCTTTCCTTCTTATATTTTAAATTAAGAGATGATATAATAATACTTTTTATAAAATATTAAATTTAAGGCAAAGGCAACAATATATGCTTTGTGTATATAAGATTTTCTCCGATTTAAAAATAATGCAAACATTATAGGATACCACTGGTTCTAAATCAGTGTGTGTTACTATCTTTATCAGTAGTTATTCTAAATACACTTCAGATTAATATTCAATCAGGTGCATCACCACCCACCCCCTTATATGTACATTAAAGAAATTTTGAAATATGTGAACTCAAAAGTATATCACAATGACTGAGAGAAAGCTTACCTGGAACAGCATAGATTTTACTGTGTACAAGGACCTGAGCTTGAACCCCCCCCCCACACACACACATGCACACATATCACAGGGCAATACTGTGTACAGAGGATAATTCATGAGCAGTGGAGTGGTACTGTGATGCATATTTTCCTTCTCTCTCTCTCTCATTGTCATTGAAAGGGGAGAAAAGGATCTGTTTGGTGAAATTACACAAGTACAATAAAGCCCCCCCCCCCCAATTAACAAAAATACATTAGGAAAACAAAGCTAAATCAGTAATTGAATTTGAAAAACGCTATTTCATACTGAAACACTTAGAGAATTGCCTATTCCACTGTGTGAAAAAACTATATCCCTCAAGTATAGGGTTCACTTTTTTTCTAGATCATTTTTTTTTTTTTTTGGGAAATGTTGATTTGTAAGACCATTATAGGTGTATAGTTTTGTATCTCTCCAGGATAAGTATTAATTAACATACCCCAAGGATTGAATTTTGTACCATTCATTTCATTCTTCTTATATCCAGACTTTCTTGTTATTTTCTTATTTTAAAAGTTCTGTTATGTGCTTGGCCTTATTTTTTCCACAAAATAATTTAATTTTAGTAAAGTCTTATAGATCTAAACGTTATTTACTGATGCTAACATCAGGAAGAAAATGATTTAAAAGTAGATAGTTTCAATTATATCCATCCACTAAATGACTATGGAAATTAAAGTATATAATAAAAATCTACTGCTAGATTAGAAAAGAGACCCTAAATGCTATCTACTATCTTTTTAAAAGAAAGATAAACCATTTAAAGAGAAACTTTCCTTTTTTAAAATCATGTTGACTTGGGGTTTATTTAAACTAGATGTTCTAAAGTTCTGTTCCTATTAATTTAGAACCATAGTATGTTGGAATTTAAAATCAATTATAATTTTTTCACTAGTAGCTTAAAGTGCAATATTTAATCAAAGTGGGAAATTAATGGTCTACACTGAAGATGGCATCTCTCAATTTTTTAATTCACATTTTTATTTATTTAATAATGATTGACAAGATTATAGGACATGAGGGGTACAAGTCCATACAATTCCCATCCCCTCCATTGGAAGCTTTTCTATTTTTTGTCCCCATTGAAGTATGGACTCAGGATCATTATGGGGTGCTTTGCCTTTTTATTTTTAAAACTTGCTGTTGGAACACTATCACTCATGGAATGTCCAATAATAAAACCACCTTTGTTATTGTCCTATCATCATGGCACTTCAATTATTTTAATTCCCCACATATTTTTCTACATAGTCAAAATAATTACAGACTGAAAAGCAAAGAGCCTATGGTAGTATTATCACACTTGTGTGGGTGAACATTACCCAGTTATTCTTGCCTAATATATATGTATATATTGTTCATCAGAGCTGGAACATTTTTCTGCACTGTAGATATCATGTTTGCTGAAACTTCGTCCATTCTCTTTTATTTAATTGTCTAGTCAGTATTCACTAATGTTCCTTTCCTTTTCTGAATTTAAGTGACCTTTATCATGAGTTACCCTTTAAAGATTTTTCATTATCCCATTCTATAATGTAGACTAAGGAACTAGATTTTTTTTTCCACTGCTCTCTGTTTCTATCTAGACTTTCATGAGTTTTATTAATCAAATAAATACTTCATTTAAACTGAAGAATAAATCTCCAAGAATGATTCAGGTTTTTCTAAAATATCTCATAAAATGTTCTGGCAGGCAGTAATTCTCAAATAGTTACAAAATAACAGAGTTTCTCTGAGTCATATCCAGTCACAAGGGTGCAGTTTTCCACTTACCCACTTTGTTACATAATCCACATATTGGAAACTCATTTTTGCTTAATGTGATATAAACTGGTCTTCCTAGGAAGTGAATATCTTCTCTCAGACAACCCTGCAATCTCATTTGTCTGCCTAGACAAGCTAATCTGATTGTAATCATGTTACTTATCTTTTAATTTCTTTTGAAGCTGATGTACACCAGAAGTGGCATTCAGCTGGGAATCACATAGGTAAAATTGATTTTTATCACATTTAAATATTTTAGGAATTGGGTCTGTGTTTTCAGATATGCAATCTTAAACCACCTTAGGTGGGAACCCAGCAGAAGAACCACAGACATAAATCCAATGGTAAAATATAACAAGATTGTAATAATGCAAACACAATCATAAGTAAGCGCCTGGTGATTCTGATCCTTATTGATTTTTTTCCCCCAGAGCGAATTGGCCATAGATAATCGTTAACAAGTGCATGCATATTTTTAATAGATTCAGGGAAACTATTGTTATTCAAGCAATATCTGGATACCTTCTTCCTCTTGGAATGCATACACCTAACATATCTAAAAAGATTAGGAAAAACAAAAATAGTATATTTTATTTCTAACTGAATTAATAAGAAATAATTTTTAAAAAGTAATTAAATGCAAAACTAGACACACATACCAAACTTTTAATACAATAACCACAGTATAGGCAGGAAAGTCAAGAACTATAATAACTTATAAGATTGTATTTATTTCATGTTCTTGATTTGAGAAAGATACAAGTAGACTCCAGTTTCAAGACACTGAATTAGATCACCTTTCAAATATCCTTCAGTAGGAAACAAGTACTGAGAACCATGGTGAGATGAATTTATGAGAAAAGGTCCAGGCTGTAATGGAAGAATGACCAGCAAGGCACTTGCTTACAAAGTAAGATTCAGACAGGATGACAATCCTCGAGTGGTAACAATCATAACAGACAACTGAACTTAGGGTAGATGATCAGTGAATAAGAGCATCATTTACAATAAATATAGGTTGGAAATAATAAAAGTTCTATCAGTAGAGGAATAAATAAAATGAGTAATATTAATGGTAATGTTAATAAAATTATATAGCTCTGACCTAGAAATAAAGAGTACAGTATTAAAAATAATTAGAAGAATATACCCTGGGAGTCCGGCTGTGGTGCAGCGGGTTAAGCGCATGTGGCACAAAGTGCAAAGACCAGCTTTAAGGACCCTGGTTCAAGCCCCTGGCTCCCCACCTGCAGGGGAGTCGCTTCACAGGTGGTGAAGAGGGTCTGCAGGTGTCTATCTTTCTCTCCCTCTCTCTGTCTTCCCCTCCTCTCTCCATTTCTCTCTGTCCTATCCAACAACAATAATAACTACAACAATAAAACAAGGGCAACAAAAGGGAATAAATAAATATTTTTTAAAAAAGAAGAAGAATATACCCTGGGAGTCAAGGTAGCACAGCGGGTTAAGTGCAGGTGGCACAAAGTGGCAAGGACCAGCATAAAGGTGCAGGTTCGAGGCCCGGCTCCCCACCTGTAGGGGAGTTGCTTCACAAGCGGTGAAGCAGGTCTGCAGGTGTCATTCTCTCTCCCTCTCTGTCTTCCCCTACTCTCTCCATTTCTCTTTGTCCTATCCAACAACAATGACATCGATAACAACAACAATAATAACAATGATAAAACAACAAAAGTAACAAAAGGGAATAAATATTTTTTAAATTATATATATATATATATATATATATATATCCTAAAAATCCTAACATAATAACATCTGTTTCTGAGCAAGGATTGTTTAAATATAGTTGAATTAGAAATATTGCTTTATTATATTTTGATATTTTGTTTTGTATCTTCATTCTCTGTTAAAACCTTGCTCCTCGGGAGTCGGGTGGTAATGCAGAGGGTTAAGCGCACTTGGCGCAAAAACCAATGACCAAGGATGGCCCTAAAGATCCCATTTCCAGCCCCCCGGCTCCCCACCTGCAGGGGAGTCACTTCACAAGCGGTGAATCAGGTCTGCAGGTGTCTATCTCTCTCTCTCTCCATCTCTGTCTTCCCCTCCTCTCTCCATTCCTCTCTGTCCTATCCAACAACGACGACATCAATAAGGGAAGTCAGGATGGAATTCTCAAACCAGGATAATTCAGCCAGTCATTGTGCTCTGCGCCCTATGGGCTTAATCCATTGGGCTACCGCCTGGACCCCTCATTTTATCTTTTATTATCATTAATCGCATCTCCAAACTGTGGAAAGAAAAAACAAAAAAAGTCACATTCAAAGAAATAGTGACAGGTCACAAGAAAAAATGTTAAAACTCATATATATAGCAAACCCTCCATGGCTGTGTCCACACTTTGTGTTTTGTTCATTTTTCTCTATCACTCCATATATTCAATTTTTATGCGTGTCCACATGATCAGGAACTTGTCATATGTTTGATTGCATCTCTGTGCATGTGCGTGTGCGTGTGTGTGTGTTAGAGAGAAAGAGAGAGAGAGAGAGAGAGAGAGAGAGAGAGAGAGATGCCATATATAAAAATTTACTTTCAGGGCTGGGAAGTGGCACATCTGGTTAAGTGCACAGATTACAGTGCACAAGGACCCAGGTTCGTGCCCCCAGTCCCCATATACATGGGGAAAGCTTCAGGAGTGGTGAAGCAGGGCTGCAGGTGTCTCTCAGTCATCACCCTTCCCTCTTGATTTCTTGCTGTCTCTATCCAATAAACCAAGGTAATAATTAGGGAGTCGGGCGATAGCACAAAGGGTTAACCACAAGTAGTGCAAAGCACAAGGACAAGTATAAGGAGAGAGCCCCAGGATCCACACCTGCAGAGGAGTCACTTCACAAATGATGAAGCAGGCCTTAGGTGTCGTTCTCTCTCCCTCTCTGTCTTCGCCTCCGCTCTCCATTTCTCTCTGTCCTACCCAAAAACGAAGACAACAATAAAACAACAAGGGCAACAAAAGGGAATAAATAAATAAATATTTTTTAAAAAGGGAAAATAAATACAAAAATTTTTTAAAGATAATAATTTTAAAAATATTTTAAAACAATTACTCTCCTTTAAACATATTGGATAAGTAAGAAATGTTTAAAAAAGGGGGTGGAGATGAGCAGTAGCATACTTTATACATGTGAGCCAGTGGGTTGGATCCAGGCACCGTGTGAGAGACGCAAAGCAAGTGCTACTCCCTGGATACTGTGCTACACTTTTCTCTCTCTTCTTCTCTCCATTCACTATCTAAAAAAGTGAATAAATAAATATGTATGTTAAAATTTTTAAACAAAAATAAAGGGATTTGAGTTGACGATCAATATTCTATTTTGAATGACTATATTATTATAATACACAATTATTTTTGTTTTAAATATGCATACATATCATTAAAATCCATCCTGAAATTATGTCAGGACCCCATACAGAATTTTTAAATAAAATTTAAATGACAGTACTATCTACCCCAGTAGTTAATTATTAAGTATTTTGCTTAATAGTATTTATATTTTACAAACACAAGACATGGTCTAGTCATCAGAGTATAATTCATTACAAGAGTCTTAGATAAACCTTATTACCTTCAACATAATGAGGCCATGATTTTCATAATCCCTTATAATATATTTGTTTTTATAACTTAGTTAATTCAGTAGTAGAGTATAAGTAGAATACAATTTATGATCTGAGAACTTTTTATCATTCTATTTAGATGTAATTTTCTTGAGTAAAAAATTATTTTGTGCTTGACTGAGAAGAAATATCAATTAACCCGACCACCACATTTGGGCAATTCAAATTTGTGTGATCTAAAATTTGTATCACTTTTATCAATATTAACTAAAGAGTCTCAGTGGAAAGAGACCTCAAAATTTGATATTTGCCCAAGGCTGTGGTAAAGATTAAGATAATACAGGCTATCACAAGCACAGGGTCATAGCATGCAAGAGGTTTCAGGTTCAGTTCCTGGCACTAGGAATAGATAGGGCTGCCTGCTCTAATAATTGGTGCCAAAAAGAAAGAAAGAAAGAGAGAGAGAGAGAGAGAGAAGAAAGAAAGAGGAAAAAAGAAAGAAAGGAAGGAAGGAAGAAAGAGGCAGAAAGAAAATTTACTAAGAATGTTCTGTACACTGCATGGCTTTGCAAATGTTCTCACCTTACATTTTTAATATACATTTACCTCTAGAAATATACTCATCTACTATCTCTTACTTCCCCCACATATTCTTAAAGGTATAAGATATAAAAATATTTATATTTTAAAATGTATGTTTTTAAAGATATGTTATTTTTGTACTTTTTTTCTTCTCCTTTTCTTTCTCCTTATCCTTCTTCTCCTCCTTCTTCCTTCACTTCCTCTCCCTCCTCCTCCTTCTCCTTCCCCTTGACTGGGAGATAAGCTACAGTTAATTAATGAAGGCAAATGACAGGAAACAGAAGTCTGGATTTTAAGGAAAGAGTAAACAGCATCAGCAAGTGCATTCACTTGAATAATCAAAGCATTTGTTATTGTACATTCCTTCAAAATAGAATTAAAAATAATCAGCAGGGGAATAAGAATATCAAAATTGTTAAAGTAAATAAAATGCAAGCTTTACCTGACCCATTAAAGTCTGTTAAAAAATACAACTCTTCTTCTAGAACCTCATTATTTCAATATGTCCATATCTTAACAACTAAATTAAAAATCAGTAAGATTCTGGGTATAAACCATACTGGAACATTATTCAACTGTGAACCTGTGAAATTAGGTTCACTATTAGTCAACAGTTTGCTCTACTTTATATCTTAACTCTTTTTCAGCCACTAGGTTTCAGATGCTACCATGATGTCAACTTGACTTCGCTGGGCAGATGACCCCACCAATATGTCCTGGAGCCCTGCCTCCTCAGATCCCTGCCCCACTAGGGAAAGAGAGAGAGAAGCTGGGAGTATGGATCCACCTGACAATACCCATGTTCAGTGGAGAAGCAATTACAGAAGCCAGACATTCTACCTTCTGCATCACACAGTGGTCCTGGCTCCATACTATCAGAGGGATAAAGAATAGGAAAGCTATCAAGGGAAAGATGGGATACAGAGTTCTGGGGGTGGGAATTGTGTGGAAATGTACCCCTCTTATCCTATGGTCTTGTCAGTATTTCCATTTTACATATAAAAATTAAATAATTAAAAAAGAGTAAGTTAACTGTTCCCAAAACACAGTGTTGAGTAAGCCATATTATAAGATTTAAAAGCATTACCACTCAACAACAGAGAAAATAAAACAAGAGTGCTATGTAGGTGGGCGAGTGGATGCAATGGAAGATTTCAATACTTCTATGTGAGGTTCTGTCCCTAACACCGAAAATACCAGAGTTGGGTGACACTCTGTTCTTCCCCCCCCCCACTTCTCTCAAAAAAAATCTTACAAGAAAGCAAAACAGGTATCACAATTATCAAACAATTTCAAATTTTAGTTGATGACAATTGTTTCAGAAATCTAAGCATCATTGTCCTATATTCTGGGTTTATGAATGCATCTTGTCACTAGTAGCAGTATTATCTGTTTCCTACATGTAATTTTTGTTTGATATAATATCTTTTAAGTCCTTTTTGCTATGAAAAAACAGTACATTTATAAGTTATAAGAATTAGGACATGAGTACAAAGTGTAAGGACACACGCTCCCCACCTGCAGGGAGGTCGCTTCACAAGCAATGAAGCAGGTATGCAGGTGTCTATCTCCCCCTTTCTATCTTCCCCTCCCCTCTCAATTTCTCTCTATCCTACCCAATGGGGAAAAAAAGGTCCCCAGGATCAGTGGATTCCTAGTGTAGGCACTGAGCCACACTGATAACCCTGGAGGAAAAAAAGAGAAAACAATTCAAATATAGTCATCCTTGGAATACCTTGTCCATCTTAAAACAGTATGGTTCTTGTTTTCCCTCCCTTTACTAAATATGGTATAAATATATTAATTTATAAAATTACTTAACTAGAGAAGTGCTAAAAAGCAAACAAATAAAAGATATTGAAACATCTTTTCTTTCATTGTAGTGGGAAAAACAGCTTTTCACTTGAGGAACAATTATTGAAATGGCTATTTGTATACCAAAACTTTCTTAATCTTCAAATTTGCTCCACACTTTACAAAATCTTTGAAATCCTACAAAATTTTCAGAATACAAACTTTATTGAGGGAGATTGTTAATTTGTAACATGTAAGGAACTGCCTCAAAATTTAAGTAAAGACATAAACAAGTACTTGTTGATTCATTGTAGAGAATATGTAGGCATAGAACCTTAATGACTTGTTAAGACCCTGAGATTAGAAGCATCCCAGAGTGAAAAGAGAGAAAAACCACAGCCAGTTGCCTGACAATCGATCAGAAGAGGTCAGGTGGAAACGCAAACATGTAACATTGGTAGCTAGGACAGTGTCAAGTCAATCCCAAGCTTCACAGAGTATTTATTTGGGAAATGTATGCATTTCATAACATTATTCAGACAAAACAAAGATAAAGATTTTTGTCTAAGGGAAAAAAAACATTAGGGTAAGTGTACTTGAAATTGTCATTATTCAAAAGTCATAATGTCAGGTACATTCCTTTGATGCCATAAGCTATTGAGTTTATTCCACTTAGCCCCTGCACAATC
Source organism: Erinaceus europaeus (assembly GCF_950295315.1). Lineage (NCBI taxonomy): Eukaryota > Metazoa > Chordata > Mammalia > Eulipotyphla > Erinaceidae > Erinaceus > Erinaceus europaeus. The sequence continues at coordinate 161,961,783 of NC_080164.1, forward strand.
TCCAGACCCCTAGGGCAGCAGTTAGACATTTAGATTTATGGGTGGTTGTTACAGCAATCCAACCCTCTTCTGTCTGTGGGCAGGAACCTTAGAAATATCTATTCCTCCCTTAGAGCAGGATTTTGTGATAATGTGATTTTTGTGACACACAGGCCTCATGGTTTATTAGTCAAAGGAATGTACCTTGTAGACAAATAACATATTTTGTAAGCATAGATGCAAAGGTAACAATCAGTAGGATTTTGAATAACAAGTATCAGGAAATCTGGGATCAGAAAATGTCTACAATTCATGTTTCTCCAAAACAGGAATTTGACAGTAGCAGTAGTTTGGCTGGCAGCTGTTATCATAGGGCACTTCATAAATTTAAAGTCAGGATGTTGGAGGTTGCATTTTTTTCTTAATAAGTTTAACAGGACCTGGACTATATGTCACCATAGAGCTTAATCACATGACAGCAAGTTGGTTTTATATCAGTAGACTTTTTAATTTATTTTTGTTTTTATTTTTTTAATTATCTTTATTTATTTATTTTTTGATGGAGACAACCAGAAAGAGGGGCAGGGGAGATAGAGAGGGAGAGAGACAGAGAGACACCTGCAGCACTGCTTCACCATTCGTGAAATTTTCCCCCGCACAGGTGGGGACTAGAGGCTCGAACCCGGGTCCTTGTGCACTATAATGTGCACTTTCGCTTAACAGGCGGTGAAGCAGTCTGTAGGTGTCTTTTTCTCCCCCTCTCTGTCTTCCTCTCCTCTCTCCATTCCTCTCTGTCCTAGCCAACAACAATGACATCAATAACAACAATAATAACTACAAAAAAAAAAAAAAAAAAACGTGTGCACTTAAACAGGTGCACCACCACCTGGCCCCCGGTAGACTTTATTTTGTATTTTACCATACAGATTGCTTAATGAGGCTGCTTCACATGGCAGCTAACTTCCTCTTAAGTGAACAATTCAGGACAGTAACAGAACAAATAATTTGGTCCGCCTGAGCCACATTGTATTGGTCACACAGACCAATTTTGATAGGATTAGTGAAAATATTATGCAAGTTTCTCTCTCTGTCTCTCTCTCTCTCATTGTAGAGACAGAAAGAAACTGAGAGGCAAGGGGGAGATAGAGAAAGAAAAAAAAGAGAGAACATTCCAGCACTGCTTTACCACTCATAAAATTTCCCTCATTACATATGAGGACCGGGGAGCTTGAATACAAGTCCTTACACATTGTGCTTGTGCGCTCTACCTGTGGAAATTAGTTTCATTTGGAGCCATTTGAAGGGCTGTTACCATAGCAAGCAATAAGTATCTTATGGGGGAAATGTATTAGATATAAACTCAGCTATGAAACAAATTCCTACGGGCATTGAGGGGAACCTCCATGATTAAGAAAGATTTTCAATTGGCATATATATTCTCTCTTCTAAAATTATCCTTACATTTGCAAATAGAATATTGTTGACAGAATGAAGGTAAGTTAAAATAGATTTATATCACTGAAAACATGTGTTCTATATCTAGTATCTGAGGCTCTGATAAAACGTTTATCAACTGAGTTTACAGAATTCATCTTCCAAAGTGGATACAAATTGTAGAGTCATTTTGAACCACAGAGAAACTGTTCATTTGAGTAGTACACTGCTTCACCACATGTATGATTTCAGATTTAGATCCACCCCCCAGCACTAAAAAAAGTTTGAATATTGTAGCCTCTCTCTCTCTCTCTCAGATTTTGTGTTCTTTCCCCATAACTCCACTTCTCTTTTTCTATCTGAAAAAATAAGGTCAAAATCATGAAGACCCAGATGTCAGAACAAACAAACAAACAAACAAAAACTCTTTTCAACACATTTACCAAAAATGTATAAATGTATTATTTGGGAATTTAGCTTGTATTTCAAAAATCCTTTTGACTTTTAAGCAATTATACTTTAAGAAAGGTCAAATGAATAAGAGACAGAACTGTTAAGATAGTACTCCAGAATTATATTTCTGCTACAAATATATATTTCCCTAGTAATGAAGATGAATGATGGTGACACTACTCAACTAAACCTGCTTCTCTGTTGTAACAAATCTCTGATTAATTCTACTTTTGGAAAGGGATCATTAAATAAAAGCATATATTTTGGGGGTCAGAACCCTGAATATGGTTGATTAAAGAAATACTCTCTTGTGCCTCATCCAAAAGTGTCATCTGATTTTAGCAAACTTTCTTTTCAGAAAACATAAAAATAATTAAGAAAAACTGATGCTATTCATCGGAATGTCTCAAAATCATTGGCGTACTCATTCAAGAAATTTAATATTTTTTTGGAAGTGGTCATTGACTAATAATCATTTTTCATAACTCAGCTTTGGAGGAAATGTACAAGATATTTCAACGTCCTTAACTTCAAAGAGGTCAGCATGATTTTTTTCATGATACCTGCTGGGTTTAGAAATCTCTAGTAGTCATCCTCCAGCTCTCTGCGTTCCTCATGGCTGATCCTGGGCAAAAAGGAATCAGTAGAGAATGAAAACATAAACTTTATTTATGAGAAGCCACCATAAAGGTGGAGTAGAGGACAATCCTGGGATATATAAGCAAAGTGAGGTGAATGTCATCTGCTGTTGTCCGAGATGGCCTCTCTGCCTTGTACTAACGCGAATAATTCAACACTAATCTCTCTCCATTTGCCCATATTTAGACTAAATTTGACAAAACCGATGCTTATCCACTACAACAGCTAGGACTGTATATCCTTAGGGATTGATATGTGTTTTATCTCCCTGTCTGAATGTCTCAAGATAAACTTAGTGCTACACAGCAGTTTCTCCCACTGTGACAGCCTTTAGTTGCCCTAAATAGTCTGGAATGTTTTAGCTATCTGACACTTACAGTCTCTTTCATTAACATATCTCTTCCACTGAGTCCTGCTAGAGGTGCACATTCTGTGATTTTGAAACCACAGAAATTTACAGCCAAACACTTAACTAGTAGGGAAATTTTAAGGGGAGTTCAACATCTTATTTATTATGACTTCGTTAATTTATATCTAGTTAGGAAGGCAAGAAAAATTATAATGGAAAAGCTTCAGAGAAACAGTTAGTATATTAAAAAGTTGCTTTGAAACACAGGAAACATGACATGGGAATGAATTAAACTGATATCATTTCATTTCACTAATGAGTAAATATTTAAACAACTTTACTTGCAATCTGGATGACTGCCAATATGAAAGCTTCTTCAATAAATAGTTACTATCCCCTTGCTTATTAAAGTTTTTTTTTATTCTTTACCTGTTCTTTTACAGGTTTGCAATGAAAAAAGATCAGCACATTAATATAAGAGGGTCAGAGGCTAAATAACTTTGAAATTTTTTAGGTTATCTCATGAGCGCGTTAATTGATTAGTTGAGCATGTAAGTATTAAAGCCTGTACTAATTTGCAGGAGAAAGTTGACACAAGATAAAGGAAGTTAAATATTCTAATGACTTGAAGAGCATTATTATGTAGTAACCCAACAGAAGCAACAAACCTCATTATAAGTTAAAGGGCTTCAAAAAAGTCACGACTTATTTCTCTCGGCAACATTGATTGCATCATGTTTTTTCCAACAATCCAATAATTGTATCATTGCCAACTGCTAACCAAAATTTAGAATTGATAGAAAACATGTATGCCTACACAAATATAGTCAGTGGTGCATCTGCATGTATATAGAAATCAATCACCTTACATTGTGTTTTGTGAATAGTGCTCAGTCAAACTAAGAAAAAAAAAGTTGAATGCTAAAGAAGCAAACATTACAATGATGTCATGCATTTAATCCCTATGCTTAAGTCATTTTTGGTCAAATGTAGTAGTCACTGTAAAGAGCAGACACATCACTGCTTCCCTGTTAGCACTGGCTAAATATTATTGCTCTGCTATTTCAACAGCAAACTGCAGGCCTTTGGAGCCAGCAGGCTCTCCTCAAGGACTTGCTGATGTGTAGCAAAAATATTTTAGTGTGAAAAAAAACTACTCCCTAGTGCACTTGTTTGCAAACTGCTGAATTTCTAGATAACTCTATGTTCGAGGACTATTTTTGATAGTGCAGATCTGGTGCTGAAATGCCTCTAAAGAATCAACACTTCTTTTCCTTTTCTTCTTACTTTTTTTTTTTCCTTTTACTCACAGCATGCCAAACCCAGTAAAACATAAAGCTGCTTGAGTAGCATTTTTTTTTATTTTGTACAGTAATTTGTTGTGTTGAACCCAGACCTCCCTGTTTCATGCTTACAAAACAGTAAAAGGCAGTCAAGTGAAATGCAAATTAATATGAGACTCAAATACTGTACTTAACAGCTTTCAACTTAGTAGACTCAATTGACAAAAGAATGTAAAGCAAAGCTTTAACACTGCTTTTAATTATGCTTTTCTTGTCAGAAACACTTTTGCCACTACCTAGAACTGTAAAGGATTCTTTTATTTCATACAGAAATTTCTGTGTAATTTAATTACTGCTTACTTCTGATTTATTTCATCTACTTTAACATAAAATCTATCAACTAAATACATGCTTTTTTAAATTCTTCTATTATAATGTATACCAAACTGAAGTTCAGTTTCTATGATGAAGTCTCATTAATGCCAAGCTTGATATTTTTTTTAAGATTTATTTATTATGAGAAAGAGAACAAAGAACACAACATTATTATAATGTGGTGGGAGTGGGTTCTCTAATAGACTGAATTATTTCCCCTGCCCAAATACTTATATTCTTATTACTATAATTTATTTAAGTTAAATGAATTCTTAGTTTTATAATCTTCATAGAGTATATATATGCATATATATGTATATAATATCTATCTAAGCTAATAGATTAGTAGTATTTTTAACTCAAAATTTAATTTAATGGTTGTGAAAGTGAAATTAACATTTAAGTATAACTGATACTATTCTTTAAGTTTATGTATTTACATTGTAGCCATATAGTAGAGAAGCTTTCAGTATTCATAGATTTGGTGCCCTATTCCACATTAAGGTTTTCATAAAATCAATCAATTTATTAGGCATATAAAACCTATCAGAATGTTACTTGATTGCTTCAGATAGCAGGTCCAAATAAGTCAGGAGTTAGTCAATGAACTTTTATCTATCTATCTATATATGTATATTATCTCAGTAGGTGAGATCACTGCTTTTTCCATACTCTGTTATCATGTAGGGCACCAGAAACTCATTTCTCTTGGGTAGTATGCCAGCTCCCCCCCCCCCCCCTTAACTAAGCACCGGCATGCCTGCAGGGCATTGGTTTCATCCCACTTAAAGTTGTGGTCTATTTACATAAACCACTGTTAACTAAGCACCATCCTGCCTCCAGGGCATTGGTTTAATCCCCACTGGTTCATGATATCTTTTTGCTCTGCCCCTTCTCCTAGTACACCCTGATTTCCACCAGTCTTTTTTGCTCCAGCCTCTCTACGTCACATCCTGTTTCCACCCTACTTGGCGGGTATATATAACAGCTGCTCTTCTGTTTTAAAACACTTGGAATTGCTTTCCAGCTCCGAGAGTTCCAGAATGTATCTCCTGCAATGCTAGCTCGGCATGAGTTCCTGATCCCTCTCCCACACGGCAGCCTAGGTTGGCTCCAGTTGAGTTCTCTCCAACCCAGAGAGAACTTGCTCAGGAAGAAACACTCTCAGGCTATCCTGGCAATTTCAAATTGAGATCCTGAAGTTACAGTATCTCTGGTGAGTCACATAAACCCTCATGTTGACTGTACATGCTCTGCTCAATTGTCTAGCCCACATATTTAATTACAGTCGGATAACTGATGAAATCCCTCTCCGCTTTTCAGTATGAAAACACATACAGTCCTTTATAAGCCAAAGTGACATTAATGACCTGCCATGTGCCTTGAGAATTTTTCCTACAATCAAGAACAGCCTTTTGTAGGTCCATATACACCTGGTTCCCTTTGCGGCAAGGTACCTGAGTTTTGGAGTCCTTTGAAATTCTGTGTGGTTGTGAATCTGCACAGTTAATCAGCTCTTATGCGGACTGACTTGGACTTATTTGTAATATACAATAATGGTTGAACTCAAAAGTCACTAATAGCTCTAACGGAAACTAAGAATTTGCTCAGCCATCCACAATGATGATGGACTCTCCTAAATATGTTGGAGCAAAGATACTCTATCACAAATATTGACTTTTTTCCCCCTCAGTTTTATTTGTCATAGTCATACTTCGGATCCTCAGCACCCCCCACCCCCATGTTCCCCCAAATATGTTGAAAGTTCTGTAAACAGACCACTCTAATTTTCTGAGAGCTGTTATTTCCAAGAAGCTCCTCTATGGAATGAAGGTTATTTTAAGCAAAAGGAAACACAGGCCCTGAATTCTTCGAGACATTATCTTCCCTATTACCAAAGTGAGAACCTCTTCATAAGCTGTCTGTGTTTTTCAGATCTAAGAGGTCTAGTACTTCCCTTTCCCTTCAATGATACAAAAATATAATCAAAGTGCCAGTATATAAGAACCACAGAGTTCCCCTACCTAAGACCTTTAAGAATCCCATAAATGAATTTGTGTTAGGAAAACGCTTGTTATAAAAAACATCAGTCAACAACAAAAACAACAACAACAAAAAGTCATTATACAATATGGGGGTAGGAATAGTCCATCACAAATTTACCTGCCTGCCACCACTCCCATTACCTGATTTTTTAAAATTTTTTTTTAAACTCCCTTATAAGGTTTTCCATGTCTTTCCTGTGTGCAGTCTGGCAGGTAAGGCAAGCCATTCACATTCCTATGTAAATTACTTCTCGTGGCTTTTAGCTGGAATTGGGAGCTCTGGGCTATATAGATGTTGAGGTCCCTGCAATTCATTTTTGTTGTTGTTGTTGCAGGTGTCTAGGTTATTTAATACTCTCTCACGAGTGTCCATTTCCCAGGGCATTGCCACTCAGGGTCCTCTCCCGTGAACCACCTTTGTTTATAGAGGTGTCTGTGTGGAGTTGGAAGCAATAGCCCTTAGGCCCTCAGTCTGCCTCCTCTCGAGTAAACTCCCTTTCATTGTTTTTCAGGTATGGATGTTGGGAATAACCATTTCCAGGCTGAGGAGAAATTAGCACTGCTCTGTTACAAGACCTCAATTCTCAACCACTGTGGTTTACATAAGGAAAAGCAAAAAATGTAAGTTTTTCAATACTTTAAAGACATATTAAATACTTGGCAATTGCTTAACCTGATTAAGAGTTAAACTACACAAATTTAGTTATAAATCTCAAAACTTTATTGAATCAAACTATAGTAAGATGACACTTGAACTCATATAAATTGATTTTTATATTTATTTCAAAATTAATTTATAGCACTGACTAGTTCCAGACATTTATAGTTCTCTCTGAACAAGTTTTAGATTTTTTTGTGGGGAGGGGGTTAGAACCAATAAATGATTTCACCATTCTGAGTACCTTTTATATTCACAAGCGATTAGGTGCCTTCAAGGTGGTATGCTCTAGACCATTTATTTTTCTCTTTCGATAGGAGACAAAGAGAAAGAAAGAAAGAAAGAAAGAGAGAGAGAGAGAGAGAGAAAGGAAGAAAGGGAGAAATAAAGAAAGGAAGAAATAAAACAAAAGGAAGAAAGGGAGAAAGGGAGGAAGGGAAGAAGCTACTGTACCAAAGCTTTCTACATTGTCATAGCATCTGCTGTGTTATGTTAAGACAGTTTCTGGTTTCTGTACATGGCAATGCAGGGAACAAATAAAACACAGACTATTTGAAATGATTTATTGAGATATAATTTTGAATACATTAATACATGAACAAATGTATGAATGAGTGCATTGACTTTCCCCTAAAGACAACTTTCATACTTGCAGTGACTGTGTTTAAGGGAAGAATAGAGGAAACCAACATGGCCCATGGTCCCCCAACATTAGAAAGTTTGTCAAACATTATCTCAGCAAAGAATTGAGGAGAGGGCATGGATATTGAGGCATTTAAACCTTTATTCGGAAAAATTGAGAGCATTCGCATGTTAGGACATGAGAGAAAGTGATAGAGGAAGTAAAAGAGTGGGGCAGAGTTGATACCCAAATGATGATACCTGGACAGAGCAAAAATTACGTGATCTACGCAGGCAGAGAGAGCTGTAGTTCCCACAGACTCTAAGTTTTAAAGCCCAAGCCTCATCCCCACCTTTCTAAACTACACCTGTAACCACGTCAATTTTCTAGGCGGTACTTTGTCCCTTAACAACTGTACAGTTTAAATATTCATTATTTTTAATGTGGTGCTGAGACTTAAACAATGACCCCACATAAACTAGTCATTGCTCCTCTGCTGAGTCACTTCCACAACCTCAGAATACTTAGCTGTCCTCAAAGAATTCACACTAGCAGTTGAATAGAGAAAATGGAGTCTATTGCCTTGGAAGCAATTAATTCTGGGAGACATGTCTAAGACAACACAGACCACAAAACAAGCTTGAAAAAAATTGAATTATGGGCTCTGAATTTTACGCTGAGTACAGATAGGCTAATGTAATGGTCTGTAGATGTTTAAGAATGTTCCAGGAATAACTCATGCACATTTATGAGGGAGAAATGTGTGCATACTTAGGAGATGAACATGTAATGGTTAGACAGCAAATGTACAGAAAATGACAGGAAAATGTCAACAGGAGCACATAGTAAGTATATCTGTGGGGCTCAAGTTAGTAGCTTCCATTGACCAGTCCTGCCCAGCTGAGGGTAGGGGATTCTTATCAACACAGTTCTGAATCTAAATACAATTTTTAAAATGTAACACTAGCTTTGCTTCTAGGAACTGTCATATCAAACTGTAAACCTCAGGCCAGTTTTGACATTAACCAGACGAAGGAACATGCTGAAGATAAAAAGGAGTAACAATTGCAGAGTTTGAACATAATTAAAAAATTGCTTATTGAGTTAAATGCCGAAGTCACCATATAACTTTATTTACTGTCTTTATTTCTCTTAGATAATTTGAAACAATTTTCTCCTGTTGTGGAGGAGTAAGCAGTAACAGGACAAAGGGCACAGAGGTCGCTTCTAAGCTTCACTGGGAAGGCTCTAGACTGACATCTACATGGGAGAATCACAAACAAACCAGCCAAGTTTCAGGAAGAGGAGCATTTATTGAGACAAAGCAGGGATAGAGAAGAGAGGGAAACACACTCTTTAAAAACAGGGGGGAGATAAAGAGAGAGAGAGAGAGAGGGAGAGGGAGAGGGAGAGAGGGATAGAGGGATAGAGAGAGAGAGAGAGAGAGAGAGAGAGAGAGAGAGAGAGAGACCTAAGTGTGAGGGCCTTCTAAGATTTATAATGAGTTCAGAGGGATCCTGAAGGGATTAACTTTAGCCATTGTCTCCAGGTGTGCACATGTCTGCACTAGCAGTCAGGTGGAAAGGGTGACATCAGTACAGGATGCAGACATCTTGGTGCCTCTTCACCTCTACCTGCAGGGTGCAGGAGGAGGGCTAAGTAGTCCTAAGTAGTCACCTACCACTTCCTCATTCTTTTTTTTTTTGTATAGGCCAGAGAGACATCGAAAGGGTAGGAGAAGATACAGAGGGCAGAGAGAAGGATAGACACCTGCAGACCTATTTCACCACTTGTGAAGCTACCCCCCTGCAGGTTTGGAGCCAGGAACTGGAACTGGAATCCTTGCAAGGGTCCTTGTGCTTTGCACTATGTGCATTTTACCCAGTGTGCCATCGTCCTACCCCATAACTTCACATTATTAAATTTAATAACTGAGGGCTGGGGAAATAGCATAATGGTTATATAAAAATATTTTTGTGTTTGAATCAGTAAAGGTTTCAGGTTCAATCCCTAGCACCACCACAGAGCAGAAATGGGCAGTGTTCATATATCTGATAATCAGACTATGTATAAATCTATATACACGGTTCAAAGCTTGGCCTACCTATTTGAGCTCATTTTTTTCTGTATTAAAACAATAGTGATGTACATATTTCATATAAATAAAATATACATTTGCTGTCTTTTTACCTAAGAATAGAGTCCAGTATTTCTTTCTACTTGTAAGATAGAATGTAGGGCATTTGTAATATTTTTTCCAAGCCTCTACAAACTATCTCTTCACTTTTTTTCCTTTTATTTTCTTTTCTTCCCAATCCATTTGTCTTGTTATATCTATCTTATAGACTTTTAAAAAGACATCCCAAATATTTATTTTCAAAGATCTGATGCAAGAATTCTTCAAGAGTTTCCTTTTTTCTTAAATGTGCTGTGAGAGTCCATTGGAGGTAGTGGGATGTGCTCTACTGTGCTGTTGACCTTACTCTATTGTTTAGAGCTATTTCTGTTTCTTTTTATCTTTGAAAAGCCTAAAGCCACAAAACATTCTTTTGTTTCTTGCCTCCAGTCAGTCCACAAACTGACTAGTTGACACCACACTCTTAGACACAAGGAATTGTTCTTTTTTAGGTTAACTGTTGTTAAGAGTATACTTTGCAAAATGAAACCCTCTCTGCCTCCCACATATGCAAACTACTTTGGAACAACTTTCCTATTGTTTTTAGAATCTCGAACTTAAGATATTAATATATTTGGAGGTTCTAAGATACAGAAATGATTTTTGTAAACATACACCATGTAATTTAGTGGGAACATAAAGGGTACATTAAATATATATAACAGATGATTTTATTGTAAAATAGCTAAATCTAATAATATACTTCCTGTTTTTTTTTTACAAATTTAATTTTCAGAGCATTTCTAAGGTCTGATTATAATAAAATACCTCTTTATTATTGTTTGTCCCCACTAACTCAAACTGGTGGCATCAGTACATCTCTGTTTTTTTAAGTTTATAGTTTAAGGCACATTTACAAAAGAAGGGTTACTTTTCTTTCTAGTTTGTAAATTGCCTACAAATTGCAAACACTGAACATTACAAAGTATAAACTTGTACAGATCTTTTCTCTGACACATATTTAAAGTATGTAAATAAGAAATAGTTTTATAAGTCCTTATAAAATGCATGACTGAATCAACATTTTTCATATGTTTATAGCCCACAAAGTTTCCCATTACAGGGGCCAGATGGTGGCACACCGTGTTAAGTGCACATGTTGCAGTGTGCAAGGACCCAGGTTCAAGCCCCTGCTCTTCACCTAGATGTGATGAAGCTCTTTCCTCTGTGTCTTCCCTTTCCTTCTCAATTTCTCTGTCTCTATCAAATAATAAATAATTTTTTAAAAATCTAAAAAAAAAGGTTCCCGGGATCGGGCAGTGGCAAGGTGGGTTAAGCGCACATGGCACAAAGCCCAAGGACTGGCTAAGGATGCAGGTTAGAGCCCCCGGCTCCCCACCTGCAGGGGAGTCGCTTCACAGGTGGTGAAGCAGGTCTGCAGGTGTCTGTCTTTCTCTCCCCCTCTCTGTCTTCCCCTCCTCTCTCCATTTCTCTCTGTCCTATCCAACAACGAACAACATCAACAATGGCAATAATAATGACCACAACAAGGCTACAACAACAAGGGCAACAAAAAGGGGGAAAAAATGGCCTCCAGGAGCGGTGGATTCATGGTGCAGGAACTGAACCCAGCAATAACCCTGGAGGAAAAAAAAAAGTTTCCCATTACATTTTTTGTAAAGTCAAACCAGTTGAAATAAAATTAAATTTTATAAATTAGAGGATATATAAGCTACTAAATTAGAAAAAAATAGTGAAAATTGTTTTTCTGAAACAAAAAATAAAAAAGGAAAGGCAAAGAAAAAAGGCACAGAATATGATTTGGGAAGTGGAAACTTTAGTGCAAGATTATAACTTCCTTCAAATATTTGAAGGGCTGCTCTAGGAAGAGAGTTTTCATCTTCAAGGGTAGAACAGACCGACAGTTAATAGATACAAGTCACAGGGAAATTCACTTACTCTATCATGTGGTTTTTTTTTCCTAAGACATAAAACAGGTAATCAGCTGCTTTGTGAGGTTGAAAAGATCCTCTCTAGGTCAGCACTCTAATATTTACCAACTTAAAGTGATTGCATTGAGGTTTTCGCTGAAAAGAGGTCAGGCCAACACACACACACACACACACACACACACACACACACACACACACACACACAGTTGCTGCATAAGAAGTTTGATTTGACATTCACCCAACATTAAATCTGCTGTTTGTTATATTCTCATCTGGCCTCGATTACTCTTCTTTAGTAATCGCATTTTAAAAGATTATAATTTAAGGGCATTGTGTCCCAGAAATTCTCATTAAAATGAGCAGAGAGGATCGAGATACTGAGGTACTCTCTTTAGGTCTCCCTATTTTATCACATTAGGGCATAGTAGGCTACCAAAATAACTCATTGACTTAAATAAAGGTGCTTTTTAGTAGGAATGCTGCTGACTATAGCAAGTACTAGGAGACAAAAAGTACAACTTATAAGCTCTTGGATGAGAATGCCACTAGGAGAAATACACTTCCAGAAAGTATAGGAAATTGCCTCAAAAGAAAGACATTTTTATTTGCCTTTTCTGTCAATATCTTAAGGTCTTTGCTCATTTACATGAATTTACTGTTGTCAAATGTATCTTGAGCTCATACTGTGTGCCAGATATCCCCCACCCCCAGCTCTGAGAAAAGATCAATAAACATAACACACTAGTAGTCCATGTGACATGTGACATTTATAGCCTACAAAGGGATTTTATTTTTATTTATAAAAAGGAAACACGGACAAAAATCATAGGATAAAAGGGGTACAATCCACACAGTACCCATCACCAGAACTCCTTATCCCCTCCCCTGATAGCTTTCCTATTCTTTATCCCTCTGAGAGTATGGACCAAGGGTCATTATGGGGTGCAGAAGGTTGAAGGTTTGGCTTCTGTAATTGCTTCCCCACTGAACATGGGCATTGGCAGGTTGAGCCATACTCCCAGCCTATCTCTCTCATTCCCTAATGGGGCGGGGCTCTGGGGAAGCAGGGCTCCAGGACACATTGGTGGGGTTGTCTGCCCACGGAAGTCTGGTTGGCATCATGTTAGCATCTGGAACCCGGTGGCTGAAAAAAATAATTAACATAAAAAGCCAAATTGTTGACTAATCAAAGGGATTTCTAAAACAATCTAAAGGGTAACAATGAGGTGTTACCAACAGATGCAGATAAGATGTATCCCACCAAAGAGTCAAGAAGACTGGAGAAATTGCTTAGCTTTTAGAGTTCAGCAGTTCAATGCCTGAAGCTCCCAGTTCTATGCTCAGAGCTGCAAATACTGTAGTAGTGCTGTACTGCTTTGACTTCTCTATCTTATAATTTCCATGACAGGAAAAAAAGCACCTTAGAAAACCCATCAGTTTTATTTAAATGGTCCATTTGAAGTGTTTTCTCTTGCTTCACTAAGGAAAGGTCCAAAAAAAAAAAAATCACAAAATGAAATCCTCTCCTTCTAAAATTTAAGATCCATTATTATTGACTCCTTTTTGATTTTATATAGACAAATATTTAAATAAAAGTCTATGATTTAAGGGAGCAGGCAATGACAACACAGTTGTGTGCACAGGTGACCATAACAATTTAAGTTTTTATCTTTCTTAAAATGCACAGTTAGTTGTAACTTCAGTTGTGTGCCTTATTATTTATAATTCATAATACGAATGTTGTATTATGGCTTTCTTCCTTGAGAACTGTATGTATGTTTATGTTAGACATCCATTATTCATTGTCTGAAACCATCTTTTTCTCTGTTCATTTCTCACTTAAATTTTCAATTATTTCTATTTCTTCCCCAAAATCCTAAAATATTTTGTTTAATAAAACTTGTGTTTAGTTCAATGAGTACAATGTGTTCTTGCTACTCTATTATTTAAATTTTATTTATAAAAAGGAAACACTGACAAAACCATAGGATAAGTGGGGTACAACTCCACATAATTCTTGCCACCAGATCTCCATATCCCATCCCCTCCTCTGATAGCTTTCCTATTCTTTAACCCTCTGGGAGTATGGACCCAAGGTCATTGTGGGATGCAGAAAGTGGAAGGTCTGGCTTCTGTAATTGCTTCCCTGTTGAACATGGGCATTGACAGGTCGTTCCATACTCCCAGCCTGTTTTTCTCTTTCCCTAGTGGGGAAGGGCCCTGAAGAAGTTGAGCCCCATGATACACTGAAAGGGTTGTCTCTCCAGGGAAGTCTGGTTGGCATCATGCTAGCATCTGTAACCTGGTGGCTGAAAAGGGAGTTAACATATAAAACCAAACAAATTGTTGACAGTCTAGGGAATCAATGTCACGACTGGAAAAAGAACCAGAAAGCCAAATCAGGAAAGGGAGTAGCTCCAAAATATGGGAAAGGTGTATAAATACTGACTGTAAGCCTCATCGATGTGATGTGATATCGGGCCTATATTCAGCTTAGGAGTCTTTGTGACCTCTGCATCCCTGTAGATCTGAGCTCACATTCTGTGGCCATGAGTAGGGACATTACAAGCTGCTGCAATATCAGATCTCATCTTTCTCATGTATAGCATAGAGTATGTTGTCCAGTCTTCCTTCGGGGGATGGAACATTTTCTACCATTGTTGATCCAAATTGAGGGCAAGGTCCTATGGAGGCCTACAGAGGAGTCTATTTTGCTGTTCCTGATACAGATGATCAGTAACAATGGAAAGAGGGATTTATTCATGATTTAGGCTCATCATTCCCTGTTTGGGGATCTCAGGACTCCCCAACTAGGGCCCAGCTGATGGGATGGCCTGATAGTGACTCAGAGTCATCATTAAAATATGCCAGTCTCTTGCCCTTATTCAGCTTTTGCAGTCCTTGCTTTGATAAGGTTAGCTTTGGAGTGAATGAGGGAAGCGTAATTAGAAGTAAGTGAGGAGTGTATCTATGTCTAAGTAGACACTATTTCATTATGATCTTTATAATGACTCACTGCAAACTATTGTGTACTTTTGCTTTCAGGTATATATGTTGCCCTTTTCTTCTTCTAGCGTTTGCCCTTCTTCCGTAGCCAGTCAACAGCGTCAGGTTGAGCCTAATGTAAAGTTTCGAGACCTCCTTTGAATCTGGAGAGGTGGCAGTCGTTGACTATGTTGCCCTAATTTATAGGTACATGTGAGCATATGCTGTATCTCATGGCTTTGTAAGAAATGTACCACCTGAAATGGAATTAAGGAATCCTATGAAAGGAAAGGTCTCACCAGAGTAATGAGGCTGAAGGGTTGACATTCCACGCCTGACATCTCTGGACACAGTCTGAAGTGAAGCCTCCAGAAGTGGTACTCATTGTGTTGATTAGGTTGAGATCGGTTGATGTAATATCATTTGGTATGACTTGAGAGAAGCATGCAGGAAAATGAGCCTCACCCTATAGGTTATAGGACTGGGGAAAACATAGGCTCTATAGAGGAAGCAGGAGGTTCCTGCTGTCTTATGTTTAAAAAAGGCAATGCGAGGAGTCGGGTGGTAGCACAGCAGGTTAAGCACACGTGGCGCAAAGCACAAGGACCAGCGTAAGGATCCCGGTTCGAGCCCCTGGCTCCCCACTTGCAGGGGAGTCGCTTCACAGGCAGTGAAGCAGGTCCGCAGGTGTCTTTCTCTCCCCCTCTCTGTCTTCCCCTCCTCTCTCCATTTCTCTCTGTCCTATCCAACAACAATAACATCAATAACTACAACAATATTAAACAAGGGCAGCAGAAGGGAAAATAAATAAATGCAAAATAAAAATAAGGCAATGTGTAATTATTGCTATAATCACATTATTTGTCATTTGGGTTAACTTTGATATACGTCTTTGTTAGGATTTGGTGTATCATACACAACATCACCATAATTTATGTCCTTTAACATTATTTGTATATAGCTGTGCCATAATGTGCTTCTGTTCTCCCTGGTCTAAGCTTTCAAGAGAGTCAACATATCTGAGACTTAGCCTATGTTATGTGTATTAAAATTTTTGAGACAATCAACTTTTCTCCAATCATATTAATTAAATAGTAATTTATATAATTACAAACTAAAATGAGTATACATAAACAACATTCCCACCACCAAAAGACTGTGTCCCATCCCATCCCCCACCCATCCTGTAAATCTGAATAAACCCTCACCCTCAACACAGGTTTTTTACTTTGGTGCCCTACTCCAAATTCAGTAAAATACTGCTTTGAGTTTTCCTTTCTGCTCTTCTTTCTCGACTTCTGTTTATGAGTGGGATAATCTCATACTCATCTTTATCTTTCTAACTTAGCTCACTTAACATTAAGTCCTTCTAGCTCCATCCAAGATGGCTCAGAGCAGATGGGTTCATTTCTCTTAATAGCTGCATAGTATTCCATTATGTATATATACCACAGATTTCTCAGTCAATAATCTGTTGTTGGGCACCTGGGTTCCTTCCAGATTTAGCTATTATGAAATGTGCTGCTATGAACATAGGTGTACATATATCTTTTTGGTTGGGTGTTATGGAGTCCTTGGGGTATATCCCTAGGAGAGAAATTACTGTGTCATAAGGAAGGTCCATGTCTAGCCTTCTGAGAATTCACCAGACTGCTCTCCAGAGAGGTGGGGCCAATTTACATTTCCACCAGCAGTGCAGAATGGTTCCTTTGTCCCTATAGACTCTCCAGCATTTGTTTCTGCTGTCCTTTTTGATATATGCCATTCTCACAGGGGTGAAGTGGTATCTCCATGTTGTCTTTATTAGCACTTCTCTGACAATCAGCGACCTGGAGCAATTTTTCATATGTTTGTTAGCCTTTTGGATATCTTCTGTAGTGAATGTTCTGTCCATATCCTCTGCCCATTTTTGGATGGAGTCATTTGTTGTTTTGTTGCTGTTTGTTGAGCTCTTTGTATATTTTGGTGCTTAGTCTCTTGTCAGATGTATGGTATGTGAACATCTTCTCCCATTCTGTGAGGGGTCTCTTTGTGTAATAGTTTTTTTGGCTGTGCAGCTTTTCAATTTGATGTAGTCCCATTGAGTTATTTCTGCTTTAGTCTTCTTTGCAACTGGGTTTGTATTACCAAATATGCCCTTGAGGTTTAGATGGGAAAGTGTTCCACCAATGTTTTTCTCTAAGTTTCTGGTCTAACATCTAGGTCCTTGAGTTATTGGAGTTGATTTTTGTTTCTGGTTAGGTAAAGTGGTTCAGTTTCATTCTTCTGCATGTTTCAATCCTATTTTACCAGCACCATTCCTTGTCTCCTCCCTCGATAGCTTTCCTATTCTTTATCTCTCTGAGAGTATGGACCCAGGGACATTATGGGATGCAGAAGGTGGAAGGTCTGGCTTCTGTAATTGCTTCCCCACTGAACATGGACATTGACAGGTCAATCCATAGTCCCAGCCTGTCTCTCTCTTTCCCTAATGTGGAAGGGCTCTGGGGAAGTGGGGCTCCTGGATATAATGGTGGGGTTGTTTGTCCAGGGAAATCCAGTTGTCATCATGGCAGCATCTGGAATCTGGTGGCTGAAAAAAGAGTTAACATATAAAGCCAAAAAAAAAAAAATGTTGACTAATCATGAACCTAAAGGCTGGAATAGTGCAGATGAAGATTTGGGAGTTTCCATTTTGTAGATAGTTAGTAGGACTATTCTAGTTATATTCAAAAGGGCCCATGATTATACTAGTGTGTTTTCTCTCCTTCTCTTGCCTACCACACTTTCTGAATTTAGAATTCTCTCTTATTGTTTATCGTCTCATTGAATAGATTGTCTTTTTGTTGACCAGACCAATGTATGGAAGTGAGTCCACTAGGGTAAATTTCCAGATTTCACAAACAAAGAAAATCTTTGCTTTGTGAAGGAAAAGTTTTATATACACAACTTTGTTAAACTTTTTGGAGCTCTGCCTCGCCCTTTTACTATTTTTCTCCAGTGTTTTGTGTTGAGCCTCTTCACCACAATTCCCACCACTATTATTGTTCATAAAGAATTCAGTAATTTCCCTTGATCACCATACCTTATCTTCAGGAAGGGAATTTTGCTGACATTTCAGATAACTGCCAACACTTGGTACTTACTCTACTATCATTTTATTTAACTTCCTTCCCATATATTTGTACTGTTTTAGATGTTTTTTTTCCTAGTAGAACATTTTTTTAAGTCTGTGAATAAAGTCATTAATTTTTCCTCAAGATGAGTTTTCATTTTGAATACTTAAAAGGAAAAAAGGTAGATGATAAATTATACAGACAAGAATTTCATGAATGTCCCTATACTATTATATTCATTCACACATAAAGAAATAAATAACGCTGAAATATTTGGCATGTGTCAAAAATGAATTTATCTAATAGGTCTCCATTGTTTAAAATGGTAATAGTAATTGCCCAACATCAAGTTGTATTCTTTCTTAACTTTTGTTATGGTCAAGTATAGAGAAACATAGTTTGAGAGAATTAAGTGTTTATTTGACATGAGGCAGGAGGTGGTGGGCCCGGTTCAGCTCACATAGTATTAAGCATAAGGACCTCTTCAAGGGTCTGGGTTCAAGCTTCTGGCTCCCCACCTGCAGAAGAGATGTTTCAGGAGTGGTAAATTAAGTCTGCAGATATCTTTCTCTCTCCCTTTCTTTGTCCCTCTCCCCTCTCAGTATTTCTCTGTCCTATCCAATAAAATAGGAAAAATGGCAACCAGGAGCAGTGGTGCTGGCATCGAAACTCAGCAAAGCAAAAAAAAAAAAAAGTTTTTTGACACACAGAGTAAATGAAAACCCAGAAATTTCCATGACAGTATCTCTTTTTTTTTTTAATCATTAAAAGCATTTTCTATGACAGTCAATGCAAGCAAGTTTGTTGATACTTTTCATCTTGATTATAGTACCGTTTGAAAACTCAAACAATTTGTGATTAAAAGGACTCTACCATATTTTCTTTTTTCTTTTTTCTCCATTTCACTAATTGCACCTGCAATCAACCAATTGCTAGCTTGAGAGGTTAATTAGTTGCACCTGTGTTTTTTTTTTTGTACCTGCAATTTTGGTGACCTTTTGAAATCAATGTGCTCACCTTCATTCACATTTCTAAACTTGCTAATATGTTAGCAAATATATAGTACTTTTCCTAAATTAGTTAAAGACTTTTTAGTGTTTCAAAGGTAAATTTTGAAGAGTACAACAAATAGGCTAATGAGGTTTTAATTAAAAATTGAAATATTTTCTGTTGTCAGATGAAAATAGAATGACATATACAAAAAGAATGAGAAATAAATTGTGAACTCTTTAAAAACATTTTATTTATTTATATTAGATAGAAATGGGAAGAAATTGAGAGGGGAAGAGAAAGAAAAGAAAGAGAGGAGTGGTCTGGGAAGTGGCACAGTGGATACGGCATTGAGCTCTCAAGTTGAGGTCCTGAGTTCAATCCCCAGCAGCACATATGCCAGAGTGATGCCTGGTTCTTTCTCTCTCTCTTTCCTTCTATCTTTCTCATTAATAAATAAATAAAATCTTAAAAAAAAAAGAAGAGAAAGAGAGGAGAGCAAGAGAAGAGAGAAGAGACCAAAAGAAGAGAGAGATAAAAAGAGAAGAGAGGAAAAAAGAGCACTGCTTCAGGATTCAAGAAACTTCCTTCCTATATATGAGGGCCAACTGCTTGAACCCAGGTCCCTTGACATTGTAATGTATGTGCTCTACTAACAGTCTTTACAAATAAATAGAGCAAGTTTAAAGGGTCAATTATATATTGTTAAATATCCTTATTATATATAAAAAATAACCCATTATTTCACAAGACAGTATCATATCTCCTGGACCATATAAGTTATATATTTCTTCCTGTCTTTACATGTGTTGTAGAAAGTTCAGAAGTTATATTGAAAAGCTGTTATTTACACAACCAGGATGGTCATATCTATAAGAGAGCTTAGTATTTGGGTTTTTTATATCCTGTAATATTTGTATTTTGCCAAGTGATGTCTAAGTTCAGGTCCTGATTATTGAAAGTGAAGCAGAGTAGATAAACCAATGAACTTGAGATACAAATTAATGATCTAAAAGGATCTCTTTCTATGTTTACTCACAGATATTAAAAAATATTTTGATATAATCTTCAAGTGAGTCTTACATGACTATATTTTAAAATTTAACTTTAAGAAATATTTTCAAGAATATAAACTAAAAGCATAAGTTAAGTGTTAACATGTTTCCAGTATTATGCCAGTTCTGAAAATGATTAAATCTTATAATTTCTGTTGTTTGTCATTTTTTTCTAAAGTTATGTTGCATAGATACTGAAACTCCAGCAATAGCAATCTAAGAAAAATACTAAATATTTGAGAATTTGAGTACTTTGGAAGTAGCACATCTATCCAAGCTGACCAAATATCTTCTCAGATATTTGCCAGATATATTTGCTTGAACATTTCCTGAGTATGTTTTCTTTACTTATGAAGATGAATTTACAAAGGAGAGGGAAAGATAGATTTATTGCATGCCATTCTTTTATATTTCCTGTTTTGGGATTTGCAAGGTTTATGACCCTTGATTTAAGAATGGTGTCTACTGAATGGTGTTTAGTTGGTTTGTATTGTTAAAAAGGAAGGAACACAGAAAAACTTGCCTCAGAGAAATGCAGCAATGTCTTTACATTGCAGATATTAGTGAAGCCAAAATTAAGTGAGTAATATACGTTTATGCTTTATTCCTTTAGTCAAAATTGGGAAAATAACTTTGATACTTTTCAGAGGATTGAGTATAGTGTGAGTCAAGAGTTAATTTATTTGTAGTGGATGCTATTAATGTCTTCACTTGATCAGTTTTTCTTTTCCTCTTGGCTCTTATGGAGCTTAAAACCAAAATAATGATCAGCCATTAGGAAGAGATTAGCATGTTTGACATGTATATTTTTCATCTATTTACCTTGCATGTATTTCTTTGTTTTTTTTAAATGTATTTTCAATGTGTAGAAAAGTACCAAAATTAGCTTAAAAACAAACCCAATTTGAAAATGGGGTGAGGAAATGGACAGAAACTTCACCAAGAAGTAGAAGAAGTAGATCCTAAGAGCCTACAGGCACATGAAAAAAATGTTCAAAGTCACTGGTTATCAGTGAAACTCAAATAAAGCGAACAATGAAATACCATTTTCCACCTATGAGAACTTAATACATTAGAAAGGAGAGTAATAACAAATACTGAAGAGGGTATAGAGGAAAAGGGACAATTCTGACCTGCTGGCAGGAATGTAAATTGGTCCAACCCTTATATAAAAACACTCTGGAGATTTATTTATAATCCAACAGTTTCTATCATGAGAAATTACTGAAAGGAAATAAAAACACCTGTGTGAAGAGCTCTATGTATCACAGCACAATTTGTAATAGCCAAAACCTTGAAGCAACACATATACCCAATGACAGATGAGTGACTAAGAAAATTTTCCTATATGTACATGATGAATACTACGCAGCTGTTGAAAATAATGAAGTCATCCCCACCTATACAAGGAAAGCTTTAAGAGCCATGAAGCAGTGATACAGAAGTCTCTCCCTTACTCTTTCACCTCCTTCTCCCTCAATTTCACTATCTGTATCCACTAAATAATAAAATATTAGAAAAAGAAAAAAATATTTTATAGAAGGCTAGAAGAGTAAAATGATTTGATTAAAACTTTCTGAAACCCTAAGTTTCCTCTTGATGAATGATATCGGCTGCATTTCATGTCAAAATATATATAAGCATGTGTGACAGGCATAGTAGTTGCACATATTCTATTGCTCTGCTAACAGAGCCTTGGCTTTTCTTAAAGCATCAAAAAGAGAAGTAGTTTTTATTAAAACAGAAAATGAAAACACAGTTGGGTTGATCTTCTTGATAAAACCTCTGTAATAAATACAAAAAAAAAAAAGCAAAAATTTAAACTTTTTGTCTACAAGAAGTAATCAACAGGGGACTGGGCAGTGGCCCACCTGGTTAAGTGCACAGATCACCATGCACAAGGACCCAGATTTGACCCCCCACTCCCCACTTGCAGGGGGTCTACTTTACAAGCTGTGAAGCAGGTCTGCAAGTGTCTTTCTCTCCCTTTCAATTTCTCTCTGTCCTATCTAATAAAAAGGGGGGGGGAAGCAATTAATAAATAAATAAATGGCCACTGAGCTCAGTGGATTCATAATGCCAGCACTGAGCCTCAGCAGTAGCCTGGTGGCAATAAAAATAAATAAATATATAAAAAGAAATAATGAACATGAGCACTGTAACTAATTATCATTATTCTTTCTGTAATCAATGAATAAAAAGTTGGCTAGATTTTAAACATTTCCTAATTTACTTGTTACTTTATTTAAATTTGAAACATAATGGAAGGCCATTTTTCATTTAACCTACACTATAATTTAATGCTTCCAAATGAAAATTTTTCATTTGTTGCAGTAATTTTAGATTAAACGTGGGATGGTATGTACAGAAACATGAAAAGCAAATCTCTTGAGATTTTCAGAACCTTTCAACAGAAATAACAATGAAAGTAATATAAACCATAAGAGTGTTAGTGGAAAGAATAAAATAAAATGAAGAACTCTGAACAGAATAGGACATTAAGCATTGCTGTGACCCCAACAAGAGTTTGGGACTATTAGAATACAAATGACATCAGCCTGAGGAGGAACACACAGAGAAGGGAAGGTATAAAGCATGGCACTTGGAGCAGGTCACTGCTGCTTCTTCTCCTGGTCAGAAGCATCTCAACCAAGCTGCACCAGGTATCCGCCATGGCTACTTCTCCTAGGAACTGAACACATGTAACTCTGCTAGCCAGTAAACTTTTAGACCCTTCTACAGCCATGAGCAACCTTTACCAGAGCTGATAATTGTTTATCTTATGGCATTAAACTTTTGATAACGATACTCAGACTTTATGGACCTAGTGTACTCTTAACCCTTTATAATAAGTGCTTATTTTGCCTTTTACCTGTTTCACCCTAATAAACTTTGTATTGTTTAAACCAGTTCCCAGCTCCCTGCTGTGAATCCTTTCACACACCGCAGCAGCCCCACAAACCCTTTTTAAGTTAAATGACAACAAAGCATGAAAACAGAACAAATGCATATGTGATAATAGAGAGACAATATTTACTAAACATTTTTCACTTCCCTATTATTATACTAAAGAGAGTTACATTTGGGCTTCAATCAAAAATGGTAGCCTGTTGGTATGCTTCTAATTCTGCTTCTAAAACCCCTTCTGTTTCATTGGTTTAATCCCCCCTGCTTAACACTGTATTCTATTTACATAACCACTGTTAACTAAGCACCATCCTGCCTCCAGGGCATTGGTTTAATCCCCACTGGTTTACATGTCTTTTTGCTCTGCCCCCTCTCCTAGTACACCCTGATTTCCACCAGTCTTTTTTCGCTCCACCCTCTCTACGTCGCATCCTATTTCCACCCTACTTAGGCAAGTATTTATATAAGGACAGGACTGTGATTAGAAATAGCTTTCTGACTTATACTATCACTAGCATTTTATGATATACTATGCCCTTGATTCAGTAAGTAAACTGCAGTAATACAAGTAATGCTGGGAATACTGTGAGAACCAGGTTGAGTGTGGTGAGACTTTATCCATTGAAAAATGGGGAACTAAGGAAACGACTCTCCCTGTCAGACTCCCTCTCTTGATAAGGTTGAGCTGGGGAGGGGTACGGGCTTCAGTTTTTTTGCTTCCCTGTCAGTCACTTCCTGTCTCCAAAAACCCTGTATTTTTCTGCCTCCAGCGGCTCAGCATTCCTTAAAATATTAAGCCAGCTTTGCATTCCTTGATACAATGACCCACTCTCTTATTATCTACATATCAATGTTCTGCTTTGTCTAACAAATGACTTAAGGTCTCCTCCCTATTTCCCCACCCATTCTACTCATTTGATATATTATTTTCCTACCCTCAAGACCCTCACTGCCTGCAGGGTATTATTAATCCTACCAATTAAACCCCTCACTACAGTTGCTAAGGAAGTTCCTACCTTTCCCAGTCCCATTTTACCCTTCTCTGCCCCTTTCCTAACCATGTACGGTATTGTCAAGCCACTTCTGTTTCTGACTTGGGACTTTCTTTTTCCAGCATAGAAGAGCCCGCACACTCGGACCAGGATCCTTACGGTGGCCCTTGCACTTTGCACCATGTGCACTTAACCCGTTGTGCTACCACCCAACTTGGGGGTGCTCAAATGAATAAAGATTTGAACTGCCTTGCCACCACTAGCTTGATTCCTGGGTCATCTCTCTCATGTCATAGCCCAACAAAGTAAACTTTCAAGTAAAGATCTACTCAGGTCTGTGAAATAGTTCATGTAGATAGTATGCTGCTTTGCATGTATGCAACCATAATCAAGTCCAGTCCCCACTACATCAAAGGAAACTTTGTTCTGTAGTTTCTTTCACTCTTTCTCTATTAAAAAAAAAAAAAGAAAAGATTCAGGCCCCATGACCCAAGAGAAAGACCAACAACCCCTCATTGTGTTACAGAAAGTTTTGATGCTGTAGTGTCTCTCTCACTTTCATTTTTAAAAATATTTACTTATTTATTTTCCCGTTTGTTTCCCTTGTTGCTTTTAATTGTTGTTGTTACTGATGTCCTCATTGTTAGATAGGACAGAGAGAAATGGAGAGAGGAGGGGAAGACAGGAGGAGAGAAAGATAGATACCTGCAGACCTGCTTCACCGCCTGTGAAGTGACTCCCCTGCATATGGGTTGCTAGGAGCTCAAATCAGTATGCTTATGCTGGTCCTTGCCCTTTGCACCATGTGTGTTTAACCTGCAGCACTACACCCCTTATTCCTTTCTCTCACTTTCTATCTGAAAAAAAAGTTAACCTAGAGCACTGAAACTACCTAGACTTTTGGTGAAAATATCAGTACAACAGTATTTATTCCTTTGTAGAAATTATTTGCATTCCTGTATGCTCATCTATGCTGGAAACTCTAATCTCACTAAAATATCTGAGAATTTAGAATGAAAATCAAATGGTATAATTTGAGTATTCATGTAATACAAAATTTTATTATTGTACATATCAACCAAACAGTTTTTCAGTAACCATATTTATTCCTTCTCTTCAATTACTGTTAATCACAATGATTATGCTAATCTAGGTTGTATATAGTATACAAGAAATCACAAGGAGAATCATTTTAGACTAAACAGCCAAAACGTGATGCACAGTAGACACAAATAATTGAATTGTAAATAATTTGAATTAGGGCATATGCTGAATAAATAGTAAACTTATTTAAATACCAAAGGGCAGGCATATTTTTTTATTCAGAATGGTATACTATAGTATATATCTCTTGATTGTGTTTCATTTCAGTCTTTATACACTTTCACATTTTGAAACAATAGCTGCTCAAAAATTGTCATAGTATGGGGGTCAGGAGGTAGCATGGCAGGTTTAGTACACATAGTGCAAAGCACAAGGACCTGCACAAGGATCCACAGAGCATGGCCCCGGGTTCCCTTCCTTCAGGGGAGTTGCTTCACAGGCAATGAAGCAGGCTGGAGGTGTTTTTCTCTCCCCTTCTCTGTATACCCCTCCTCTCCCCATTTCTCTCTCTGTCCCATCCAGCAATGACAACAGCAGTAACAACAATAACAATAATAACAGTAACAAGGGTAACAAAAGGGAAAATAAATAAATATTATTTTTAAAAAATCATCATAGTCATAGTTAATTTGTAGTCATATAAATCACGTTTAAGTAATATGAGAGGGGGAAAAACTGATTGAATGTCTCAAACTTTTTAAATCACAGACTGAATCTTTTTAATACATAGGCTGAGTCTTTGATATGTTGAGTCTCTTAAAAGCTTAGTCCAGGGAGAACAAAAGCAACTAGTGGCATAGCTATCTGCAAATAATGTCAAAGGACATTAAATATGGTGAGGGTGTGTATGATACAGCAAATCCTAACAAAGGGATTTTTCAAAGTTAACCCAATTGCCAAACAATGTGATTATTGCAATAACTAACTATTGTCTTCTTAACCCCTAAGACAACAGGAATCTCTCGCTTCCTCTATAGAGCCTATGTTTCTCCCAATCCTGGAACCTTTGGGGGTGGGGCTTACTTCCATGCATGCTTCTCTCAAGTCAGGCCAAATGATATTGCATCTGCCAATTCCAACCTAATCAATGCAACAAGTACCATTTCAGCATACTTCACCTCAGACTGTGTACAGAGACGTCAGGCATGGATTGCCAACTCTTCACCCTCATTACTCAGGTGAGACCTTTCCTTTCATGGTATTCTCTAATTCCATTCCAGGAGGTTCACTTCTTAACAAAGTTCTAATAAAAAAAATAGAATAAAATAAATAAAAATCGTCATAGTAATAGTCATGTGTAAGTAGACATTTCAGCTAATTTGTACCAACAACATCATCTGCTTCTCCATTATTTAAGCTTAGGATAATGATGAATGCATTTACAGAGTTCTTAGGGAGTTAAATTGTGACATTTTACCAGAGCTTGGTAGCAAAAATACAAGAGATATCTCTAAAAAAAAAAAAATACAGTTTAAGGAGCATAAAAATATGTATATATACTTAACAAAATAACTTTCTATGCTTATAAACCATGTGAAAAAAGTTATTAAAGTTTTATAATAGGGGCCAGGTGGTAGCATCTGGTTGAGCTCACGTGTTACAATGTGCAAGGAACTGAGTTCAGGCTCCTGGTCCCCACCTGCAGAGGGAAAGCTTAACAAGTGGTGAAGCAGGGCTTCAGGTGTCTCTTTCTCTCTCTCTCTCTCTCTCCACTTTTCTCTCAATTATTGGCTATCTCTATCCAATAAATAAATAAAGATCATTTTAAAAATTAAAAGTAAAATTTTATAATAAAATAATACATTGGACCATAGAGATAATTCATCATGTAGGATGAACAAATCATTTTGATTGGGTCTGTTTGGTTCCTTAAGATATATCCCCAGGAAAGGAATTGGAGGGTTATAGAGTATATTCACTTCGAGTCTTCTGAGAGTTCTCCAGACTGCTCTCCACAGGGATTGGACCAAATTATATTCCCATCAGTAGAAGGGTTCCTTTGTCCCCACAACCTCTCTAGCATTTGTTGCTGTTACCTTTTCTGATGTGTCAGACTCTCACAGGAGTGAAGTGGTATCTTATTGTTGTCTTTATTTGCATTTTTCTGACAATCAATGACTTGAAACTTTTTTTTTCATATGTCTGATGGCCTTTTGGATCTCTTCTTTGGTGAATATTCTGTTCATATCTTCTGCTCATTTTTGAATGGAGTCATTTTTGCTCTTCTTGTTGAGTTTGGTGAGCTCTTTATATATATATTTTGTTATTAGCCTCTTATCTAATGTATATCGCCTGTAAATATCTCCCATTCTGTAAGGGGTCTCTTTGTGTGGGTGTTGTTATCTTTTGCTGTGCAAAAGCTTCTTAAAATGCTATAGTTCCATTGGTTTATTTTTTATTTAGTCTTCTTTGAAAATGAATTTGTATCATTGAAGATGACTTTAAAAATATATGGAAAGAATTCTGCCAATATTTTCCTCTAAGTATTTTATAGTTTCTGGTTTAAAATCCAAGTCCTTGATCCACTTGGAATTTATTTTTGTGTTTGGTAGAATGTAGTGGTTCAGTTTCATTCTTCTGCATGTTTTAACACATTTTTTCCCCAGCACTATTTGTTGAAGAGACTCTCCTTTGTCAAAGATTAGATATCCATAGGGCTTACTTTTGGGCTCTCAATTCTATTCCACTGGTCAGTGTGTTTATTTATGTTCCAGTAGCAAGCAGTTTTGATTACAATGGCCCTATAATACATTTTGAGGTCTGAGAATATGATACCTCCAGTTCTGTTCTTTCTTCTCAAGATTTTTTTGGCATCTCTAGGTCTTTTCTGGCTCCAGATAAATATTTGTAGCTTTTGTTTATTCTCCTAAAAAAAATAATTGGGTGGGATCATGATAGGGATTGCATTAAATTTGCATATGGCTCTGGGTAGTATATACATTTGATGATGTTAACTCTTTTAACCAATGAACATGGAATTTGTGTCTTTTTCTACTTCCTTGAATAGTGACTCATAATTTTCAGTATACAGGTCTTTCACTTATTTTGTTAGGTTTATTCCTAGATATTTTATTATTTTTGTTGCAGTGGTAAAATTGATTGATTTCTGGATTTCTTCTTCTTCCAACTTAGTGTTTGCATAGAGGAATGCCACTAACTTTTGTATGTTAATTTTGAAGCCTGACACCTTACTATATTGCCTGATAATTTCCAAGAGCTCCCTGCTGGATTCTTTGTTTTTCTGTGTATACTATCATATTATCTACAAATAGTGAGAGGTTGACTTCTTCTCTTGCCATCTATATATCTTTAACTCCTTGCTCCTGCCTGATTGCTATGACAAGAACTTCCAACACTATGCTGAATAGCAATTTTGATAATGGGCAACCCAGTCTAGTACCTGATCTGAGGGGGAATACTTTCCGTTTTCCGTCATTGAGTATGATGTTGGCTGTAGGTCTCCTGCAGGTCTTTCAACACAGTAATGAATACACCTTACTAAGTGTGCCACCACTTATTTCCTTAATTAACACTGTTGTTAATGTATGCCCATGGAAACATGACATTCTGGTAGGAAAGGATTTGCCCATGGGACAACAGGTATATGGAAATATCTGTACACCTTTTCAGATTTTGCTGTGAAGCTAAAACTGCTCTTACAATAATGCATGGACATATAGTAAATAATAATAAAAAACAAGAATAAAAGTCTTTGTTCTACCATTTTCACTTGAGTAGTTTTTAATTAGATAACATTCTATTGCGTTTGTTTACTTACTTGAAAACTAACTGTAGAATATAGTAAGAATCAAGTTAAAGTACATTGCACATGTGTTTATCTTAAAACACTATAGTCAGTAGTTACTTCACATAATAAACATTAAATAAGCTTATTTAATTATTTTACGTGTATCATTTTAAGTAATGTATATAAGAAATGTATTGCAATATAGTAAAAATAGAAATGTATCTAATTTTAAACAAAAAGTCATCATTTATAGAGTCTATATCCATTGGTAGTTTATAATCCCAGACACTGATATCTAATCACAAAATTAAGTCGAATATATTTTTCACTTTACCAAGTCATTTTTCACTACATTTTTATTCCTTTTTCTCCATTATCTCTTTTCAAAGGTATATGCAAACCCATTTTGAAGCTGAATTCCAAACTGAATCTCTATTGTTAATAGTCTTAAGTAATTTAACAGTAGACAACCATGTGTTTCAAAATTCCTTATCTGACTACTTTGGCAATGGTGGCAGAATGAGTCCTATTGTATATGTATATGTTTATTTACATATATAAGTATAGTGCATCAGAGGCTTCATGAAGGCTCACTTTCACTGCTCCTTTGTTATTATTAATATTTTTTCATTAGTCTAGAGACACAGAGATGGGGTAATACGACAGCACTGAAGCTTTCTCCATTGCCATCACACCATTCATGTGGTACTGGGATTCAAACCTAGGTTGCGCACACAGCAATGCCAGTGAATTCTCTCTCTCTACCTATTGTATTTTAAATTATTGTTATTAAACAATGAAAGATATAACACATTATTCAAAGTTAGGGGCATAGAGTCAATCTAGCATTTCTCAGTTTCCTACTCAGCATGACTAAGGTGATGTAGGAGGCAGGGTATTAATATCATCTACTTTCACCTGCTTTTAGTATTTCTTATGTAAAGTAATCCTTTCTGACTTGAGTCCTGTTACCTTCTAATACCTATAAATTTTACTTTACTTTCATCTCCAAATACATATAATGGCTTCTATGATATGTTCAAACTCTTTTATAGTATTGTTAACCTGAAGTGAAGCCTATATTTAAAAATTATGTACCCTGGAACAGGCAGATGTTGCAGGCTGAACCAATAAGACAATAACTCTTGTCTTGGAGAAATAGAATTGGAAATAAGAGATATTGCGAGTTTGAATAGGTACCTTCAATAGAAAACTTTTCTGTGGATTCACAGAATGACCCTTGCTGCTCTATATGCACCAAGTAACAATGAAGACTGATCTTCAAGGGATAGTGCAGAGAGAGAAGGAAGCTGATAGTACATTAAAGAAAAAGAAGGAATAAAGAAAAAGAATGGTCATTACCTGAAGGGAAAGAGGTATTTCCAAATTCTGGAAGGATTAAAAGTTCCTGTTGCAGTTCATACATTCAAGACCTCCCCTTGAATGTATAGAGGAAACAAAGAAACAAAAACCAAAACTAAGACCATAGTTAAGTCCACAGAATAAATAGTATTTGTGGTTTATTATATCAAATTTATTTTTATTATTTGTAGCAAGCATATTTTAATTTATATGTACATCTACCTTTAAAGTGATAATTTCAATTTAAAGTGTTTGTTTAATTAAAAAAGATAGTTATAAAGCATGTGATGCTTATATATCAACTCTTCTAAATATCCAGATATCTTTGAGATTTAGACTTACATCCCAGTTCTAAACACCTGGGGAGCATAGCACATTCTATGGGTGATAAACATCAGGACCAGGGGATTTCTTGGAAGTGGTAGATGTCCCTGGTGATTTTTATAAGACTCAAGATTATCAGTCTGTTTATATGCATTTCTTGAACTCTATTTTGGCCCTACAGGATAGGTCTCATATAATAAATCAAAACAATCCTTTGCCCCATAAACAGAGATGATGGAAGAATGTCTTTTATTAAATTCCAATCCTGGGTGAGGTAGAAAAAAAACTTCACATCAAAATTACAAGCTGTGTAGGCTTCATAAGGGAAAATATATACAATGAAAAACTTTGTTATTAGCTATTTTATCAATTGGAAGTCTGAAAAGTGCTGCACTTCTGGCATAGCCATACAAATCTGGTCTCTAGAAATCCAAAAGATTGACAGTCTTAAATTATTTTGAAGTGTTTCTGACAAAAAAGACAAGTTTAAAATGATGCCTAGTTGCTTAACCTAAGCTGAATCTGCGGAGAGCAGGGGCAGGGGGTGAGGTAGAGTGGGGGAGGGCTCATTCCTTCTAGAAAAAAGCCACATTGTTGGAGCAAATGCACTTAAAATTTTAGTTCAGTAGAAAATGTAGAAGTTTTTGGTACGAGTTGATTAAAGATGTAGGGATTTATGTGTTTCTCAAAGGAAAGGTGAGGGAAGTTTACAAGGGAATGGCTTCATCTCAGGGAACTCTACAATGAAGGAGTCATTCAAGCAGTTATCTGGAAGAAGGCAGCAATCAAGAGTGAGGAGGAAGAACCCTATGAATTCCTAATACAAAGAGCTTAGAGATTTCCCTTGAAAAGTGGTTTGGGAGAAAAGCACAGGACTTGCATGTGTAAGATTGTGGGTTAGAGTGTCTGCTCACCAGAAGAATTCAGAGATTCTAATCATTGGTTTGGAATAAGTTACTAATTTTCTGGTGTCTACGGTAACATTCCATCAGAAGTGACATAATCAAGGTAAGAGAAAATAAGAGCCCTTTGCCAAAGAGATGAAAGAAAACTAACTTTAAAAGCCCAGTGATAGCTTCCATTTCCTTTCAATGAAGAAATCAAAATCAGCAAGTAATGAATCAGAACTTTATGTTGTTCAGGAGGTGGCACAGTGAATAAAGCAGTGTATTCTCCACCATGAGGTCCCAAGTTCAATTCCCAGAAGCACAAGTACCTGAGTGATGTCTGGTTCTTTCTCTCCTCCTATCTTTCTCATAAATAAATAAATAAATAAATTCAGAATTTTATTAGCCCTGTGAGGAAAAGCAGTTGGCTCTTCAGCAAAAAATAAATAAATAAATAATCACATGATTGTGTTTAATTTGGATCTGTAAGTAGAGGAATAGCTAATATGACACATTCTACAATAAGAGAATCACTCAAGAGGTTATCTGGAAGGAAGCTGCAGTCAAAAGTGAGATGAAGAGTAAGAACTGAGTGAATTCTTACAACTGAAAGATTCTAGCTTTGGCCTGAGAAGTGGGTTGGGGGAAGAGCACAGGAGTTGCATATGTGAGATTTTAGGTTAGATTCTCTGGGTTAGGTAAAGTAATAGAGTGGTACTCCTGTCAATATCTCTCAGGTTGAAATAAACAAGCAAATCGATATTAAAAAAAAATAATAAGGAAAGATAAAGGTTGAGCGATTGTTGGAGTCAAGAAGCAACTGTGACTACTAGAAAATTCCATGTTCATGTAGGAAAGTGGGCATTGCATTTACAGAGCCAGTGCTATCAGGCCTGTTTGGGGCTTTAGAGTTAGGTCCAGGTGAGTCTAATGTCTAAAATAATGGTTATGCAAAGAGGCTTACATGCCTGAGGCTTTGAGGCTCCAGGTTCAATTCTTCGTACTGCCATAAACCAGAGCTAAGCAGTACTTTGGCATGAATAATAATAATAATAATAATAATAATAATAATAATAATAATTAAATGAAGTAGTCTCAGAGTCATCACTCAACTCTTTCCCAGAAATTCTCCATTTATATCACTTAGGTAAAGTCATACTAAAAAACTTTGTTTGTGTTTTAGCTTCCTCAAATGTAAAAACTGAATAAAATAGCACCACTTCAAGATTTTTCAGAAAACTTACATATATTCTAACATAAATTGCCTATTAAAATATTAGAAAACATTTCAATTAATCTTATATATACTTTTCTATCCCTTACTTATAGACAACATAGTATCTAAAATGTATCAGCATATAAACACATGCTTAAAAATAAATTCATGAAGGGAAACATGTAACCAGGTAATATTAAATCTGAAGAGATAAATAATGCCTCAAATTCCATGAAAGGTTTTTTTTAATGATAACAAGAGTATAGGTCATACAATGTATACCATAAAAAAAAAAAAAGAGTATATACTAAAACCACAATGCTATATTATTTCTTTTTTTTTTTTTTTTTTTTTCTAACCAGAGCACTGCTCAGCTCTGGCTTATGGTGGTGGGTGCAGGTGATTGAACCTAGGATTTTGGAGCCTCAGGCAAAAGAGTCTCTTTGCATAACCATTATGCTATCTACCCCTGCCCAAATGCTATATTATTTCTTCCCATTTTATTCTCGTATCATGGTAGAACAATAGTTAAATCTCCTATCTGCTGGTCCAGACATTACTACTCTCAATTTAATTTGCTCCTTATATGAGTCATTTGCCTTCTTGGTTCAAGATCTCAGTCCATTATTCCCCCACCTCCTTGCTTCACCCTCCCATCATTTTGCATCAGTTCTTTTCCATTCAGTCTCTGAATCTCAGATAAACTGCCACTTCCTCAAGAATAATTTCCTATTCCTTGAACCAACCTAGATTAAAAAGAAATGATACTACTTTTGATTTTTTAATATTCTTTTTAAAAATATATTATTTATTCCCTTTTGTTGCCCTTGTTGTTTTATTGTTGTAGTTGTTATTATTGTTGTCGTTGTTGGATAGGACAGAGAGAAATGGAGAGAGGAGGGGAAGACAGAGAGGGGGAGAGAAAGATAGACACCTGCAGACCTGCTTCACTGCTTGTGAAGTGACTCCCCTGCAGGTGGGGAGCCAGGGTGTGAACTGGGATCCTTACATTGGTCCCTGTGCTTTGCGCCACCTCGCTTAACCTGCTGTGCTACAGCCTGACTCCTGATTTTTATTATTCTTATCATGTCTCTTTTCTTATTGCCAAACTCACACAGATGTATACACAAACATACATGCATGCATGTATGTATGAACATACATGAAAAAACTGATTGCAAGCTAGAAGACTCAAGATTAGATTTTGTTCAGCTTTGTATCTCTTGCATCTAGTGTGATGCCTGGGACATGATAAAGGAACAATATCTACTTGTTACATGAATTGAATAATGAAAATCAAT
Source organism: Erinaceus europaeus (assembly GCF_950295315.1). Taxonomy (NCBI): domain Eukaryota; kingdom Metazoa; phylum Chordata; class Mammalia; order Eulipotyphla; family Erinaceidae; genus Erinaceus; species Erinaceus europaeus. The sequence continues at coordinate 161,995,654 of NC_080164.1, forward strand.
TAAATAGAACTTTTCTCCCAAAATGATAACTGACAAATAAGTTAAAAACATATTTCTCCAAACCTCCAAATGCATCACTTTAACCATCAACAATGGTTTCTCCATATCTTAATCTAGCTCTTTAGCTAAGTTTTAAATCTTCATTCCTACTAATCAGTTCACTGCAAGACAGTGTATATGGAAATTGCTTTCTAGAATTGCCCTTTTCTATATAATATGGCATAATTCTTGAACTTCCTTAATTTAGGGAAAGTATTACAGGGGAGACACAACAGTTCTTTATATGAACTGTTAACCCACATATACAGAAAGAAATAAAAAGGAGATATTCTCGATTGACTTTTTATCTACTTTATATTTACTTCAATTTTTATTGTTATTTATTACTACTTACTATCTGCTCCTTTACTTTATTGGGGACTAATGGATTTCAGTACAGTTGTTGACATATGGGCGTAGTTTCTCATCTCATAAAGAGCAACATGAAACACAAAATCTGTATCCTTTAGCTGCTCATGGACATACTGTACTACATAAAATATTCCACATGGGATCTCAAAATATCTCCTTCTGTTATGACTGTAGCTCATACCAAACTAGTTAATCTATGTAGAGAAAAATAATGTTTTGCATATGACACAGACCAACATATATACACACATGGCTGAAAAATGGGAGAAAATCAGACAAAAGAGAATGATTATCTACTATCATGCAGCACAATAGAAATTCTGATTATAATATTACATTGTTACGCTTCAGCGTTTTGGAGTCCAATCACAGGCTACTGTAGAAATTTAACGAGTGATGGTTGATGTATTCTTGCAAAATATTTTATAAAAACATTTCCATTACATAAACTAAATGCATTTATATGTTTCTGTTTTCTTTAACCATTTTTAAAAAAGAGAGAGAGAATCATGCTTTGAAGAGAATCATTAATTCTCTGAGAAAGCAAAAATTCAATTTTGAATGCATCAAGCAAGAATATAAAAGATGCCATGTATAGCAAAATAGCTTAATTTGATCTTACTCTGATTTAGTTAGAGACCCCTACAATTAAATCTCATTAAATCAGTTATAGGGAGGGTTTGTGCACCCTTGGGAATTACTCACAAACATAAAAGGCCCCCAAATCTATATTTTATTTTATTTAACATTCAAAAGGTTAGGGGAGGGAGGTGACACTCTTGACTGAATGCACATTTTACTATACAAAAGGGTTCCGGTTCAAGCACCCATCCCCCACCTGCAGGAAGAAGGTTTCAGAAAGCAATGCTACTAGTGTCTATTTCCCTCCCTCTCTATCTCCTTTCCTTCTCAATTTCCCTCTGTCTCCATCCAACAAAGCAACAACAAAATGCAGTTGACTGAAAAAACAAAAACAAACAAAAATCCAGCAGTCAGTGCCTTTACCTGGCAAGCTTAGGAAAATAACTAACTAGAGAAAATCCGGGAGTCTTCCTCTATGTTATTTATAAATAGTTATTTGCAACTAGAAGAAACTTAAACCACATAAATTCAGTTCAGGAGTTTAAACTAAATGTTTTATTTGCATGCATAATATATTAAACTATTCAAGGTGTTAGAAAATTAGGGAACATAAAGATATGTAAATACAAGTTTATTACTTTGTACTAGTAAACCAATTTGCAAATCCCTGCTTTGTGTCAATCTATGAAATCCTGAACAAATTCTTACTGTAATTTTTTCCATAACAGGCACTTACAGAACTGCAATTTGAAGTCACACTTCTTATCAAGTTTAAAAAGTAACTAAACTTCTCTTAGCAGATCAAATCAATGATAACAGAGGGGTGATTATGGGTAGCATTCTTGAGAGAAGAAAACATGATATCTTGCCTGTAGGGACTAAATCTAGTATGGCAAATACTAGCTTCCAGTCACTAAAATGCACTGTGATAAATATTTAAACAAAATATCTAAACTGAAGGTTTGGTGGTTGCAAACTAGTTTGATTACATATGTTTACTATATACCAGCACCCAAATTCAAGCCTTGGGTTTCCACCTGTAGGGGAGAATTTCACCAGCTATAACACAGGGTTAAAGGTGTTTCTTTTTATCTCCCCCTCTCATCTCCATTTCTCTCTATCTTATCAAACAAACAAAAATTCAAAAAGGGAAGGAGGGCATGGCCACTGGGGCTGAAGACTCATAGTACAAGCACCAAACCCCAGCAATAATAACCTTGATGGCAATAAAAGAAAAAAAAACCTAAACTAAGGCTGGTGAAGTAGCTCACTTCAACATTGTGCTACTTGACCATCTGAGCAGCCTAGAGTCAAGCCCATCCCACATTTGATGCAGGGGTCTTTTTCATTTCCCTTTCTTAATAGATAGATAGATAGATAGATAGATAGACAGACAGACAGACAGGTGTATGATAGATAAGAGTCATTTGGATAAAAGACCAATTCATTCTGCACCATAAAAAAAAGGGAGATGCTTTTTGAACTGAGCATGGGGATGAAAATTATATATCAGTTTTGAGGGTGCAGAAGTACATAACTTTGGTGGAAGGTGCAATATAGATCTATACACCTGTAATCTTATAATTTTGTAAACCACTATTACATAACTAAAAAAAATAGAAACAAGATAGTATTGAAACTTAAATGTTTATTCCCAAAAGATAAAGAGATTATTTGACTCTTCCTAACCATAACCCTTTCCATTTTAAAATACAAGGGAACTTTAACTTCTTAATGTTTATTATTTATATAGTATTTATAATTTATATGTAAAGTTATATAATTTTCAAGTGTTTCATTTGTTGATTCTATATATTTATTCTTTGTAATGCCATGCTACAGAGTATTTTTAGCTGTACACCCAAGAGAAAATCTTGTAACATTATAAAATATGTTCTAATTCCTTATCTCACTTGTTTTTCTGTGGCCTCTTTATTTCTATCAGAATGCACACTCATTTAAAAACACACTTAATCCAAGAATAGAAGTATACAAAGATATATAATCACAGAAAAACAGTGTATTCTCTCAAAACAGCTTTGATTTTCAAGATAAACTCAATACAGTTTGTGGGGGAGGATCAATTGGTCTTTTATCCAATAATAGGACTTAAAGATTATGCTTTAATGCTGATTGTGGACTTTCTCATAAACATCTCAGATTAACAACATTATAAGGAAGTGATACACTGCCAGGCTAGCTTCACAGGCGGGAAACAGATGACCAGGGACTCATGGCTGAGCTGGGAAGGCAGTTCAATCTTTATTGATGAGCGGGGATGCAGTTCAACAATCTAATCTAATCTAATCTCTCTTCATTAGAAAGCCCTGTCTTTTATGTCTCCTGAGGCAGAAGTGTCAGGAAGAGGAAGTACCTAGGATAGGGGGTGGGGAGAAGGAAAATAGGGAGTGAACCTGTGGGGATTAAACCAATGAAAACAATGATAATGTAAATAGACCACAGCCTCAAGCAATGCAACAGAAGGGGTCTTAGAAGCAGAATTTAGAAGCAGACCAACAATACACAATCTCTGAAAAGAGAAACTTGATAACAGAGACAACCTAGGTTGGAGGCTGGACAAATAGAAATGAAAGAAAACACATTATAGATAGAGATGGAGAAAGAATCTTTTCAGTGAGCTCTTAGTTGATACCAGATGCCTCTGTGCATTCTTTTCAATCCCCCAACACTGCAAAGTAGCTACATAACAGACCATGAGCAAGAAGAGTAAACTTTTCAGTGAATTAAATGACTACTCCCAGGCTACATGTTAGTGTGTAGAGAAGCTTAATTCTGCAACCATATTTCTCACCACCCATCTCTACATCACTTAGAATACTTTTACAGCAACATTAGATTTTTTTATTTAATTCCATGTAAGAAACTGAAAATTACAGCACTATCATAGCAAATTTTAGTAGACTGACTGTAATAAAAATAATAAAAATACTGTGATTTTGCTATGTTAAATAAATTCTTTAACAAAAGGCAGTCTACTATGTTGTCCTTTTTATGGCTAAAGAATCTTTTCTCTTAACCATCTGTCCAAATTTTTTTTAAATTTTTTAAATATTTATTTATTTTCCCTTTTGCTGTCCTTGTTGTGGTTATTGATGTCGTTGTTGTTGGATAGGACAGAGAGAAATGGAGAGAGGAGGGGAAGACAGAGAAGGGGAGAGAAAGACTGACACCTGCAGACCTGCTTCACTGCCTGTGAAGCAACTCCCCTGCAGGTGGGGAGCTGGAAGCTCAAACCAGGATCCTTATGCCAGTCCTTGTACTTTGCACCACGTGCACTTAACCCACTACACCACCTCCCAACTCCCCCCAATTTTATACATACATACATACATACATACAGAACAGGAGAATCAAAGATATTTTAATGGCATAACAGAAAACTGCTTTTCATTTCACCTGATAACACACACACACTATTGTTTATACTGTATTAAAAAATCAAGTGAAAACAGTAAGCTTTAATCCAGGTCACTAGAATTAACTTTGAATCTCTTTTCCTTTGTCATGTAGAAAATTACACCACACATAGAAAGTTGTAGTTCAGCTTCATTACTTTCATACACTTCATTAGGCTTGGACATTTAAGAGGAAATAGTCTGTGTATATATTGTAATTCTGTTGAAACAATCTCAAATCTTGAGCCGAAAATCTATTCATAAGATTTTTACTGCACTTACATTTAATGAAGAAGAAATCAAATGACTTTTATTTTTTGAGAGGAAAATCTCAGATGATGTATTTAGATATATAATTAAAATGCTTATGTACCTTGCCTAATTAAAACAAGAGACCTACTCAAAATAACAGGACATTAATGCATCCACTTATAAATAACTCAGATGAAATGCCTTTAAACTACAAGAAACAGAATAGCTGAACTTGGTTAGATGCTTTAACCTTGGAATCCATCCACTTACTTCCTTTTCATAGAAAAACCATGTTTAAAACAAATCTCATACTTATGGGGCTTTGAAAAAAAGATCTTCAATGATAGCATAGCATAAAGACAAACTGTTTAAAGCTAAAAGTTTTATATTGCTTTAAAAAATATACTTGACCTAAGTTTTATGATTACAACCCAGAAATAAACTAGTCATAAGGATTAGAAGATAGCAGTTTCTAAAGGACTTGAAGCTTTAGTGAATTTGATAAATACAAAGTAGACTCAAGGAGCTTGTCTGCTCTCTATTTGTTTAAATGTCTCTATAGAAAGAGACTCTATCCAGCCTCTATCCACCAATGTGTCCTGGAGCTCCACTTCCCCCCCTCCCCAGAGTCCCACCCTACTAGGGAAAGAGAAAGACAGGCAGGGCGACCTGTTAACAGCCATGTTCAGTGGGGAAGCAATTGCAGAAGCCAGACCTTTCACCTTCTGCATCCCACAATGACCTTGGGTCCATTCTCCCAGAGGGTTAAAGAATAGGAAAGTTATCAGATGAGGGGGTGGGATACAGAAATCTGGTGGTGGAAACTGTGTGGAGTTGTACCCCTCTTATCCTATGGTTTTGTCAATTTTTTCCTTTTTATATAAAAATAAATAATAAAATAAAAAAGAAAGAGCCTCTATCTTTAGAGATAGAAAAATTAAACCTTTAAATAAAATGTGAATGAAAATCTGGGGGCATGTCGTAGCATTTCTAAATAGTTTAATAAATAAGATAGGATAGTTGAGTCTTTACCTTGAGTTTCGAAGAGCTCAGACTTGTTTTTACGACTTTTAAGATCTTTCTTAAGCCTTGATCAGCCCATTCGGTTACAATCTTCTGTATTTATTATCTTTAAAAACTTTCAGATATGACCCATGTTCGCCCCCCTCCGTTTTTAAGTGGACTTTTGAAAACCAATCAAAATCAAATAAGAAACATTGTTTGCAATGATTTTTATGTCCCTTCCCAAGAAAATTATAGATGTGCCTTATCTATAGGGTAATAGGAAGTTTAGAAAGAATGTTATTTTATGACTTCATTCATTTTAAGATGGGTTAAAATTTCTGAAAATACTTACTGAAAATTTGAAGACCATTAACTTGAATGATTACATTAGGATACTATCATTTCCAGTAGTGGTTTATTTAAGTCAGACAATTCCTTGTATTTTCTGCCTCCAGAATTTCGCTTGGTCTCGGTGCTTGAACTATGAATCCACTGCTCCTGGAGGCCATCTTTTTCCATTGTTGTTGTTATCGATGTTGTTGTTGGATAGGACAGAGAGAATGTGAGAAGGAGGTGGGAAGATGTTGAGGGGGAGAGAAAGACACCTGCAGACCTACTTGCAAAGCGACCCCAACCCCTGCAGGTGGGGAGGTGGGGCTGGAATGCATGGGTCCTTCTGCTTCCCACTATGTGAGCTTAACCAGAGCTACCTACCCCTTCTTTCTATTTATTTTTTTAATATTTTTAAAAGTATTTTGTCATTTATTCCCTTTTGTTGCCCTTTTTGTTTTATTATTATAGTTATTGATGTCGTTGTTGTTGGATAGGAAAGAGAGAAATGGAGAGAGGAGGGGAAGACAGAAAGGAGGAGAGAAAGATAAACACCTATAGACCTGGTTCACTGCTTGTGAAGCGACTCCCCTGCAGGTGGGGAGGCAGGGGCTCAAAACCGGATCCTCAAGCCGGTCCTTGCGCTTTGAGCTACAGCCATTTAACCTACTGCGCTACAGCCCGACTAATTCTATTTTTCAGTCCTTGTTTACTTTCTTCCCTTCTTTTGCCACATATTATTAGCATCAACTATGTGCTAATAACTATGATGACAGATTATTGAATACGGACACACTGTCCTCTAGAAATTTTAAATCTAGGTGAAGGATCTATTTCATTGATACAGGTGGTCAATGGAATCCATCCTAATGATTACAGAAATCGAAATCAAACTTCCTACATAAGTTAACATTTCATTCGGGAAATGAATGTCATCTATGCTCAAACATTGCTCCACTTGTAGAATATAAAATCATTTTACTCTATCTCAAAGTTTGGTTACCCACCAGTAGTCCAACCATACATTTCTTCCCCAAGGCTTTTATATGGATCCAAGAAATAAAAATGTAACAGTCTTGGAAAGAGCAAAACAAGTATTCAATTAGCTTAACCTTGACTCATATATTCTTGTTTTTAAAAGAGGCCTTTAAATAATTCCAGAGTTGATCATCTGACATAGATTTCTAAGATTTGAATACTCATATTGATTGGCTGGGCTTACTTCTTGCAAACCCCGTATCTTTAATTTATATTAATGCCAGCTTTGAAGTTTGAGTTCTATCAATTATAAACAAACATACATAGAAGTTAAAATTCACATCAATTCAGCAGTCTTAATTAGTCCAAACTGTGCTTGCAGAGTCTCCAGAATTATTTAAGTCTTCTTGAAAAGTCACAATTCCACAAAGCAGTGCATTCTATCCACCTGGGACAGCCTCTGAAGTTAACTTCTCCTTGGCCTCTGAAGTTGTCACTTCAGCTGGTGAGATGCCTCTGATTGATAGGATTTTTTTCCCTGAGGGGGATATTCATCCAGAGAATTATAAAGTGTGTCTCTGGTTTCTGAGAGGTTGTGTATAAATAGTGGGCTACCTGCCTATGTCAGAAAGGTTAGTGAAGGAGCGCCAGTGGCTCAATCGGTTAGCGCGCGATACTTATACAGAAAGGTTAGTGAAAATGTGATACCATGTGTCAAGAAGGTGAGAGGAAATCTTACAGGGTATTCTGGGGCCAGTGGCCTGAGCTTTGATTTATTTTTGGCAATATGATAAAATCGTCTTTGTCTGAATTTCTTCACATGAAAGGTGAGAAGATGATGAATTTCTTCATAGGTTTGTTTTTAATGTTAAATAGCAAATTATGATTAGTGAAGTTCTGAGGCTAGACAAGATGAATAGTAATGTATATAATTATATACATGCCAAATTACTTTATATTCTATTAGTCACTTTTATTAATACTCTCAAAAATTTATTTTCATTTTTTCTTAATATTCAGTTTTATTTCCCTTAGTTTTAGCGGCTCATGGTAAATTGGGGGTCAAGAAATTTTACAATAAAATAATTTGGTTCTCTTTGATATTATAATTCTGTTTTAGTATTTATTTTTGCAGAACTGAGGTCTCACATATAGATGATTTTATCACTTCTTGGCCACTTCTTCATTTAGATAGAAATTACAATGTTGGCATTCCCTCGGTGCCATGTACTCTATCAATAGCATGTGGTGCCTTAGTTAGTTAGTTAGTTAGTTAGTTAGTGAGATATCACTCCAGGCCACACAATAATTTCTTGAGAGAAATCAACTACATTTACAAAAGTTTTATTACAGAGCAGTTTTACTTTATCATAACTGATTCCTCTTGATCACTGAAAATATCTAATTTACATATAAACCAGACTTTTTTAAGATATAAAGTTGGGCAAAATGGTTAATGAACAGAAATCAAAAAGTTGGAACATAACAGATGTGAATAGGGTGGAAGACATTTAGGAAACCCACTTTAGACATGCTCCTAGGAGGCCACAACTATCATAGTTTTTGCTTGAGTTTGATAGCTAACATGGAGTTGGATAAATGTATTGTATGAGAGATGGTGTCAGAGTAGAGAGAAGGGCTAAAAAGTGAATGGAGAGACACAGATGTGATTACTTAACCACACACATGAACCTTACCATTTTTTTATTAGTGATTTACAAAGTTACAAGACAACAGAGGTATGACTCCACATCGTTCCCACTACCAGCATTCTGAATCCCCAATCCCTCCATTGTAAGCTGTAACAGCTCTCCTAAGGTTGTAGATGTGGATCAACTATTATTTCTATAACTGTCCATATTTGTGTGTAATTTCCCATTTAAAAAAAAAATTCACCTTCTATTCTTTTCCAAGTCACACATAAACCTATTACTATATCCAAATATCCCTCTCTATTTCCTCTACTCTCTTTGGGTCCTGATGGAGTTGGAGTTCATATCTTTCTGGTCATCTGTCTTCTCCCTATTACTTCTCCCCCCACAGGGATATGAATAAAAATATATTTGGGGTGCAGAAGGTAGGAGTTCTAGCTTCTATAATTGCTTCTCCAGTGAATGTGGGTGTTAGGAGGTCAATCCATACCATTTTGCTAGTGGGATAGAGCTCTGGAGAAGTGAGGTTCAGGACACATTGGTGAGTTTGTCTTCCCAGAGAAGTCAAGATGGAATTATGATAGTGACTACAACTTGGTGTCTGGTTGGTGACAGGACATAAAGTTTGACAAAATAGTTCATGAGCATAAACCAAAAAGTAGGGACATAACAGATGTGAATAGGGATCTTAGAGTGGAAGGAAGCTAGGACTTACACTTTAGGCATGCTACAAGGAGCCGACAACAATCATAGTTTTTGCTTGAGGTTGATAGCTAACATGAAGTTGATTAAAATATTGTTGAGATGGTGTCAGAGTAGAGAGAAAGGCTAAAAAGTTGGGTTAGGGCAGAGAGTAGCTCCTGTTCTTGAAAAAAGAAATCTATGAATAAAATTAATTGTTTATATCTATCCACCTGACCCAGGGCCTGTTTTTATATATTTATATTTAGCACACGGGTCTATGTAACCTATTAGTCCCTGTTGATCTGAGCTTGTAGTTCATGGTCACAGCTGGGGACATTGCAGGCTGCGCTCATTTCAGGATCAGTATTCCTCAGGTGGCAGGGCAGGATGACCCAGCTTCTCTTCAGCAACTGGGGAAGTTCCTACCATGGCTGCTTTATGGTGAAGGCAAGATCCTGGGAAGACCTGCAAGAGGGCTTATGATGATGAGTGGACCTCAGCCTTTTTTTTTTTTTCTTCCCATTTTTTCCAATGATATGCCTGCTGAATAAAGAAAACTTCAGGAAAATGTATTAAAGAATAAGGTCATATGGCCAGCAACAGTGGAGAAGTCATCTGTATGAAAATTACAAGAGCTTTTTTCTTTTGAAGACTATTCATAGCAGCAAGAGACCAGGCTCACCTTGCATCTACCTGCAAAGAAATATAGATGAAGTGACAATTGTTTCCAATTTACCCAAATACTGATCTCAGAAACTAGTCCATCTTTTTAGTGTGATACTTTCGCAGACCACTTATAGGACTTAGGCACAGCTAAGAAAAAGTCACACAGAATTCAAAGGAAGAGCCCACTTGTCACACGTCAATACAGAGACAAGAATGAAATTATTTTTAGTCTTAATTTACTGCAAATATAAGAGGAACTGCTTCATAAAGACTAAAACTATACTGTTTTTATTTTTATCTGTTTATAAATAATGTTGGCAGGTTTTGTTTTCTGTCAAAAGCTTTTCAAGATTGTGCATCATTGTCAGTGAACAGCATGGCTTATTATAATCTACTTATGAATTTCACTACTAGAGTATCACATTTTTATTACCTTTTAATACAAGAGATGAAGTGCTAAGGTGGTTCAAAGTGAATAAAGCATTCTTCTAGCTTTAAATGTCATTAAGTCTGTTGCCTAAATACTGTGGGTTATTGCCATTTGATTTACTTGTACTCACTGCAAATGGATTCCCTTTACCATCTGTAAGCTCTTAGTGTCTACATCAAACAAGAAAAGACAGGAAATGTGAAAGTACCATTTTCACTCATTACAACTAACTTGGCACCACAATCGACTCAAAGAAGTTGTGTAGAAAAAAGAAAGAAAATGGCTTTTTAAACAAGTAGTAAATGGTTCTGAATGTCTTTGGTTTACTCATATATTACGTACAATTTATATTGTCTGTTGTGTTTTATCTTGGGAAAAAAAGTTAAAAAATAAGGCAGAAAAATAGGTCTTGCACAAACATAATAATGCATATGGATTTTCAAAAACAAGCGTCATTCATAACCATAGATTCATTTTTTTAATCTCAACAGCAGATTGTAATCTCCTCTTAAAGTAAGAGACTATCTTAAGACTTTTTCAAATTGTGTTATGACTAATACTGGAGTCTAACTTTTCATGTAAATTGTCATTTTATGTTTTTTTCTTAGTTATGGTCAGAACTAGAACATTCAAAGGCAAAAATAAAAGTATGTACTAATTAAAAATGCTTATTTTTAGCTTGTCTTAATCAAAAAAAAAGAAGAAAGAAAATAGAAAACAAAGGGAAAGGGATGGAATTCAGAGACAGAGAATTGGAAAGATAGAAAAGAGAGAAAAGTCAAGAAGAAAATAAAGTTGCAGAACATTGAGAACAGTGTGTGGGGAGATCCATAGGAAAGAGGGGGGTACTTTTAATTAATTTCCACCATGTCTATGTAACTGATACTGCTTTAAAACTTGAATAATCTATATATTGTTTCTTTGACACCAAGGTTCTTACTGGAGCTCAATGCCTATATAATGCCAAACATCTTCAAGGCCATCCCTTTAGTCCTTCCTCCATTCCTCACTCCTCATTTCCCTCTCTCTCTCTCATTCTTTCTCCCCTCCCCACACCCCCTTCACTACTACACCAGTGGTGAAGCTTCACCGCAGAAGATGGGGCTTCAGTGCTTGAATTTGGATCCTCTGGCATAATCTGTTCTACATTTTACCTAGTGAGTGAGTCAGCACCTAGCCCCTATTTTTGTTCTCAGATGAGAAATGAATATCTTTGTGTGTATGCATATATATATATCATATTATGTGATATTGCAAATATATATGTGTGTTCACAATATATATGCTATATATGCAATATATATGTATATATATATATAGGCAATATCATGTAAGATGTTTTAAAATACCAATTTGCCACAACTCAATACTGTAGACTATGACTTGGTGAGATTAAAGAACAAATATACTTCAAGAGCAATTAATTGTTCTTCAGGGGCAATTTTCTATATTCTCCAGCTCTGGGATGAGACTGTTCTCTATTTTAGTGGAAGGGGATGAGGTACAACTAATGGGTAGAAACCTGGGATAATTTCAAACATCCTGTAATGCCTAGGACATTCCCCTACAACAAAAATTGTAATGTTGATAATGTTACTCCTGTGAAACCTTGTTATAGAAACTCTTTTATTATTTTCATAGCATATACTAAGTTAGTTACAGAAAATGTCCTGTGCATTGCAAAAGTTTTGTAGTATATTTGAATATCAATGTTGGGGTATTATGGGGCATGATAGTTAGACATACAGTAGGATGGATCTTCAAATCTTTCTAATGTGGCTTGAGACTCCCAGAACTTTCTGTCACTGGTAGAATAATATATTTAATTTGATATGGATTCATTTTTTTTTCCATCTGAAAATGTAGATGAGAAAGGTGGTCGCTCACCTGGTTGAGGGCAGATGTTACAGTGCACAAAGACCTGGATTCGAGCCCCTGGTCTCCATGTACAAGGAAAAAACTTTGCGAGTGATGAAGCAGGGCTGCAGGTATCTCTCTGTCTCTCTCCTTTCCTATCACCCCCTTCTCTCTCAATTTCTAGCTATCTCCATCCAATAAATAAATAAATAAATAAATAAATAAATAAATAAATAAATAGAACAACTTACTTATGTGTGTCCTCAGGTATAATGATGTGATGGTATCAAATTTGGATCTGGGAACATGGATAGCTGATAAATTATTGTAATTTAAAATATTTATTTTATTCCTTTCTTATATGTGGGAGTTTCATATGGGGAGGAAAGAGAGAGAGAGGCAGAGTATTAGAGTTACCACTGTTGTGCATGTAGCAGTAGGAATGGGGTTAGAAATCTACCAGTTGATCTATTTGCCTTGCTGTAGCTGATAAATTATATAACTTTTATTATTGTTGTTGCTGTTGCTCTCACTTGAGAAACAGAAAATTAAATTCACATTAAGAGATTTCCAGGTCTTCTGCCAATTTTCCTCCTATCTACACAAGCTAAATAAAATCATCACTTACATTATGGCTCATGAAAAGAAAATTTGCACAACTTTCTTTTCATCACAAACCCAAAGTCTGCCATCATATCACTCATTTCTATTGTTTTTTATAATTACAAACTCCTATTGTGTTATTTATCGTAAATTCTGCAGTTCTTGCCTAGGTTTAAAATACACGCTACAACTCAATTTGCAAGATACTATCTATTGTCAGTTATAATTAATAGAGTAGAAATTATGGATTGTAGATAAAATAAATTCAAGATGAAAATATTCTACCAATGAACTGAAAGATAAGTGATAATGTACCATGATCAAATAATACATATTTATTTATTTCTCTAAGAGCTCATCTACACTTAAAGGGAAAAAAAAACCAATAGGTAATTGCTGTCTTTAAATTCACAAATCAATTCATTCTTCTACTTAGGGGAAGAATGGGATATGAGAAGCTAGAAATATTTTGTGAAACCTTTTCTAGATACACTTGCTTAAACAATTAAAATGTTATTCATCCCCTACATCAGAGTTTGAAAGGAAGACAATCTAAGATAGTTTAAACTGGAATATGCAGAAAAGATAGACAACCAAGAGTTATTTTATGTGACTATTATTTTTCATCACTGAACATTTCAAATGTCAAATGCTATATGACTCTTTCTAGTTTCAATGTCCATTTCTTCTCACTACCTCCCACACAGATTATAACTCAGTTAGGGAAGAGGCCCTCTGTATCATGTTCATCACCCTTAGCTCAGAAACTTCCAGTGTTGCATTTAACATGCCATAGATACCTTGGTTAAGTTAATAAGTATCATGCACATTCCCTGAAAATAATGCATTAATGTTAAATAGTTCCTGAATTGGATATAGAAATTATGTGAGCAACTTTTTAGCTAGGGTGTATTTTCCGAAATTTGGTTTGAATTAAATGGTGCTAATGTATTTGTAAGTGAGGAGAAATACCTTGGAAGTCAGAATTGTAATGGTCATTTTAATTAATGACTTCTCTAGAAGGTTACTTACCAGTGCAATTAAAAAATTGGCCTCAGGTTTTTGACAAGACATTATTGGGCTAAATTTTCTGATTTTAATCTTAGTATAGAAACTACACAGTAGGAACTGGGTGATGGCACACATGGTTGAGCGCACATGTTACAATGCTGAGGGACCTGGGTTTGAACCTAAGTATCCATCTGTAGGGGTATTTCTTTATGAGTGGTGAAGCAGTATAGCGGGTCTCTCTTCCTTTCTGTCACACTCTTTCCTCTTGACTTCTGACTGTCTCTGTCCAATAAAGATGACACAAATATATACAGATGAAAATACACTGTGAATTCATTTTCCAACTGTGGTCATCCATCTTTGCTTACATGACACACATATATCTATGGTGTGTGCCTTTTCATTTTCCCAATTAAAATTTAAGAATATTTGGAAAATATCCTATGATGAGTATTTAGGGTTGTGTGGGGGGAGTTGAGTCCTTAATAATGGAATAAAAACCACTCATTTGAGTTTTTAAATATTTATTCCCCTTTGTTGCCCTTGTTTTATTGTTGTAGTTATTATTGTTGTTGTCATTGTTGGATAGGACAGAGAGAACTGGAGAGAGGAGGGGAAGACAGAGAGCGGAAGAGAAAGATAGACACCTGCAGACCTGCTTCACTGCTTGTGAAGCAACTCCCCTGCAGGTGGGGAGCTGTGGGGTTAAAACCAGGATCCTTACGCTGGTCCTTGTGCTTTGTGCCACCTGTGCTTAACCCGCTGTGTTACCGCCTGACTAGCTGGTTTGAGTTTTACAAGATGAAAAAGAAGAAGAAGAAGAAGAAGAAGAAGAAGAAGAAGAAGAAGAAGAAGAGGAAGAGGAAGAGGAAGAAGAAGAGGAAGAGGAAGAGGAAGAATGAGGAGAAGAAGAAGAATGAGGAGAAGAGGAAGAAGAAGAAGGGGGGTAGGAGGAGGAGGAGGGAGTAAGAGGAGGGGGAGGAGGAGGGGAGAGGAATGGGAGGGGGGGGAGGAGGGGGGAGGAGTGAGAGGGGGGAGGAGGAAGAGGGAGGAGGAGGAGGCAGGAGGAGGAGGCAGGAGGAGGGAGAGGAGGGGAAGGAGAGGGGGAGGAGGAAGGAGAGGAGGGGGAGGGGGGAGGAGGAGGAGGAGGAGAAGAATAGTAGTAGTTATGAGACATGTTTAGTGTAGTTCAATAAAGTACTAGTCAACTATTTAAAAAGATTATATTTTGTCCTTTGGGACAAAATGAATAGAATTGCTGGTGATATGCTTAGTGAAGTATGTAAGGAAGTGAAGGACAACTATGGGATTATTTCACTTGTACATGGAATATAGAGAATTAAAACACATGAACTTTAATATATATATATCCCATATCTATAACCTTGGGAGAACTATGGTAATTACTGTGGGAGGGGGATAGGCAAAACTATTTCTTATTGTTTGATAGAGTGATGTAGAATTATACTACTATTATATTGTAGTCATGTAAATCACTTTTTTAAAATTTATTTAAGAAAGGAAACATTAACAAAATCATAGGATAAGAGGTGTACAGTTCCACACAATTCCCACCACTCGATCTCCATATCCCATCCCCTCCCCTGAGAGCTTTCCCATTCTCTATCCCTCTGGGAGTATGGACCCAGGGTCGTTGTGGGTTGCAGAAGGTGGAGGGTCTGGCTTCTGTAATTGCTTCCTCCCTGAACATGGGCTTTGACTGG
Organism: Erinaceus europaeus; assembly: GCF_950295315.1. NCBI lineage: Eukaryota > Metazoa > Chordata > Mammalia > Eulipotyphla > Erinaceidae > Erinaceus > Erinaceus europaeus. The sequence continues at coordinate 162,011,255 of NC_080164.1, forward strand.
CTGATGCATACTCCCAGTCTGCCTCTCTCTTTCCCTAGAATTGTGGGGCTCTGGGGAAGCAGGGCTCCAGTACACATTGGTGGGGTCGTCAGTCCAGGAAAGTCAGGTTGGCATCATGCTGGCATCCGGAACCTGGTGGCTGAAAAGAGAGTTAACATACAAAGCCAAAGAAATTGCTCAACAATCATGGAAAAAGACTGGAATAGTGTAGATGAAGTGTTGGGGAGTACTCTCTTCTGACTTTTGTATAGTTCTGCTTTCAGGTATATATTTTTCCCTGGTTTATGGACACATGTGAACGTATGCTCTATCTCAGGGGACCTGGTCTATATCTAGGTTTGGGGGCTTTATTGGGGAGTGGAACACCAGGAATGGAATTAGAGAATACTATGAAAGGAATGGTCTCACCCAAGTGATGAAGCTGAAGGGTTGTCATTCCACACCTGAAGTCTCTGGACACAGTCTGAAGTGAAGCATGCTGGGGTGGCACTCGTTGCGTTGATTGGTTGCGATCCATGGATGCAATATTATTTGATTTGAATTGAGAGAAGCATGAAGGAAAGTGGGCCCCACCCTAAGGTTCCAGGACTGGGGGAAATATAGGCTCTATAGAGGAAATGTGAGGTTCCTGCTGTCTTAGGGTTCAAGAAGACAATGGATAGTTATTGTTATTATCACATTATTTGGCAACTGTGTTGAGTAGTATGCCACCTCCCCCTGGCTTCTGCTTAACCATATGCCTATATAGGGATTTACTGATCCAAAGCTTTGGTCTATTTACATAAATCACTTTTACATTTACATAAAGCACTCCCTCCAGGGCATTGGTGGTTCAGTGATAGGATTCTCACCTGTTCCGCCCCCTCCTTGTCACACTGTGATTTTCACCAGTCACTTTTCTCTCCACCCTCTCTATATCACATCCTGTTTCCACCCTACTTGGAGAGTATAAAAACAGCTGCTTACGTGTCCCTGTTCGGGCGCCAGATGCCGGGATAGCCTGACGGTACTTCTTCCCGAGCTAGTGCTCTCTGGCTTGGAGAGAACTCAACTGGAGCCAATCTAGGCTGCTGCGTGGGAGAGGGATCAGGAACTCGTGCTGCACTAACTTCGCAGGAGATACACTCTGGAACTCTCGGAGCCGGAAAGCAATTTCCAAGTGTCTTTAATCAGAAGAGCAGCTGTTTTTATACTCTCCAAGTAGGGTGGACCAAAGCTTTGGATCAGTAAATCCCTACATAGGCATATGGTTAAGCAGAAGCCAGGGGGAGGTGGCATACTACCCAACACAACTGGGCTAACTTTGAAAAGTCCCTTTGTTAGGGTTTGCTGTATAGTACCCAGCATCTTGTATATAGCAGTGCCACCAGTTGCTTCTTTCTCCCTGGTCTAGGATTTTGAGAGACTCAACATATCAAAGACTAAGCCTATGTATTGAAAAGACTCAGTCTGTATTTTAAAAAGTTTTAGACATATGATAAATTTTTCCCCTCTCATATTAATTGAATAGTTGTTTATATGACTACACTTTAATAGAAGTGTACATAAACACCATTACCACCACCCAAAGACTGTGTCCCATTCCACCCATGCACCCCACCCCCTCCACAGCCCAGGAAGCTGAATGTCCACCCTCCCCCTCACCACAGGGTTTTTACTTTGTTGCCGTACTCTCCATTTAATCAGATCCTGTTTTAGTTTCCCTTTCTGTTTTTCTTTCTCAGCTTCTGTTGATGAGTGGAGTCATCTCATACTCATCTTTGTCTTTCTGACTTAGTTCGCATAACATAATTCCTTCTAGCTCCATCCAAGATGGGTCAGATAAGGTGGGTTAATTGTTCTTAATAGCTGCATAGTACTCTATTGTGTATATAAACCACAGCTTTCTCAGCCACTCATTTGTTGTTGGGCACCTGGGTTCCTTCCAGGTTTTAGCTATTATGAATTGTGATGCTATGAACATAGGTGTACACATTTCTTTTTGATTGAGCATTATGGAATCCTTGAGGTATATCCCCAAGAGAGGAATTACTGGATCATATGGAAGGTCTATGTCTAATCTTGTGAGAGTTCTCCAGACTGCTCTCCACAGAGGCTGGACCAGTTTACATTCTCACCAGCAGTGCAGAAGGGTTCCTCTGTCTCCACAGACTCTCCAACATTTATTGCTGCTGTTTTTTGTTTGTTTGTTTATGATGTATGCCATTCTCACAGGAGTGAGGTGGTATCTCAATGTTGTCTTAATTTGCATCTGTCTGACAATCAGTGACCTAGAGCAGTTTTTCATATGTTTGTTACCCTTTTGGATCTCCTCTGAGGTGAATGTTTTGTTCATATCCTCTGCCCATTTTTGGATGGGGTCATTTGCTTTTTTGCTGCTAAGTTTGCTGAGCTCTTTGTATATTTTGGTGATTAGTCTCTTGTCTGATTTATGGTATGTGAACATCTCCCATTCTGTGAGGGGTCTCTTCGTTTGTATGATAGTTTTTTGGCTGTGCAGAAGATTTTCAATTTGATGTTGTCCCATTGGTTTGTTTCTGCTTTAGTCTTACTTGCAATTGGGGTTGTTTCATCAAAAATGCCCTTGAAGTTTAGGTGGGAAAGTGTTCCACCAATGCTTTCCTCTAGGTATTTGATAGTTTCCAGTCTAACATCCAGGTACTTGATCCATTTGGAGTTGATTTTTGTTTCTGGTGAGATAAGGTGGTTCAATTTCATTCTTCTGCATGCTTCAATCCAGTTTTCCCAGCACCATTTATTGAAGAGAGCCTTCTTCTTCCATTTAATACTTTGGGCCCCCTTATCAAAGATTAGATGTCCATAGATGTGGGGGTTTAGATCTGGGCTTTCAATTCTGTTCCACTGGTCTGTGTGCCTATTTTTGTTCCAGTACCAGGCTGTTTTGATGATGATGACCTTATAATATAGTTTGATATCTGGCAGGGTGATGCTTCCATTTCTGTTTCTTTTCCTCAAGATGGTTTTGGCAATTCTGGGTGTTTTCTGGTTCCAGATAAATGACTGTAGTTTTTGTTCTATTATCTTAAAGAAGCTTGGTGGAACTTTGATAGGTATCCCATTAAATTTGTATATGACTCTGGGGAGAATATTCATTTTGATGATATTTAGTCTTCCAATCCGTGAACATGGGGTGTCTTTCCATTTCTTGGTATCAGTTTCTATTTCCTTGAATAGTGACTCATAGTTTTCAGTATACAAGTCTTTCACTTCTTTGGTCAGCTTTACTCCTAGGTATTTTATTGATTTTGCTGCAACAGTGAATGGGAGTGATTTCTGGATGTCTTTTTCTTCACATTTAGTGTTTGCATAGAAAAATGCTGCCGGGAACCATTTCTCTGCTTGATAGATGATAAGCTTTGAAACATTGGAAGCCCTCGAGACAAGTTTTATTTCCCCTCTGGGCAGGCCATTTCCCCTCAGGTAAACCATTTATCAGTAATCAAGTGAGACAACACACAGTTGTGGTAATAAACATGGTTTCAGCCATTGTTTGTTGCAAGGAACATTCCACTTTGAAACTTGCTCCCCCCCTCCTCCTCCAGCATCTCTGCCTCCCCCATCCCCCTATGCTCCCCCTTTAACAAAGCCTTATAATGCCTGTGAACACAATAAAATTTTGCAGCTTGATCAGAAACTTGTCTTGCTGTCGTTCTTTCATGTCTCTTGTCCCTGTCATTCTAGGTCTTTTAGGTTCCTAGCCCCTGTTCACCACCCCGTTGGTCGGGGCATCTGGCTCCTGGATGTGGGGCGAAGAAGCCTTCTGGACCTAGGAACTCCGCTGATCGAGAGGATAGGCCTATCCGAAATCACCGAGTCACTGCGGCCGAGGGGATAATGCAAAGACTCGCATAGATCACCACGGAACTACCCGACCGTGAGACGCATCTGGAGGAGTGTCACAGCGGCTGAGGTAAGCAAAACCATGGGACATGAATTTAGCAAACAAGATTTATTCATTAAAGGACTCAAGGAGTCACTCAAGACACGAGGAACTAGGGTTAAAAAGAAAGAATTAAAGAAGTTTTTAGACTATATTGGAAATATTTGCCCCTGGTTCCCCCAGGAAGGCACTATAGATGAGAAACGTTGGAGGAGAATTGGTGACTGTCTTAATAATCACTATCAGTCTTTTGGTCCTGAACGTGTACCTGTTTGTTTCTGCCTTTCGTTACTGGAATTTAAGTAATGATATCTTAAAAATTTATAATAACCACCCTGATATTAAAAACCTTATTACAGAGGGTGAAAAGGTCCTCCGGCAACTTTCACTTCCACTGTCCAGGACAAAGACCCCGTCCACATGACCTTCTGTGATTATTGATCTTGATCCCCCAGTACACAGTCAAAATAAAAGCCTCCCAGCACCTGATGAAAGTAAAAGCCCTGTCCCCCTCCCTACAGGTTCCACCTCACTCACTAAATTTCCCTCTATTGACCCTCCTATTGCTAATTCACATGAGAATGAAACCCAGCATTCTTTCCCCCGCCTCTATCCAGTTTTACAAACCCCCCCCCCTCTCCTGAAGCACTTCCCGTGGAGGATGAGGCTTTGCTAGAAAAAGAGGCTGCCAAATACTACAATCCTGATTGTGTCCTCCTCCCTTTAATCCCCCTCCCAACACTTATGCCCCTACTCTCCAGCCTGACCCTCTCCTTGACAATCCTTCCATCAGGCGGGCACGCTCAGGAGCCCTTACAGAAATTTCCACCCTCCGCAAGGTCCTTGCTGACCAGAAAGAGCAGCTTCAATTAATGAAAGAAATAGCTGCAGTTACAGAAGAACTTACATTTTTAGCCTCACCAAAAAACCTAAGCCCAATCCCTAAAACTAAAACTAAACCATCCAAATCAAAACCGGTTTTGGCTTTCCCTGTTACTCAGAGCCAGGCTCAAACTGACCCTGCACATGAAGCTTCTATAGAAATAGAAAACCCTGAAGACCCCCCGCAACTAGCACAAAAAACAGCTTCTCTTAGAAAATTAGTAGAAGAAAAAATGAGAACATTTACAATTAGTAAAATAACTGTGGGCTCTTGATTTGGCATTATCTTAAAACTAGTCAGCCAAAAAAGATCCAGCTTTTTCCCTCTGGCTTCCCCCAGAGCTCTTAGAAAGCATTAAACCAGTTCTGAGTGAGATCTTATCTGGCTAGCAAGCTATTTAGAGAAAGAATGAAATCAATCAAACAAGACGTTCTCTTTAACTTAAAAGCTATTAATAAGAGAACCAGTACACACTTTTGATAGAAATTTAATGATTTGTTTCTTTAAAATTGTAAAATGTACCTTAGCCCAGAAAAAGAATTTCAAAGATTTTTCTCTGCGCGGTGGTAAACTAAGCCCGCCTGTTCCACCAGCACAGCCAATCACGACACAGAGCTACTGCTCCACAGATTGGCAAAGACTTCAGTCAATCATTCTTAGCCACAAACGCCCCTCCTGGGAGGCTGTGAGTTAAAAATCCAAAAGCCGCTTTTCAAAGGGAAAATTTTTCTTTTCACCAAGAATGTGTGTTTTAAGTGTGTCTGCTAACCTTGTTTTCATTAATGTGTGTTAACCCCTAAGTAACTAAAGTTTGTTTTACGTTTTAAATAAGATTTAGTTAAGCTAAATGTGGTTTTAAAGATCCCGACTCACAGAGTTGGCACACCTTTACCAGAGCAAAATATAGGACAGTTTCGTCCTTCTGATAGCTAATATCAGCATCAATTCATTAGTTAAAAGATTTTCTGAGATATCTAGGCATGGTAAAATGCCTCTACAGTCTCTCTCACTCTTGTGAGAATTGTAAATATTACCAGCACCCCAATACCAACTGTCACAGTTTGTTAATTTGTTAATTCCATGCTTGAATTGGCTTTCTAATAACCCAGTCAGTGTAGAGCAGTGGCCTTGCCAAGAAAAAAAAGGGTTAAACGTGCTATTCCTGGCCTGATAAAAATTTTTCATTTGGCAGATATGATTCAACAAAATTATTTAGTGTAAAATGGTCATCTAAAAGAAATATTAACAGTAAAAATTTATTTTAAACATTTCAGCTATGAGGTTTATTTTAGCTTTTTAAGTTACCTATCCAAATCAAAGTGAAAGATCAATTAAGTTGTTTATCCACTCTTGTTCATAGCTGCCCTAAGGGTGTGATAGCTTTATGATAAACAAAGATCCTAACAAACAAAGTTTAACATTTTACTTAAAATTGTTTAAGACTGGCTTGGGTTAGTAAAATATCACACAATGGTTACGTTAATTATTTACATGCCAGAGGCTTTTGCTATGGTTTTCCTCTTTATATATTTCTGCTTTTAAAAATTATCTGGTTTGTTTTAAGACACTGTCAGAGGTTTATTTTTGATAAATTAAGTTAATACATTGTGCTTCTGGTCTGATAGATTTGTTTTGGCAAATCCTGATTTAAAAAAATTATTATTTTGAACATTGAAGCTATGAGGTTTTATTTTAGCCTTTTAAGTTGCCATATTAGAGTTCTAAGGAACAAAATCTATTAGGAGTTTTATATCTATGCTTACTCATGATAGCCTTGTGATGATAAAGATCTTAGTAAACTAAAGGTACAATAGTGTGCTTAAACTGTCTAATCAGTTTAAAATAATGCTAAAAAATGGTAAACATTTTATCATGTCAACACATTAGGTATTGAATTTCTTTTTTTAAATTTTTTTAATATTTATTTTATTTATTTATTCCCTTTTGTTGCCCTTGTTGTTTTATTGTTGTAGTTATTATTGTTGTTGTTGTTGTTGTTGTTGGATAGGACAGAGAGAAATGGAGAGAGGAGGGGAAGACAGAGAGGAGGAGAGAAAGACACCTTCAGACCTGCTTCACCACCTGTGAAGCGACTCCCCTGCAGGTGGGGAGCCGGGGTTCGAACCGGGATCCTTATGCCGGTCCTTGTGCTTTGCGCCACCTGAGGTATTGAATTTCTATAACATATTGGTATATTCTAATAAAGAACCTTCTAAAATCATATGAAAGAACTCAAGCCAATTCTAACCATTACATCATCAATTAAGTTGGTACAAGTTCTCTCCCTAAGTAAATAATTATAGGTACATCTGCACATGAAGAACTGACTGCTCATATGGTAAGATTTAAAACTAAACATTTTTCATTTTTTATTTATGGGTGTATGATGACTCCTAAAGTCACTAATATCCTAAAATTTCTCTCATTTTTTTTACAAGCCTCTTAAAATTTTAACGCTTGACCTGCCATAGTGAGAGCACATTACTGGCTCCTGCATTGTTTAATTAAGATCTTGCTATTCAGACTTTTAAGATTAATCTCCATTGATAAAAACCAATGCTCTCTGGCAGATTGATGTAATTCACCTGCCCATGTTTAGTAAACAAAAACATTTTTTTTCTTTCTCAGTTGATATTTTTTCCAAATTTATGTGGGCTACAGCTCAAACAAGAAAAACTAAAACCCTTAATCTAAATTAATTTAAAAAAAGGGGGAATGCACCCCCCAGGTATTCAGTTGGCTAAAGTGTCAATGAAGTAACATGCTAAACCTTTTTAATATTTACAAAAATTCGAATTGTCCATTTATTGTATCTCATTGACAAAGCCACCCCCTTTTCCAGTCACAGAGACATATTCCTTTTCTCTTTTTCAACACTGGATGTCCATGTTTGTTTTCCTTTTATTATGGTGGATGACATTATTGCTCTTACAAAATCCACAGAGTCCCTGTTGGCAAGTCCTTACCACAAAGGACGCCATGGCAGTATATAGTCCAGCTAGCCTCACCAGCCTATCGAAGTCTTCTCTTTCTGCTCACCTACCACTCCTGACTTCATCTTTGCATGCTTATTGACTGCTCACTTTTCTCAAAATATTCCTCATGTTCAAGGAACCTCACCTAATGTGTATGTACCTCCTCTGTGTTTTGGTACAACACCATCCTATATTTTCATGTCAATTCTTCTCTACCTGGTCCTTGCCTCCCAGTTTTGCTTGTTCCACAGCTGACCCTCTATGAAGAAGAAAAATTTCACCACCAGAGGACCAGATGTGCTGTGTTTCTTCCCCTGGACATAACATCCACTGACTGCTTCCTTTAGACTTGCTGGTAGCACTCTAGGACACTCTATATATTCCTCCCATGAATTTTCTGACAAATTACAACAGGTTATAGACTCCACCACAAATAGTCTTGAGTCATTACAGAGCCCCTTATGGGACCCTTGATTAGTCTTTTGTTAATGATTACCTTAAGGCCCTTTACTTTTAATAAGATTACTGATTTTATAAAACGGCAGATTGACTCCTTGGCATCAAAACCTTTGCAAATACATTATCACAGACTTGATTTGGCTGATAGAGGCCTGGCTGAACCTGAGGGTGACAGACCTCCTTTTTGGATGGCATAAAACTCAGAATTATGCATTGAGACATCCAACCTTGGCAGGGCAAGGACACCAGTAAGGGGTGCAAGGCAAAGCACTGCAGGGGGAGGACCCTATCGTCCACCTCTGATTCCCCCGTGAAGCAAACCTGATTTGCATGGAGGTTGGTGTCAGCAACAAAAATTGTTTCCCTAGAAACCGTGGCTCTGCCTCCCCTCCCCAAAAAGACACCGAGAGCCTTATAAGATGCGGGAAGATTGGTTTTGCACTCACCCCACGGGAGGAATTGGGTCAATACTTCTCCCACCAAACCTGCTGTTAAGGTCTCTGCTCCTCACCCCCGATTACCTGCCTCAAGTTAAATTATAATGAAGGGATGAGATGCCAGGAACCATTTCTCTGCTTGATAGATGATAAGCTTTGAAACAATGGAAGCCCTCGAGACAAGTTTTATTTCCCCTCAGGGCAGGCCATTTCCCCTCAGGTAAACTATTTATCAGTAATCAAGTGAGACAACACACAGTTGTGGTAATAAACATGGTTTCGGCCATTGTTTGTTGCAAGGAACATTCCACTTTGAAGTTTGCTCCCCCTCCTCCTCCTCCAGCATCTCTGCCTTCCCCTTCCCCCCATGCTCCCCCTTTCACAAAGCCTTATAATGCCTGTGAACACAATAAAATTTTGCAGCTTGATCAGAAACTTGTCTTGCTGTCGTTCTTTCATGTCTCTTGTCCCTGTCATTCCAGATCTTTTAGTTTCCTAGCCCCTGTTCACCGCCCCGCTGGTCGGGGCAAAATGCCACTGATTTTTGTACATTTATTTTGTAGCCTGACACCTTGCTATATTGCCTAATAACTTCCAGTAGTTTTCTGCTGGATTCTCGGTTTTTCTATGTATACTATCATATCATCTGCAAATAGTGAGAGCTTGACTTCTTCCCTTCCAATCTATATTCCTTTGATTTCTTTCTCTTGCCTGATTGCTATGGCAAGAACTTCCAATACTATGTTGAAGAGTAATGGTGACAGTGGACAGCCCTGTCTAGTCCCCGATCTGAGGGGAATGCTTTCAGCTTTTGTCCATTGAGTATGATGTTGGCTGTTGGTTTGCTATATATGTATTCCACTATCTTGAGGAATTTCCCATCTATTCCCATTTTTTGTAGAGTTTTGAGCATGAATGGGTGTTGGATTTTGTCAAAGGCTTTCTCTGCATCTATTGAGATAATCATGTGTTTTTTGGCTTTGCTTTTATTGATATGGTGAATGATATTGATTGACTTACCTCTGTTGAACTAGCCTTGCATTCCTGGGATGAATCCCACTTGGTCATAATGAACAATCTTTTTGATATACTGCTGTCTATGGTTGGCCAATATCTTGTTTAATATTTTGGCATCTATGTTCATCAGAGATATAGGTTTGTAGTTTTCCTTTTTTGTTGTGTCTCTATCTGCTTTTGGTATCAGGGTGATGTCACTTTTTTTTTTTTTTTGCCTCCAGCTTTATGGTTTGGGCTTGGTGCCTTCAGTATGAATCCACCGCTCCTGAAGGCCAATTTCTTCCATTTTTGTTGCCCTTGTTGTTATGTTGTTATTGTTATTACTGTTGTTGGATAGGACAGAGAGAAAATGATAGAGGAGGAGAAGACAGAGTGGGGGAGAGAAAGATAGATACCTGCAGACCTGCATCACTATTTGTGAAGTGACCCTCTGGAAGTGGGGATCCAGGGACTGGGGCCAGGATCTATATCTGGTTCCTGAGCTTCGTGCCATGTACACTTAACCCATGCTGCACTACCACCTGGTCCCTGTAAATCACTTATACTATGAATCACACAGACATAACCAAGAATTGCTCACTGGATAGAATTGAATAAAGTAATGGGAAAAATTGCAGCTAACAGGCACATTTAGAGATTCCTTAATAGTTGAACATCATGTGAATGAAATGACTGTTCCACTGAATTGCTCTATGCTGGTTCTATGCTGGTAATTTTAAATCTGTGTAGAAATGAATCCTCTGGAAAATCTTTTCCTTCCGTGGTACTGTCAAGTATTGTAGAGACCAAGGTCTTTTTTTGTTTTTCTTTTTAATGATTCCAGTGGAAACAAACAATGTTAATGTTAATTGCAAATTACTTTCTGGTAACCAGGCTCCTACCCACTTTTTCTTAAATAATATTTTTATATTTTAAATCCAGATAAAATTTAATCAGAGTATATTAGTCCATTTATACGTACTATCTTCTTAATGAATAGTAATGTAGACATTAGTGCCTTCATCACCATTAAAAACCAAAGTGATGTGTGATCTTTTGTCAGTATATGGCCATTTCAGAATAGAAACACCCCCCTCTTTTTTTCTTTCACCCATGATAGTGTGTCTATAACTGCCTGACTTACATTTATAGTCAGGTGTAAATCTTTCTCTGACGATTTAGAGCCTTTCAACTTGGGGATATCAAAATGCTGACTGTGAAGCACATGTAAGTCCTAAATAGAGAGAACAATCAAATCACCTGTTACACTACTTGTTTTTCATCTAATAAAGATGGGGAGAAATAAGCTTGCATTATTCTAGGCAATTTAAGGAAAGAACACAGAAGATAGTGTATTAAACATTCCTGCATGCAGCTTCATAATTGGTGCAGCAGCAGCCTAACCTGAGTATAAAAACAAAATAAGAAAAAACAGCTTTGCAGAGGATGAATTTCTTTGTGTAAGAACCATTTTGCTCATCTAGTTTTACTTCTTTGCCCAAACATCCAGATCCCTGAAGTGAGAACTCTCCTTTTGAATCTCTTAAATTATCTTCGAACATACAGTACACAAATCTTCCAATTGAGAAGTGATCTTTTATTTTTTTTCGATTATGTTGCCTGTTTATTTTAGCCAATGAGAATGTCTGGTGCTTTTCAGAGTAAGCATAGCTTTCATGGTAGATTTTTTTACAGCTTCAATTCTGGGAGTTCAAGAAAAACCAGCTACTACTAACTACGCATGCAGTTTAAATCTACAGTAATCATCACATTGACATGCAGTGATTGGGGTCGGTCTATTATATAATTCATACTGAAATAATCCAATGAATATGCTAAGATACTCATCCATATCTCCTGTATTTTAGAACTTAGATAGTAGGTTAAATGTTGTCAAATTTCCCCTGACTTATTATATGTTACTAACTACAAAATATAGATAGATTTCACAATTACTTTTTTTCTGAAAATAATTTACTTTGCAGAAGTTTTCTAACAATTGGTGAAGTTACTCAGCATGCTACATTGATGTGTTGGACTATAGAATAAACAAAACAAATGTCATATTACAATCATGAATTTCAAATTAACAAAAAATAATTTCCTTAAAGACATTACCAAATGAAAAATGTCCAATGGTTTAAAATCAGACTTTTAAAAAATATTTATTTCTTTATTCCCTTTTGTTGTCCTTGTTTTATTGTTGTAATTATTATTGTTGTTATTGATGTTGTTTTTGTTGGATAGGAAAGAGAGAAATGGAGAGAGGAGGGGAAGACAGAGAGTGGGAGAGAAAGACAGACAACAGCAGACCTGCTTCACCTTCTGTGAAGTGACTCCCTGTAGGTGGGGAGGCTCGGGCTCAGGATCCTTACACCAATCCTTGTGCTTTGCACCACCTGCACTAAACCCACTGCACTACCGCTTGACTCCCCCAGACTTTTTTTTTTATTATTACTTAGGTTTATCTTTCTCTTTTTCTCTTTCTTTTTTTGTTCTTTCTCTGCCACCTTTTTCTTTCTCCCTTCCTTGCTTATATTTCTTTTCTTTCTCTCTTTCTTTCTTTCATGTTTTAAAGAGACAAAGAAAGATAGCCAAAGCATTACTTTAGCATGTACAATGCTGGGAATTGAACTGGAGCCTCATGTTCATGATTCTATCACTCATCACTCCACTACCTACTAGGCCAGCCATTCATTACTCTTAGGTTTATTCATAGTAGTTTTATGTTTTCCAAATATTCATAATTTTAGAATGTTTTCAGAGAAGTCATTTTTGGTTTTGTCAAAATGTATTAAATTATGTGATTTGGGAAACACACAAACAAAAGAACAACAAAAAACTTGTCATCCTATCCAAGAATGCTGGTACACTCATCACAGTTTTCTTCTTTTGACTTTGTCTATGTCACTCTCTACATAAGAAAATTAATACTATTTTTTACTTAAGATAATCTAATGAGCCCTTATACTTTATATGAGTATGTTTGGGCAGGGGTAGATAACATAATGTTTATGCAAAGAGACTCTCATGTCTGAGGCTTCAAAGTCCCAGGTTCAATCCCAAAAATTAGCACCAAAAATTAGAGTTGAGCAGTGCATTAGAAAATAAATAAATAAATAATGTATGTTAAAATTTTTTTTGACCAGCAGTAAAAGCAAATCTCCCTCTTCTAAACTAAATTGAGAACTTCTAGAATAAGACATTCTTTAAATTTACTATTTTTCCCTTCATAAAGGAAGATAATTCCTGCATAAATATGATTGTTTACTCTTTCTCAGTAGCGTGATAGGAGAATGTTGAAGTATCTCTATTTAGCTTGTCATTAATGGTTTCAAGATTAGATTTTTACACAGTCTATGGAGGAAATTATCCTGATAGGGTAATGATGAGTATCTTTGTTGGACAGAACTATAAACCAACTCTGTCTTAGTCAACAAGATCACACTTAGAGAAAGTGTAAAATTTTCTGTGACAGATTCTAAAACTATCATTTATCAAAACAGTTTTATTTGTAGGATAAAAAATTAGAATCAATTGGTTAACTTCAGCCTACTACATGCTGTTATTTACCTCTTCCACTAAGATAGCATTTATGCATTTACATAATTGCAAAATACAGTAAACTTGTATTCTCTCTCATCATTATAAATATCTACATAATATCCCTGATATTTCTTCTGGTATTGCAAAAGCTAAAATATTTTCTGTAGCCCTTTATCGAAAAAGTGTGTCAACATCGGTATACTTCTGTATACTAGAATCTCTTAGTTCAACCATTCATATTGTTTAATATGTCTTTCTTCTTTTTCTCTTTTTTTTCTGTTACTGTTTGTTTCTTTGCTCTTCAGAATAGGACCCTCATGTATGCATAATTCTCCCACTGCCAGGCCAGGAAGACCATATGTAACAGTTGGGTGTCACACCACAGCCTCAGTGCTAACTCCTGGTGTCATGGAATGTTGTATGTAATGCTGAGGTCTGAACCTAGATCTTTTACATAGCAAGGCACACACTCTACCTGATAACTGTCTCTCTGGTGCCAGTACTTTGTCTTTTATGTAATTCTCAGATTTGGAGTTTCCTACAAATGTAAGCAGTAGGTCCTCTGTAAAGCAATAAAAAATTTCTTTGAGTCTAAAGAACATACTTGCTAAGTGTAAGTAAATATTAACTTATAAAGGAACATTTTATTCTTTCAAAATCAGTATCAGGTTATAATTTTACTGAAAATTATATAAACTAAAGGAAAGATTACTTTTGTCATCATATTCATACAACTCAGAGTTACCGTTGTCATATAGTATCTTCATATTTGAGTCTCTAAAGTCTACCAAAGGGCCTAAAATTCCAGTTCAAAAGGTACCATTTTATGAAACTTCAGCTATACTGTAGATTCTGGCAAAGCAATAAAATAATTGTGTTTCTTAAAAGCAGGCATTATCACTAACAGTAAACAGCCAAGGTATCTACATTCTTTATTTCATTCAAGTATCTTTGCCCTCATTTCCTCTATGTGCTATAAAATGAATCAACTATATCATCACATTTTATAGTAATTGGTAATACTGCTGCAAAAATATTTCACGTAGTATTGTATAAAACACATTTAGAAAAAGAAAAAAAACTGACATTATCCATCAAGATAATCCTAATCTTTTTCTTATTTTTAAAATTTTATTAGTGATTTAATAATTATCAACAAAATTGTGGGATAAGTGGAATACAATGCCATACAGTTTCCACCACCAGAGTTTAATACCTCTTCCCCTCCATTGGAATTTTCCCAGTTCTTTATCCCCCTGGAAATATTGACCAAAGATCTTGATAGGGAGCAGAGTGTGCAAGATCTGACTTCTGTAATTGTTTCTCTGAAGGACATGGGTGTTGACAGATCAATCCATACTCCCAGCCTGTTTCCTTAGTGGGATAGGGCTCTGGGGAGATGGCGCTCCAGAACACATTGGTGAGGTTGTCTGCCCAGGGAAGTCAGGTTGGCATCATGGGAGCATCTGCAACTTCAGCTCTGACACCATCTTACCAGACAATACTCTTGGCCCACCTGTATGTTAGTTGCCAGGCTCAGGCAAAAATTAATAAAGTCATGGGCCCATTGGAATATACCTAAAATAGACTTCCTAGATGTTTCCAACACGAAGACCCCATATTTCGCCTGCTATACTCTTATCTTTAGGTTCCTGATTATTAAACAATTTGTTCTGCTTTATATCTTAATACTTTCCAGCCACCAAGTTGCAGATGATGCTACTAATTTTACTAGCTGCAGGACATTCTAATGCATTTTAAATTAAATTGCCAAAATAAAACATTGTGTCATTACTGCTTCTTCAAATTGCTTTTTCAGGTATTTTTTTAAGTGAAATCTTTTTCTAATTTTATTATCTTTATTTATTTACTGGATAGAGAGCCAGAAATAGAGAAGAAAGTGAGTGACAGGGAGAAAGACAGAAAGACACCTGCAACACTGCTTCACTACTAGCAAAGCTTTAGCCCTGCAGGTGGGGCCTGGGGGCTCGAACCTGGGTCCTTGAGCACTGTAACATGTGCACTCAAGGGAGTTAGCAAGCGAGTTAAGCGCAGGTGGCACACCGTGCAAGGACAGGCATAAGGATCCCAGCTCGAGCCCCTGACTCCCCCATCTGCAGGGGGTCACTTCACAAGCGGTGAAATAAGTCTGCAGGTGTCTTTCTCTCCCCCTCTATGTCTTCCCCTCCTCTCTCCATTTCTTTCTGACCTATCCAACAAGGACAAATCAATAACAACAACAACAACAATAACTACAACAAAAAAACCAGGACAACAAAAGGGAATAAGTAAATTTTTT
This sequence comes from Erinaceus europaeus, assembly GCF_950295315.1. NCBI lineage: Eukaryota > Metazoa > Chordata > Mammalia > Eulipotyphla > Erinaceidae > Erinaceus > Erinaceus europaeus. The sequence goes on from NC_080164.1 coordinate 162,026,751, forward strand.
ATATGTGCACTCAATCAGGTGTACCACCACACAGCCCCTCAGATATTTTTTTAGTGGGATAGTTTTTTAATTAGATACATTGATTAACATTTTTATTTTCAAAGCCCAGTCTAATGTCTATATTCTGGCATTTTTCGACGGACCCCCCAATATATTCCTTATGATTTTATTGGTAATGAAACACTTGTAACTTGTAACTAGTAACTTTCAGTGGAAAAATAAAACTCAATATCCTAAGTAGACTATAATTTTTATGATCATCTAAGAAAGTTTGAGGTTTATTATTATTACTATTATTATTATTCTTCCACTTTTGTGCATCTTTCTGCAGGATATTTAATAACCAGAAAAATCATTTCAGTATGGGTCACACATATTTTATTCAACCAATGAATAAACTTTACGTATATCAGCAGCACAACTGGAAAAAAATAGGGGTAAAAATAGAGAAAAACGATAAGCTAAATATTTAATCAGCTTATTGAAACCCAAAGTTAATTTGGAATTATTCAATTATTGGATTATTGCTTGTAGTGCTAAGAGCACTTGTGATCACCCAACTCTACAAATTTGGACTAATTAGTCATCCAACATGTACCTAAACTTCAGCGGAAAGATCAGGCCAGGTATATCCAGAAGAAAGAATATAGACTGTCATGTTCTCAACATTTATAATCTACTGTCAAAAATTCCATATACTTAACAATTATCGCTGGGTATTCTGTGTAATGTTCAGTGAAGATAATTACCTGTCAATTTGTGTAATTAGCACCTTCTCCCAAACTTTACCAAATGCCTATTTTATTCAGGTATGTGGGAAGAGTGTCTTTCTTATTCTTTTTTTTACCACTCTGTTAAAGCATACATATGTTTTGAGGGCTTAAAATGTTAATATTGATAAAACATTTTGTTCAAATTTTCATTTATCCTGAGAAATTTTAAAGAAAAATGAAATCCAACGTTGGATATAATTAATCTTAGAGTACCTATAGCTTCAATTATAAGAGTAATGGGTGTTTTCTCTATTACACCACATGGGTATCATTGTGAGATATTGTTGAACAAAGTCATTGTGTTAACTCAAGCTTCTAAAAACATTAAATGTGATCCAGTAAGATAGTTCACCTGGGAAGCTTCCTGCGTTGGTATGTGTGACTGAAGGTCAGGCCTGGTTCCCGCCACACTGGTGGCAGTTTCTGAGCTACCTTTTCTTGTTTAACTCCTATCTCTGTATAGTCCCTCTTTCTACTATAGAATAGGTGGGCTCAGAGTGGTGAATCTCCAGCAGTGGGAAAACATTAAAATTAAAATAGAAGGTTGTCAACAAGTCAAAGGTGATAGAATAATCAAATATAGAACTTTGAAGAAATATATGCAACATCTGTTGGTCTGTTCATGCTGTTTTTCTTTGCTTTTTAAACATATGTGTCTAGTTTATTTATTTTTATTATCTTTATTTATTTATTGGATAGACACAACCAGAAATTGAGAGGAAAGGGTTTGATAGAGAGGGAGACAGAAAAGACACTTGCAGCCCTGCTTCACCACTCATGAAGTTTTCCCCATACAGGGGGGTCTGGGGTCTCCAACCTGGGTCCTTCTGCATTGTAACATATGCACACAACCAGGTGTGCCACCATCCATCCCATTTATTTATAAAATAATTTTTATTCATTTTTTTTCCTATGAAAGACAGATACATGAGAACACTAACTCTAACGTATAGTGGTGCCAGGATCAGACCCAAGGTCTCAGGCATACAAGTCTTACGTTCTAACGCAATGAGCAGTTTCCCAGGCTTGATGTCTACCTTCTTTGTACCTTGTTTTTGCTTATGTATTTAAGATTTTTATTAAACAAAAATAATTTTAAAAAAGTGAATTTCACCCAAGAATGTAATTTTATGGTTACAAAAAAGTGTCACATCAAAATTAAGAATTTAAGAGAAAAATATCTAGTGATTTTAGTTCATGTCCTGTTCTAGTAAGTTATGCACTAATGTTTGGTTCTTCCCATCAGAAAAGCAAATGCCAAAATGAATATACACATAATGCTTTTACTTCATTACAGTTTGAAGCAACTCTTTGCAACATACCTCAATTTCAGTCATTTCTTTAGTGAAGTGAGACTGGCAGCCAAAATCATTGTACAAAGATAGTTTTGATTTCAGAAAGGATATGCATTTCTATACAAAGTGTTTTGATTTTTTTTCTTTTTTGCCTCCAGGGTTATTGCCAGGGCTCAGTGCCGGCACCACGAATCCAGTGCTCCCGGAGACCATTTTGCCCCTTTTGTTGCCCTTGTTGTTTTATCATTGTTGTGGTTATTATTACTGTTGTTGTTGCTGCTGTCATTGGATAGGACCGAGAGAAATCGAGAGAGGAGGGTAGACAAAGAGGCAGAGAGAAAGACACCTGCAGACCTGCTTCACCGCTTGTGAAGCGACTCCCCTGAAGCTGGGGAGCCCAGGGCTCAGGATCCTTATGCTGGTCCTTGTGCTTCTCGCCACGTGCGCTTAATCCACTGGGCAACCACCCGACTCCCAAGTGTTTTGATTTTTTTGTAAGAAATTATAAAATATTGTAGGTAGGTTTCTGGGTGAAGACATTCAGAATGATTGTCTTTCCAGATAAATTTCACAGTAGCAACACTACTGTGAAAAGAGACAAAAAACTTCATGCAACTCAAAGTATATATAGAAAACATTTCCTTTCACTAAAATCTATCTGAGTGGAAAGATCATAACTAAAGAACTTGGTAATATAATTGCTTGCTTTAGTAGATACCAGCTTCAGTAATAAAATTGACCATCACAATTAAGGCTATAACCTGATAACGGAGTAAATGATACAGTTAAAAGGCAAAGAAAAACTTTGACAAAATAAGATAAAAAGTGGAGAAACTTCATCTAAACTATTAATAAGGCAAAACTTTAAATATATATATATATTTTGCTTTAAGAATTTTTCTTTACCTCTCACATTCTTTCTCCCTCTCTCTCTCTCTCTCTCTATATATATATATATATATATATATATATATATTTGATTGGGAAGGTTAGTTCTAACTTTTCATATTTGTCATTACTTTGAATTAAAAGCAGTTGCTTCACATTGAGGCAGTTTTACATAGAATAAATTTTATCTTTTTTATAAATCATAGACCAGGGAAAACCTTTTAAATATTTCATATATTTATTTATTTATTTTGTATAGGGATAAAGAAAACTGAGAGAAAGGGGAGATGGGAGGGAGGGAGGGAGGGAGGGAGAGAGAGAGAGAGAGAGAGAGAGAGAGACCTGCAGCACTGCTCTGCCACTCCTGAAGCTTTCCCATTACAGATGAGCAGCAAGAATTTGAACCCACATCCTGTAGCACTAAGTGTGTACACTGAACCAGATGCAACACAGTCCAGCCCTGAATTCACTTTAAATTTAAGAGCTCTCTAGATAACAACTGGAAAAATCATTCTTTACATTCATGATGAACAATTCTTCTAGTATGCATTTTCAGATATAATACTCATCTAGATATCTGTCTTGGGCGTTATTTGATAAAAACAAAGAATTCAAATTCTGTGGTAAGGAAAAGTAGTAGGAAAGTCATGCACCGTTCCTCCTAAGTCAACAATGCTATATCATCATCCTTACTCTATCTTCATTTAGCAGGAATCAAACCATTTTAAATCACTCTGGTGCATGCATTCATTCATGTCTCTTCCAATCAAAACCGAATTACCTGTCAACAGAGAAGTACACTTACAAGTGTGAAACCATTTGACCATGTTATATTTTAATTCGCAGAGACAAAATGACAAGCAATTTATTTACATAAATCTGTACAAAATCAAATTAAATTATGTAAAATATTTCATAAATAGTTGGACATGTGTTTGATACATTTCGCCATGTTTAGCATAGCTGCGTGCATAGTGACTCATAATAAAAGATGATAAATTGTTCTCTGCTTCACTATCGACATCCAAGTAGCAGAACAATAGTCAATGATTAACATTACAGACAGATCTTACCACACTGAATGCAAGTGCTTTAAAATGTAGGAAAAAGTCTTCTGAAAGTAAACCCTAGGTAGCTGAAAAAAATGATGCCTTCCTCCAGATGCTGTAGGTAGCTCAGCCTGAATCACGACTATCAAGCTTTAAGCTATCCGTGATCCTCTTTCCTTTTTTATTTATTTCTCCATAGGGGCATATTTTATATTTATCATTGGCAAAACATACCTAAAACTACTTTGCAGTATTCATAGTTCTCATGACTATTTTAGGATGGCTGTTTGATTCTTACAAATTCCTTCCATTCTGTGCAACCGATTTTCCTATAGAACAGCTTCCTAGGGTAGCCTTTCAATCAGACATCTTCAGTACCATCTAAGTTCATCTTTCCATAAAAATAATGCCTCCTTTGTTTTCTGAAACTCGGGAAGCAGGCCAGTCAGAAACCATATGGAAATGATATCTGGAGCTTCAGAATGACCAATAACTTTTAGGCTGAAGCTACGGATGTTTAATACACTTAAATTTATATAGTTACTCATTAATTTATAAATATGCCCTAATGTATAATGCATGCAAAGTTCATCTGATAGTCTTGTTTACAGAAAAGAAGTATGGTTTATATACTATAGAACCAAAATAAAACAGCATCTAAAAGAAAAGTGACAAAAAGGAACTAGAAAATAGAAATTCTAAGTTAATATTTCTTCTTGCAAAATGGACTGATTTCACCCCTGATATATCTCCCTGTGTTATTACAATAAATGCTTTATGCTTCTAGTCAGAAATGAAAAGCCCACATTAATGTTTATGAATGAACAATATTTAAGACTGGTCCATTATTTGAGTTTATCAGAAGGCAATTTTTAATATATTATTTATTATTTTCAGAAAATAAACATGGATAAATATACAGGATCAGAAAAGTTGAGAATAGCCCATTTCCCCTCATTGTCCAAACCCAACAACCGTTTGTTTTACCATGACAACAGGTATAAAAGGCACAGTTGCTTATTTTGCATTCACTCATTTATTTATTTATATTTTTTGTTTCTTTTTATTGATTTTTTTCCAAAAGCACTCTATATATGGAGTGGCACCAGGTTTAACCTATTCAAAATAAAAACATACAAACACAAAATATATTTCTGTGTCATGCCAGCTCATTATATAATAAATGTGTTATGATAACTAATTCTACTAGAATTACTGTGAATACTTACAGTACACTGAGATTTATTTCTTTTACACCCATTTTAGTTCTAAAGAGAGGCTCACGAATTAAATGGCATGGCTATCTTGAACGTGGTGCAAATGTCACTGGAGAATGTGTATTCAATTAATCTCAAGGTCCAGTGTGACCTGTATTAGCTCTATAGAAACAGAAAGATTTTTTTAAAAGAGAGTAAAATGTGCAATATATTATCTAATGATTTCATGTGACTGTGAAAGAAAGAAAAAAAAGCATTAAAATTTGTTGAACATCTGTGTTACGCAATTACGTGTTTCTTCTGTAACGTGCAAGAAAAATTATGTATACATTTCATAAGTATCTTTAGAATTATTTGTCTTAATAGGTAATTACAGATTATACAAGGCAGAACTGCTTTAATGCAGTTTCCTAACAGAGTACTAGAATTGCATCTTTCCATACTGCAAATAATAATCAAACATAAGCATGTTCAATTATTCATATTTTAATTCAATGTTTTTCTTTTAACTACATATGTTCTTTCATTCTAACTATTATACATAAACTAACATCAAAATGAAAATTCCATTTAAGAAAGAGCAAAAGGAAACGACCCCAAAAGCCTACTCATTCAAATAGTGGTTTTCAAAGATAAGCGTTTTGTGTGATCTAGAGTGAATTAACAACCCTAAATGTCAGATTGCTCCACTGTATAGTCTAAGGAGTTATGCAGAGCCTGAATACACCCCAATCTATAGTGTTTTCTACAGTTTACTAGAGAGCCATGAAGGCGATACGCTCTATCAGGTTAGAAATATTCAGTAATGGAATTATTTTCTTCTTCTTCTTCTTCTTCTTCTTCTTCTTCTTCTTCTTCTTCTTCTTCTTCTTCTTCTTCTTCTTCTTCTTCTTCTTCTTCTTCTTCTTCGTCTCCTTCTCCTTCTCCTTCTCCTTCTCCTTCTCCTTCTCCTTCTCCTTCTCCTCCTTATCCTTCTCCTTCTTCTCCTTCTCCTTCTTCTCCTCCTTCTTCTTCATATTTTAACTAGCTATTCCCTACTATGTCTCTCGATTGTCACTTTTATCTTAATTCTTAGTTCAATTTCCAATTGTATTATATCATCTTCTACAGAAAAAAATGACCAAAAATCTATGTAGCCTATGTATTCCTATTATGATAAAGAAATTAAGAAAAACTTCATAATTTCCAGCTTTGAGATGCATATAATAAAAGACAGGTCACAGGCCAGAACTCATTTCTTTCATGTTTCAGTCTGAGTTTGTTTTAGCACATACATTAAATAATGTTCAAATCATATCTGTGACAAAGTGTCAGCTTGTTTTAGTGTTGTGAGTCTCAAAATAGTAATCTATTGCACTGGGTTCAAAATTAATGCACTTGTGTTATACAAAATGTAAATAACAATACCAGCAAGCATAACCTGGATTTTAAAATGTAAAAGTGGACTTGTCCTCTATGACTAGATGTCATTATAGCTTTCTGTTCCTACCTACTCACAAGCACAATTAAAAAATAAAGAAATCTTCCCTGATAATTTTTTGAAACTAGACTTGAACATTATCTAATTGATTACTATAATACCCCAAGTAGGTGTCATTAGTTTCATTTTTTTATTTGGAGCCTTCAAACAAATCCATTTAAAAATGAAAATATGCTTTCTGGGATTAAAGTCAATGTAAATCAAACTAGTATTTGAGTGTTCTGTATATGCATGAATTCCGTTGCCATTGTGGTTTAATGGATTTTCCTGTCAAGACCAAATCTATTTCATGACTTCCCTGATCTGCCTTATGATCTTTGGCCTTTTAATGACACAAGCGTTCCAGTTAGTTGATAAAGTGATGCTGTTCTGAAAAAATATATTTATATACTTTTTACAAGTTATAATTAGTGTAACTGATACAAGTGCTCAAAACTGTGTACTAAGAATATTCAATGAACTTAAGAAATTGATTGATACTCCTGACTTGAAAAGAACAAGCCAATTCGGGACTACAATCTCCAACTAGGTATTACATAGTTCTCGGTCTTTGTCAGGACATTAAAGCTACAATTTCTTCAAAAACATTTCTTATAGTAGTTTTCTATATATTTATCATTAGAGGGACTTTTAATTTTGAGAGATTTCTTTCCATGGTGATTATCTGTATTCTGATGCAATGTCTACTGAAATCTTTTTTTTTTTTTAACTCATCTGTTTTTTGTTGTTTTTTTTTTTGACCAGCCAGATGACACTCGAACTAAATCAAAGTGACTAAAATCATGCTTCAGTTTAGAGATAATGAGTGTGTGTTGTGTTCTGCTAATCAGTCTTGTTACCATGAAAGAAAGAACTTGCAACCATCTTTTTTGTTTTTCTTTTCTTTTTTCTTTTTTTTTTTTTTTTTGGTGGGGGCTGTTGGGTGGGGATGGGGAAAAGGGAGAGTGTGTAGTGGGAATCAATAAGGGAAATAAGACATGCAAGAACAAGAATGGTTTCTACATTGTACATTACAATCAGGCTAACAGTATCACTAAAGGCCTGATCTGGAGGCAGAAGTGGCAGGCAAAGCTTTGTCTCTTTGGTAGCCCCCTCTTTTTGATTAAATGGTTTCACTTCAAGTTTTACCCCTTATCTTCCTTCTCATACATCAAAAGAACTTTGCTGTTGCTCCTTTAGCCTACAGGTAAACTTCTCTTCTAGTGAGAGTACTGACAGGAGATGGCTTGTATTCCCCTGTTTTTGTAAGGGGAATATCCTCAGGATTGGCTTCCTCATTTTTGCTGAAACTAGCTGCGCTGAAGGTCTCGTAAGATGAGGTTAACTTTTTGTTCAGGAGGTTTCTGTTGCGGTCACCCATGATGGCAGCCTCACCGTTGGCCAGCTTTTCCTGGCTTCCTCGTTCATCAACAGGCATGAAAGTAGAGAGTTTGGGTTGACTCTTCTTTCTTTCTGGAGAAGTACGGACTGGCATCCAACAAGAGTCTGAGTGGCCATATTCATCACACTCACGGGTACACTTCCCAGTCAGGGCTACATCTGGAAGAGGCCTTGAATCTGAAATTAAAGGAAAAAAAAAAACATTAAAAGTGAACATTTCTTAATAAACTATCCTGATCTGTATGAAACTGAAAGAGGCAAAAAAAACCATATCAGTACATATTATAATATTTGTAGTATAAATACATATATATTCAACAACCTGCAATTATCACCACATAGAGCAATTTTTATTTCATATTTCTTAAAAATAAGGTTTTGCAAAAATATTAAATATTACAAAACATAACTCTACAGATTGATATGTATGAAGCATAAATGTGTATATACGGTTGTTATATAACAGAAGTCTCTATGTTCAAGTAGAAATAAAGTATATGTATATTTGCATGCATATACATCTCTCCCCACATGCATAAGATAATCTATTACATTCAAATAGATAAATTTTGTATTTATAAATTGTCCCAGAAATCATGTACTTTTGCCAATTGGATTCTATTCTGCTTATATATTATTCATGGAATGCAAATATTCAAAACCTTATATTTAAAATTCATTCTGAAACATCAGGGTGACATAGAAATAGAACCTAAATTGTCAGTACATTAGGTGATAAAAATTACAAAGTACAATTATGGATGTGAACATGCTAGCACTATCATCACCTAGCCCACCCTAGCCCATGCCACACTTCCCCTCACCCTGTCAGATAACCTAATATGTATTGTGGTATAGTTCCCTGAGTGTTCAGGTAGAGATACATTTTTTGTGTGCTTTCTGAATGAAATATATGAAATGCAATACATTGTGTAAATATAGTCATGCTCCTAATGTTTTGGTGAAATAGTATGAATTCCTAATTAATAATGTTGACTAGTATGAGGATGTCTTCTATTCCTATATGACTAAATCGTATCTAGAGAGTTTTTAAGGACCTAGAAAAAGATAGCAGTTAAGGATTGCCTGTAGTATAAATTCAAATCACTGTAACTTTCTTTGAGGAATAATTATTTTCTTTTCTTGTTATTAAATGTTATTAAATTATTTTACAAACAATTTTTGTTTGAGTATGAGAGAATAATCTGTTCTACAATAAAGTCTAAGACAATAACTTCCAAAATTTTATTTAAGATGTTTTACAGCTTACTTTTATTATCAAACTAAAGAATGCAATATGTGTCTCTTCAGTTCTTATCACAATATCATATTGTTACAAGGTTTTATCTGTAAAAGACTGTTGTTGTTTTTTTAAAAAAATACTTGTAAGTGGGATCAGTGAGAGTTGTGTAAATACATTTTTGGGGAGATTTGGTTTGACCAAATAGGAAAGGGTTTAATTTTAATGAATTCCTAGGTATTTATACGCTCTGATTTTTTTGTGCATAACCTACTCCTTATAGTTTGCCTCATTCTTGTTTTAGCTATCACTTATGTAGGACATTTTTATAAGTTTCACACTGCTATGTCTCCTAAATCCAACCTCTCCAATATTGCATGTCATTTTTTTCTTCAGTGACGGATAACTAAAATATCGACACTGGTCCGCCTATTGATTTTTGAACTACTGTGACCTGTGATTATTATGCTTGTTTGAGAGTTCTCAGAAAATGTAAGTTTTTTAATAGGAAATCTAGAATTATTTTTTCTCTTTTCTAAGATAAGGTGAAAAGATAGTTACTTATTGTACTTATATATGGTGCTATTTGACTCCTAAATTGACAAGTGATATTCATTTTCTCATCATATAAAAGTAAATTCTTTTGCCTTGTGCTAAATTTTCTCTTTCCCACACTCTCACATTATAGATACATTTAAAATATCAAACTACTGACAAACTGTATGAATGCTTTCTGTAACTTAATTGATTGAAATAAACAGTGAGTTCCTTGGGAATATTTTCCTATCTTAGAGTGCTTTGTTTATTAAAGCTGACTTAAGTACTATGAACAGAAAAATATTTTTTAAATTATAAAGTATAAGATCATACCTACTTTGTTACTCTAATTATTGTTTGTGCCTTTCACTACTTTAAGAGACTCAAACTTTCTTTTTTTCCCTTACTATGGACTATCAAGGATACAACATACACACACACACACACAAACACACACACACACCATGGTTGTTATTCCCTGCAGTCTCACACCATGTATCACTCACACAATGACAGAAGTCTCTGATTTTCCAGTTAAAAACTCATTGCTCCTTTTTGTCCCTTTGAGATATATTTAAAAAACATTTCATAAAGCTCTATTACTCCAATAGCAGCTACTTCTTAACTTTTATTTAAATTATGCCCTAAACTCCCTATAGCTTGTATATATATATATATATATATTCCATTAAATTAAATCAGCTTCCCTTCAATGACAAAGCTCTCCAGTTCCTTCCCTCTGTCTTTATTTCATAGTCTGTGTTATTTACTGCTGAAATTCATTTCCCCCTTACTGCTTCTTAATGGAAGGCAGGCAGCTTGTCTTCTCTTTCATCAGCCTCATGTAAGCTGCCACATTTCTGTCCAAGAAGCATGCCTTTTAATACGGATCTCCAGTCATTTCCAAAGTCAAACACTTGATTGGGGATCACAGTGGAAGTTGACAAGCCTAATTGGTTGAGACATGTTGCAGTGTTTGTCATCAAATTTAGAAAATAATCAAGACAGGCTAGAAGAGAGTCATCATGAGCAATCAAAACTTCCACTCTTGATGACTCAAATGAATCCTCACTGAAACATCAATGATTAACAAATGCAAGTTGTATTATGATGAAATCTATTAAAGGAGACATGAGTGGAATTTTATTTTTCTGTATGTTTATATATTTTTTCATTATTGAATCATATGCTATAATTTTTAAAACTACAATAATTACATATTGATATAGTTCAGTAGGTCATCAAACGCATTTCTTTCTCCCTTTCACAAAAGGTATCACCTTGTGACCAGGTGGAGGTGCACCTGGTTAAGCACACACATTACAGTACACAAAGATTCAGGTTCAAGCCTCTGGTCCCCACTTGCAGGGGGAAAGCTTCATGAGTGGTGAAGTAGGGCTGCAGGTGTTTCTCTGTCTCTCCCTCTGTATCTTCTCTTCCCCTCTCAATTTATCTCTGTCTCTACCTAATAAATAATTAAAATTAAAAGAAAAAGACTTTGGTGTGTCAAACATGAAAGCCTTTATACAGAAGATATCACCTTAAAAGATAATTTCTATTGTGGAATGATGGAGACAGATCTTACAATGATGAACTCATCTTGCACTTTGTCTTTCACTGAATTATGTGTGTTATGTAACACCTAAGAATGAATTTTAGGTTTGAGTTTTAAAGCTATTCCTTCTAATTTTGACATGAGTGAAGGTGGAAAATACCTAACCACAAATGTATTAAGTTGATATCAAGAAAAATAAATTCTAAAATAAAATGTTTTAAAACTTAGTGAGTGTCTCTAGCAGCATTATCCACAGTAGAGCCTGTCTCTCAAATGCATATTTGTCTCCCTCATTCAGTCATATCAAATTTTTGAGAAGAACTGATATACAGGTTATATTTATCAGATGCTGTTACTGTCTGGAATTACATGCAAAAAGCTTTTTTTTTTCACCCCAGTTGTGCAATTTACTAGAGCCATAGCAGTGCTATTGAAAGTTAAAGCTCTATCATAAAAATGACATTCATTTCTCTCTCCAAAATATGCAGTTTTTATTTTCTTTCCCATTTTGTTTCCAGGATTACTGCTGGGCCTTGATGCCTATATGACTACTCCACTGCTCCTAGAAGCTTTTCTTTTCTTTCTTTCTTTCCCTTCCTTGCTTTTTTTTTTTTTTTTCTTTGACAAAGAGTGAGACACACGGGGATGGGGCAGAGAAAGAAAGTCAATTACAGCAGTGCCCTACAGTTCATGAAGCATTCCCTCTATAGTTGGTGACTGTGGGGCAGGGGGTGGTGCTGGAATCCTGGTCCTTAAGCATGGTAATGTGTTGACTTTCATGAGATGAGCTATCACCCAGCTCCTGAAAGTATGAAGTTTTAAGTCATCACAGCAGCAAACAATTTTAGAAAAAATTCAATACATGTAAAATATTCCTCCATAGTTCATTTATTTTATAGGTCACCTCTAGGAGTGTTAAATCAGTGCATTCTCTGGCCTATGGGGAAACCAATGTCAAAGAACAAGTTTTTTTGGCTCTCACTGTTTGTTTCCTATTATAGCATAGTGCTCCTTCCTGAAAAGCAATAGCTGAGTTACTAAGCAATCAGTTACTGTTAACTCTAACCACAAGAAATAGCTTCATTCTCCAAAGAAAACAAGCAAGCAAGCTCTGAATATCATGGTTAATAGATGTCACAAAAAAAAAATCACAAGTTGAATTATTTTCATGACAAACCTCCTTCAAATTATTCATCTTCTAAAATAGAGGAAATTATAACTAATTTAAAAAGTTACACTCTCTAAGAAAGAATTGTAATCCTTCTTACAAGGCAAGTTACTATAGATGGCTTGAAGATGGGAAGTCGCTACTACAATGGACTCAACAAGTGGCAAACATACAGTCTAATTAGACATTAGACATTAGACATAATAAGGAAATTCCAAACTTGTTTAGTGATGATGCTGTCCTGTGTGATTCAGACTCAGTAGAGGTGTCATGATTTCCAAAGACCTCTGGAATATTGAGAATCATGAAGATAGCTCTGTACATACTGAGTTAGGCATTCTGTATGAATTCTGTTCAACTTTTCTACTCAAGACCCTTGGCTTGGGACAGACAATATAAGGACATTTCTGTTTATTATAAGAATGTAAGGGGCTGGAGAAAATATATAATTGCTATGTTTTGCCTCTGGCATGAACTTCCTAGGTTCAATAGCCAACACCACAATAAGTATAAGCTAATAGTACTCTGGTAAATAAATAAATAATACATGAAAATATGGCATATAATCTTAAAGTATTTCCAAGAGCTTTCTTTGCTGTTTTAGTGTCAGATACTTAAAGCTATATACATCACTTGCTTATTTGTTTAGTATGCACATTATTTAACTCCTTGGTCATGTAAGATGAATGAGTTGATAGATACTTAGTATACTTCTTAAAAATATCGTATCACCCCTGCAGTTTGTTCTTTAAAATCAAGTAATACTACATTCTTAACATTACATAACAAAATCTTACATATGAAAAAGTTGTATTCTCTTTATTGAGGGAAAAAAAAAATAAACACAGACTGGCAGCTCTCCATCCCCCATTTTTAAACTTTTAAAAAATATTCTGGAATCCTACCTCCCCAGATCTCCAACAGACTATGGAAAAATATAAACAGGCTGGGAGTATGGATGGACCTGTCAATGTCCATGTCCAGATGCAAAGCAATTATAGAAGTCAGACCCTCCACCTTCTGCATCCCATAAAGATCATAGGTCCATACTCCCAGAGGGATAAAAAATGGAGGGTATGGGATATGGAACTCTCGTGGTGGGAATTGTGTGGAATTGTACCCCTCTTATCACACAATCTTATCAAATCATTATCAAATCACTAATAAAACATTTCATTTACTTTTTATACTTCTTAGCTTTCTGTTATAACAACTTCATTTTCTAGAAATGAAGAACACCTATAAATTCTGGTTCCATCTCATGAAATATTAAAAGAAGAACAATTACATATAAATAGCAACATTTTAATAAATGTTTTAACATTAATTTTACTTTTACTTTCTTTAAGTGAAAATATCCATTTTATTCTGATGATTAAGCCAAGTACTTCATTTTTAGGTAGCAGTCAGAAAATGATTTGTTTTGTCTTATATAATGAAAATGAGAACAAGTTATATAAAAAATTTATTGAAAAAGTGTCATTGTGAAGGTGTGAGATCCAAAAGTTGCATACCAACTAGACTCAACTTATTCTTCCTTATGTAAATAACCTGGAAGTCATGCTTCTAACTGATCAGGAGATGGTGGGAATCATTTATACAAAAAAAGCAATTTATAATTCTGTAAGTATCAGAATGCTTTCTGGGAAAAAAAAAAAGGTGAAATTTTTTATTAACATAAAGTCACTGAAAGTTATTTTAAACAAAAGGAGTAGGGGCTTGTTTTTATTACTATTATTATTTTTATTTTTCTGTCATTTCTAGCCAGGGCTTCACTGCTCCAGGAGAATCTTTGGAGAGAGTGAAGACAGGTAGGAGGGAGAGAAGGAAGGACACCATAGAACTAAGTTTGGTGTGGATCAAGTTGATTTATATATCTTCATTTATATTTTTACATTATATTTATATATAATCAAGTTTGAATTTAGTTTATCTATACATTCATTCACTTATTTTAACCATGCCAACATCTTCTGGAATCTATTTATTCCATTTTATTATTTTTTGGTAGCATTTCATGAATGAAATGGGTATTGTTTAAGGCATAGAGTTTAGCAACCAGTTCACTTGATTGAGATTTTCAACTTTTACATTTTGTAACTGTGAAAAAATTATCTAAATTATAAATGTTTAATCATCTGTTTAAGGGCCACAATAATGTATTAATTTTTTAATTATTTTTGTAGAGGTGAAATGAGTTACTATAAATAGATACAATACTCACAATAATTCTTGGCATATAGTAAAATTTAATCAATATTAGTACTTCAGGTTGTGCAAGACCTTAACCCATGATCAGTCTTGGAAAAAAACAACTTTGAAATATGAAAGCAATTTTAGGTTCATTAATTTACAATAAATCTAACCATCAGTCACAATAATTTTTAATATTTACCTTGCATAATTTAAATATGTGTCTGTTTTGCTGTAGAAACCTAATGTTTTATTAAGAACACTGTTTCAGAATCTTTGCTTTTTAATATAATATATGATGCCTTCAATGCTTTACCTTTTATATCGTATAAAGGTGACTAACCACTGAGCTTTATCTGTCCCCA
The DNA here is from genome assembly GCF_950295315.1 of Erinaceus europaeus. Lineage (NCBI taxonomy): Eukaryota > Metazoa > Chordata > Mammalia > Eulipotyphla > Erinaceidae > Erinaceus > Erinaceus europaeus. Next base: position 162,041,891 of record NC_080164.1, read on the forward strand.
GGCTTTCAGATAAATAGTTGTGAAGTCAGTATCAATCATTAATCAAACAGATAAGAACTTTGAATTACTTTTTCTAGTTTTGCTAGTGGATGTTGTGTTGATTGATAGTATCTACAGGAGAGCAAAACTACCATCAGTTTAGAAAAATATACAGGTTAACATAACTGAGTTCCTCTGTGTTGGGTATCCCCCAGAACTTCCTGTTAAGATTTTCTCCAGAGGATTTACTCTGTGTCTATCATTATAATTCATCAAAACAAAAGAACAAATGCTCTTATCTTTTGTAGTCTCCTTAACTTCCTTCTATTTATTCTTTTATCATCACCAAAGCTTCACTGCTCTAGTCTAACTTCATTCAGATAGAGAGAAGGAGAGCTAGAAAAATACCACATAGTAAGGTTTCCCTGAGTGTGAAAAGTTCTGGACTGGGGCTGGGTGGCAGTGTACCTGGTTGAATGCATGTGTTGTAATGCACAAGGACCCAGGTTTGAGCCCCTAGTCCCCACCTACAGGGGGAAAGCTTTGCAAGTGGTGAAGCAGGGCTGCAGGTGTTTCTCTGTCTCTCTCGATCTCTAGCCGCTCCCCCTCAATTTCTAGGTGCATCCATCCAATAAATAAATAAAGATAAAAATAAATAAAATAACTCATTAATTTCATCTTTAAAAAAAGAAAATAAAGGTTGTAGACTAAAACCTCGGTTATTTCTATGGCCAAACAGTCCCCCTATGGGGTGAGTTATCTTCCCAGCTCTGTAGTTACCTTTGTAATTTAAACAAGTGAACCTCAGAATCAATAATATTTACCTCAGAGAAACTTGCCCCTAGTATATTGGGTTTTGTGTGTGGTCTTTCTCTACATATATGATGACAACATGAGAAACTATTTTAAAATATGGTAAAAAATTAACAATAAGTGGTTAAAAATGAAGAAAAGACAAAAAATCAGGGCAAATGGCTGAAATGTAGTGCACCAAAACATAAAATGAATTTTAAAAAGAAAAAGAAAAACGAGAACATGCCAGCCAGTCAGCATATACACAATGCAGATTTCATGATTAATGTATACATGCTTATTAAAATTTACAAGCTAAAGAGAGAATTTGTATTTTGAATGTCACATTTGAATGTGACATCACATGCTTCTATTATCAAGATGTAGGTTCTACTTCTACACTTATTGAAAGTAGGCTAGCTGTGATAACTTGAGTGGGGCAAAAAAGAATACTGCACCATTTTCAGACTAGGTTTCAAGAGGCTGAGTTGTTGTTTCCTGCTGCCTTTGGAAGTCTGTGATCCTCATCCTGAGAGAAAGTAAGCTCTACTCTCTTTGAAGAAGAAATACTATTTGAGAGGAGACTTAGCTGTCTCAGTTGTCCCAGTAGGGTCTACACCCAGTCAACTCTCCAGGTGAGCAAAGCCACATTTGTGAGTCAGGCAACAGGCACAGAATAATCATAGAATAAACCCACAGAAATGAGAAGCAAGAAGTTATTATTGACTGAAACCTTTTAAGTTATGTTTGTTTATGTACTTGCTTGCTTGTTTGCTTCTGGGAGGGAGAACACTGACATAGTAATACAGCAAGAGATAATGATCATGATTGGACTGTATTATTTGCAATGAATGAAATGCTCAAAGAAACTGTTTTAGGTCTCTAAACAATACAGAATATATAGAAATTTTTTTTCATTTTGTGTCTCCTTATTATGGGTAACAAACTGACCAGTACAACCAAAAGTAAAAAAAATTCAAATGAACATTTCCTGAGCTGTAAACACATTTAATTAAGTAGCTCAAGCATTAGCTGGCATAGAAAGATCCAGAAATTCATGTTGTCTAATTATAGCATTTCAGTGTGTTTTATGCCTAAGAGTACTCTAAATTGGGTTGACATGCCAAGACAATATTAAAATGTTCAAACATGTTTGAAAGCATCAGCAACTTTTCTACATTCCTGAGGCAATACTCAGTTAAACAGCAATGCATGTATTTCAAGAAGCATTTACCGCCCTGAGGCTTAGACCACTGTCATTCTGGATATGACATTATCTTATACATGGGAGAGTGTGCACACCACATCTACAGCAGTCTTGCTGAATGAACTCAAACATGAGTCTGTTGATTGGCACATGAAACCGGACTATGGCAGAAAAAGTCTCATGACTGCTTGTGAATGATTAATGCATGCAAATCAGAGAGGTGACTTCACTTTGATTCCCCTCTTCATATTTATAAAATCAGAAGCAGTAGAAGTGAAATAAGTGTTCAACAACAAAGTCCAAGGAAACACTAGAACTGAGAAACAACTGCACTATAATCAAATAGTGCAGAATGAGACTAATGTCACTTAATTCACAAGCCAACAATTGTTTAAACTGCAGAAAATAGATGCAATTTTGGAAGAATTTATTTATTTGCTTATTTACATTTGGTTATTCATGTTTGTTTTCAACAGAATAATGATAGTTCTCATACCTTCCCTTCAGGTTCATTTGCTTTACTTACAATAGTTATTTCTGCTTACAGTAATCTTATGGAAACTAAATCCCTGTTCTTTCTATAAATCTAGATGGATATACACAAAACTTGCAGACAGTTTAGATGTGAGTCCAAATACTTGAATTTAGATTCCCAATCTTTCTGTTGGATGGAAGAAATAAGAGTATTCTTATATATTTAGACATTTTCTTTTTTTTTTTTTCTTTATTAGAGGGATTAATGGTTTACAGTCAACAGTAAAATACAGTCATTTGTACATGATTAGCATTTCTCAGTTTCCCACATAACAATCTACCCCCTTCTAGGCCCTCCTTTGCCATCATGCTTCAGGACCTGAACCTCCACCATCACCCCCCACCCAGAGTATTGTTTTGGTATAACAACCCAGTCCAAGATTTGCTTTGCGTCTCCCCTTCTGATCTTATTTTTCAACTTCTGTCTATGAGTGAGATCATCCCATATTCATCCTTCTATTTCTGGCTGACCTCACTTAACATGATTTCTTCAGTCTCCATCCAACATGAGGTGAAGAAGGTGAATTCACCATTTTTAATAGCCAAGTAATATACATACCATAATTTACTCAGCTACTAATCTGTTCTTAGACACTTTGGTTGCTTCCAGATTTGGGCTATCATAAATCGTGTTGCTATAAACATAAACATGTATAAATCTTGTTGGATGGGCGTGTTTGGTTCCTTAGGATATATCTCCAGGAGAAATTGCAAGGCCATAGGGTTTGCCCACTTCTAGCCTTCAGGGAGTTCTCCAGATTGCTGGACCAATTGATATTCTCACCAGCAATGCAGGAGGGTTCTTTTGTTCCCACAACCTCTCCAGTCTTTGATGTTGCTACTTTTTCTGATGTGTGACAGTCTCATAGGAGTGAAGTGGTATTGCATTCTTGAACTTAAACATTTTCTTGCTTGACTTAAAAATAAAATGATAAGAGACTGATAAGATAGCTCAGCTGGATAGTGAATGTACTTTATCATGTGCCATCTCCAGGTTCCAGCCAGGTTCCCACAATACTGGAAGAAAAATTTGTACTGTGGTGCCTACTCCACTCTTTCACTGCCTCTCTGTTTCTGTCTTTTTCTTCTGCTGGAAAAAAAGTCACTACAGAGCAATGAAGGCTCTGTGATGAAAAATCAAATGATATGAAATTTAATAACTACTGTTAAACAATAAAAGTTAGATGTGATGAATAAAGTTTCATTCAGATTAAGGCAGCTAAATTTAATAAAAATAAAATTCAAGTTATGAAATACATATTTAAAAGAGGATAAAATGAGGTTTCTGCTAGTCTTTAGGTTGATTATTTAAAGGCATAAATTTAAATATGAACACTTAATTTCACAAATATTTAAAAATATATTGAAAATTAATACTTGGCAATAGATATAACTGACTACTGATTATCAGTTTTAAAATGTACTTTATTAGGCCGGGTCTATGAACCAACCTGCCAATGGCCATGTTGAGTGGAGAAGGAATTACAGAAACCAGAATTCCCATTTTTTCATCCCCCAAAATTGTTTGGCCCATAATCTCAGTGAGGGATAAAAGATAAGGGAAATATGACCCGAGGGCTCTGAACTCCAACTCCATGAGGACCCAGAGAGAGAAGAAGAAAAAAAGGAAGGGTATTTGGAAGTAGTAGTAGGTGTAGGTATGACTTAGAAAGAAAGGAAAGGCAGTATACATATGCCCATAAAATAGGGGCATATATATACTAATATGAACAGTTATAGAATAGTTAACATGTATCTGCAACTTTGGGAGAATTACTGTAGCTTCCAACAGAAGGAACAGAGATACAGAATGATAATGACAGAACTATAGCCATGCCATCTTATAATTTTGTATATCAATATTAAGTTACTAATAAAATTAAAAAAAGAAAGAAAATGTGTTTCTTTCCTAAAATATACATCAAATATTTGTTTCACTTCAGTGTCATGAAATGCCAGCAAATGGATTTGCATTCACTTTACATAAGAAGGAAGATAAATCATTGTCTTGAGGAGAAATCATTCAAAACTAGCTAAGAACCAGTTTTTTTATTACTAATAAAATATACCAGCCATATCATGTTTACTTTATCATAAAGTTCAATGTGGGGACTACTAAAAGAGTTGCAAATACCAAATATTCATGACTTTCAGTAATTATCACAAATCTTTAGTTTTCGTTATGGGTTATACATTTGTAGAATATATATTCTAAAATAAGTATTAATATTACCTGGGGGAATGGATGATAATTCTCAAACTACAACATAAAGTCTATTAAGTGCAAGATTACTATCTTCTGATACTTTTCTTGCCCATTTTACTTACTTCCACACATACCCTATAATTCAATGCGATGATTTTAAGAACTGGGAAAACAATTAAGTAATGGATATTTTCATAAACTTTCCATATAAATCACTACAAAGTATTCCATTAAAAATAAGTGAGTCACTTGGACCAATGGAACATGATGGCAGGCTCAGAACTAAGCCCACAACTGTATAGATCCCTAAGGTGTAACAAAGGAGCCAAAACTGTCCAGTGGGGAAAAGAAGGTCTCTTCAACAAATGGTTCTGGGAGAGCTAGAAAGTCACATGTAGAAAAATGAAACTAGACTACCATTTAACATTTTTCACCAAAATTAGCTCAAAATGGATCAAATATCTCAATACTAGTTCTGAAACTACAAAATGCAGAGAATAACATATCTATGAAATATTTCAAGACCTTAACATCAAAGATTTAATTGGAGACTCAACCTCTTGGGCAAGGAAAACTAAAACAAGATTAAGATTAAATGGTACTACATCAAACTAAAAATCTTCTACACATCAAAAGAAAACTTCACAAGAATAAGCAGGCAACCCAGCAAGTTCAAGAAAATATTTGCACAACACATCTGACAGGCAGTTGATATCAAGCATCTATAAAGAACTCATCCAGTTCAACAACAAAAAAGAACAATCTAATTAAACATAGACAGATCATATGAATAGATAGTTCTCAAAAGAAGAGATACACGTGGACCACAGACATATGCAGAAATGCTTCACTTAGTATTCAAGAAATACAAATTAAAATCACATTGAAATTCCACCTCAGGCCTGTGAGAAATGTCTTCATCAGAAAAAGAGGAAATTATAAACTTTGGAGAGGATGTAGAGGAAAAGAAACTCTACTACACTGTAAATAGGAAGGCAAACTGATATGGCCAGTTTGGAGAACAGCAGAGAGAGTCCTTTAAAAATGCAAATGAAAATAATTTATGACCTAGAAATACCACTTCTAGGCATTTATCCAAAAGATACGAAATCATTAATTTGAAGGGACATATGCAACCCCACATTCATAGCTCCATTGCTCACAATAGCCAAATTAAGGAAGCAACCTCAATGCCCATCGACAGATGACTGGTAGAGGATTTATGGTATATATATACTATGTGGGTGTATGGTTGTATGATTAAAAAAGGTGATATTCTAGGTTTACTCCAAGGGGCCCGTGATTAGACCAAAGCTCATCTTCTATGTTCTTACCTCTAGGTTCCTGATTATGAAACAATTTGTTCTACTTTATAACTTAATGCTTTTCAGCCATCTAGTTGCAGATGCTACCATGATGCCAGCCTGAGTTCCCTTGGCAGACAACCTCACCAATGTGTCCTGGAACCCCACCTCCTCAGAGCTCTACCCTACTAGGGAAAGATAGAAACAGGCTGGGGGTATGGATTGACCTGTCAACACCCATGTCCAGGAGAGAAGAAATTATAGAACCCAGACCTCCCACCTTCTGTTCCCCATAAAGATCTTTGGTTCATACTGCCAGAGGGATAAAGAGTAGGGAAACTTCCAGTGGAGGGTATGGGATCTGGAACTCTAGTGGTGGGAACTGTTTGGAACTGTACCCCTCTTATCCCACAATCTTGTCAATAATTATTAAATCACTATTTAAATAAAAGAAGTTAGTGTTGTGTTCTTAGGGACAAAATAGATAGAACTGGAGGTGATGATTCTTTGTAAGTAAGGAAGTAAGTCTCTAAAAATAATCTCTAAATCTTTATGATTATGTAGCTATTGTGGTTTGGGAGAAATAAAATTCATCCTTTGTGTCCTTATAGTGGTAGATTGCATGAAATTGTTGAATTTAGAAGTGCCGTTAAAAGTAGAAGTTATGGAAGCTTTTGGTAGGAGCTATAAAAACATTTATGGGGTCAAAGTTAACCCAATTAACAAATAATGTGATGATAATATTAACTATTGATTGTCTTTTTGAACCCTAAGACAGCAGGAACCTCACATCTTCACTATAGAGCCCCTACTTCCCCCAGTCCTGGAAGCCTTGGATAGGGCCCACTTTCCAGTATGCATCTCCCAATCCAAACCAAATAACATTGCATCTGCCGATTACAACCTAACCAAAGCAACGATTGCTACCTCAACATGCTTTACCTCAGAATGTATCCAGAGACTTCACGTGTGGAATGACAACCCTTCAGCTTCATTACTCGGGTGAGACCTTTCTTTTAATAGTACACTCTAATTTCATCTCAGGTAGTTCACTTTCTAACAAAGTCCCATAACCTAGATATACACCAGTTTCTGTGAGAGAGAGCTTATGTGCACACGTATCCATAAACTATAAAATATATACCTGAAAGCAGGACTACACTAGAGTTTGCAGTGAGTATCCCTAACACTTCCTCTCCACTATTCCAAGCTTGGGATCCATGATTGCTCAACAAATTGTTTGGCTTCATATATTAACTCTTTTTTCAATCACCAGGTTCCAGATGCCACCAGGATGCTGGCTAGGCTTCCCTGGATTGAAGACCCCACCAATGTGTCCTGGAGCTCAGCTTCCCCAGAGTCACACCCTACTAGGGAAAGAGAGAGGCAGACTGGGGATATGGACCGACCAGTCAACGCCCATGTTCAGCGGGGAAGCAATTACAGAAGCCAGACCTTCTACGTTCTGCAACCCTCAACGACCCTGGGTCCATGCTCCCAGAGGGATAGAGAATGGGAAAGCTACCATGGGAGGGGGTGGGTTATGGGGATTGGGTGTTGGGAATTGTGTGGAGTTGTACCCCTCCTACCTTATGCTTTTGTTCACTAATCCTTTCTTAAATAAAAAATTAAAAAAAAAACATTTATGGGGAGAGTTTTTAAACACCTGGAATGCCAACTCTTTAGTCAATAAGTTGATCAACTGAAACTAAATTTGGCAATCACAATCAGGTCAAGTAGAGCAGTGAAGAGCTTAATACAGAACAAGTAAATAAAAGGAAAAGGAAGGAAGTGATCTCAGATGACTAGCAGAGGGAACTCAATGAGCAGTTAAAGTGGATGGCAGGGAATCAATGAAGTAACACTGGATCAGTTTGCTTCATTGATTTTTTTTTTCCTACTCATTGAAATGTTTTCCTGAATTTACCTCCTCTTTCTTCTAAAAATGTCTCACAGTTGATCTCTTTTTTGCATCTTGTGATAGGCAACAAAGTAGTCTTTGGAGGCCTTTCCATCCTTGTGTAATACCAGCCGAATGTGCATGGTTTCAGAGACAATTCTGATACTCTATTTTGTACTACAAGAACTGGGGCTGTATGACTGCTTCCACATCCTTCTGTGGCAGGCAGTATAAAACTTCCTTCAAAGACATCTACATCTTAATCCCTGAAATCTGTACATGCAGTAGGCTATACAGCAAAAGGAAACAAAATACAGGAAGGAAACAAATACAGCAAAAGTTTTCAGATGGTGTTAAGATTACTAACAACTACCCTTAAAATAAGCTTACAAGCCAACACATGTGAACAGTTCGAGTAACTATGAACAAGAACATTGTTCCCTGGAACCTCTTAAAACAACACGGTCCTGTTTTTAGTCCTAAGAGAATCATATCAGACTTCTGACCTATAACACTGTAAGACATTGTCTCAAGACATTTCCATTTATAGTAAGATGGGAACTTTCTAGTAACTTCAAAATAGGGACCTAGTATACACGTCCACTATTTCAGAATGATGGAGAAGAAGGGCAGAGTTGATGCATTCACTATTTTCCAATAGTATTTCCTTCAGTGAAGAAAATGGAGTGGAAACACTTAATCTGGAAAGTTTATTTAGTTTGGGGACATCTGCTCAACATATATATATATATATATATTTTTTAAACTAATATCTGTTTGAGTTTTTCACAAATAATCAATGATGTTCAGTTTCCTTTCATCCAGGGATGTACTACTAGCTTGTTCTTTTAATTGATAACATTTTCCTCCTTGATCTTTCAGTAATGACTGTCTCTAAGAGAAACTGCCTTAAGTTTTTCTAAATTTATGTAGTGATTCCCAAGAAGTAAAAACAAAGAGAATTTGGTATGCCATCTAAGTAGAACCAGGTATAAGGATACAGTTCTAATAAGGGTTTCCTTAGATTTAATGGTTCTGTGTGTGTATGTGTTTGCGTATGTGTGACTTTCTGATGTTTATTAATTTCTTGACACTTATTTTTACTCTGATATTTTTCCTGATGGTTAACAGGGTATTCTCTAACAAAAAAAATTCTTTATAATTATTTCAAGGACTATAAGCAGAATAACAAATTTCTCCCTACTTTAAAACTCTTTTCCATAAATGTCCCCTCAAAGTCTGAAAGTGGACTCTCTATTATTTATCTTTTAAAAATACATTTCATTCTGGAACTGGTAGGTAGCATAATGCTTGCGAAAAAGTCTTTTAAGTCTGAAAATCTGGAGAAGTCTCATGTTCAATCCCAGGTACCACTTTAAGCCAGAGATGAGTACTGTTCTAGTAATAAAATGTTTTTAAAAAAAGGTTTTACATTGGTTTATAAGATAAAATTTCATAATAACTTCACACACATTTATAACCCACATACACACTAACACACATGCTTACACTCTCCTCATTTACTTTCCTGTTTCCTCTAGTAACCACAGAAATGCTGATAAAATGACTTCCTTTTAATCTTTGTATCTCACCAAATTTATGTATAGCCACATACCACTTCTTCTGGATTAATTTTCATTTCTAGAGAGCCTGTTATTGCTTTGTTTATTCATTAATATGTTACTGTTTCTTCTATTCATTCTTTTATTTTCACCCATAAATCCCTTAGTATTTACTTCTAGAATTTCCCTAAGATTTTTTTTTCTGATTATCTTGTTTTTCTCTATCATATATTTAACATATTGCACTGAAGTCTGACATAGTGTTATATGACATTTTTCGTAAAAGGGTTAACTCTTTTTTAAACTTTTTAAATTAAAGATTTACAAGAATGAGATAATAGGGGTAAGATTTCATATAATTCTCATCACCTGTGTTCTTTGCCTAAATGGGGAACTCTTTAAGGACAGTATCTGTAAGTTACTCAACGGTATACTTTGGATACTAGCACTAAATCAGTCAAATAATCACTAGAGGCTTTTTGCATGGATTGGTGAATGTCACACTAGGGAAATAGATTGCATGTCACCATAATGACCATGTCTAATTTCACAATGGACACATATAGAATTATTATAATAATACCTATGTATCATAATCGTAGTGAGATGGCCAAATAGAAAGGGTGATATGCTTTTTTGTTTATTTGGCTTGTGAAAATCTGGATGAACATTTTTACAACTCACTGTTGGCATTCTACTCCATTTTAGTGCCTATTATATCTATTTATTCTAATTGGCATTTGTTTTCTAACAGAACAATGTAAAAAATAATATTTACACTTAACTTGTAGGACGGTGCAGATGGGGAATTATGCAGGTAGTAATAAGAGATAAAATCTAGTGGGTAAAACCATATAATCAGTGACCAGAGTTTATGCATAGGAACTGATTTGCTAAGCTTCTTTGCTTAGGTATGCTAGCTATTTGAATATTGTTAAGATTTCTAGATGGCAGTTGTGCAAGTCTTTCCATTATCAACTTAGGGGAATAAATGTCTCTTGGCATATATGATGCCTATATCACAGCAAAAAAAAAATTCAAATCATGGAAGAGAAGTGCTTTATGGAATAAAAAAGATGCGGAGCAGAAGGCATTTTATATTCATATTAATATAGATTCATTTTAATAAGAATCATGTCACAATGTGTTAATCTAATTCAGCTCAACTCCTTTCATGTCCCTTTTAATAGTAACCTAATACACTGCAAGTAGATAGGACCCTGGCCAACTTAGATCAAGGCTTTACAACCATTAGGTTGGTTTATTTTTTTAGGAGTCTACAACTAGATTTTCACAGTGTTCACATTATGTGTGAAGATTTTACTGTTTTATATGTGCAACTTCATTTTATGTGTATAGTTAGTTATTTTACAAAATAATATTTTATTATGCATCACACATGCAAATATTAGTCTGTAATTTAAAACATTTCCCATGGAAATACGTATGTTCTTGCCTATTTCTGAGTTAGCTAGATATCACATGATATCTATATACACATGATAACTATATACAAGATATAGTTTGAATATGTACACAGTGTCATATGAATCTTAAACTGTTCTTTTAGTTGTCATTTCAAATGTTAGTTCAGAGACCAAAGTTATATTCTTGTTAAAAGCAAATTCAAATAGCTTAAGGAACAAGAGTTAGCCCCATCTCTAGCAACCCACTTCAAGAAGTCTACTGTAAATACAGTTCCTTAACTGGAGACATTTTGAATTTATAGTTAATTCCCTAGATTCCAATTTTCTAGAATTGTGTGTAATTGTGATGAGTTTTCTCATAATCCACTTAAATTCTCTGATAGACTGATTTATTTCAGCAAAATGGCAACAGACCCTTTAAAAAAGGAGGAATTAATGTTACTTCTTAAAGTCATATAGACATTAAGATGTAGGACACATTCAAGCTGTCTAATTTTAATGCTGGACTAATGCCTAAGTATTAATCTAACACAATGTCAAATTACATACATTTTTTTTTTTTCTTTTAGTACACCATGTCTGCACTTAACAAACTCATAGTGTTAAAAAAAAATCAGGAATGCAATTAGAATGTCATCTCTGCTGCAATGACTTAAGAAAAGCATGAACTAGAGATTAGCAATCACAATTTCATAGACAATCGTGGCAAAATTATGGTTCCGCAGTAACTCAAAAGGAATACAGTGGATTAGCAGACAGCATAGACCAACTATCTCTACCATTTGCCCTGCATGCTCTTTAAAAGCCTTTCCTTTTCCTTCCTTTCTCCTTTCCTTCCTTCCTCCCTCCCTTCCTTCCTTCCTTCCTTCCTTCCTTCCATTCTTTCTCTTTGTTTCTCTTTCCCTTTTTATTTCTTTCTTTCTTTCTTTCTGTCTGTCTGTCTTTTTGTGGCCATTCTGATTAAATTTGATTTTGCAAGAAGTATGCATCTCATAGGAAAACAGGTTTCATGGTATAAACAGATTTTTCTCATGTGTTGAATGAACTATGAATGAACTTCAGTGGTTATTCTGCAACTCTTAGGAAAAGGAGACTAGCTACTGGGAATTAATTTTAGAAAGTTTATGTATTGGACAATGTCTTATACAATTCAAATGAATCAGCCCTATAAGAAAAAACAAAGCCAAAACATTTTAAGTCTTCAAATAGTTGAACCATTCAAGCATACATTCTGATATTTTAAACTGCATATGTAAATTATATGTGTATTTTATTAACCATTGTACTATGTAAGTGCTCAAGTGACTCATTTGATAATACCTTTGATAATTCATCAGCGTTCACTGTTTTGTGACTGAGATTAGGACACATGGAGCTGATCATTGCTTTAAGAAGATATAAGAAGGGGGACTGCAGGAAGATGGTGGACTGAGAAGCCGCTAGCGGCTGAGCTCCGACCACATCTCCTGGAAATGGTAGGATTTTCTGCGTTTAGCAGGCCAGCCAATAAGGGGTCCTAGCGATGACACCAAGGAGGTGACTATAACTTAATTTGGGTTAAGAATTAGAGTAAAGGTGGCACGGACTAGCGGGCGGCTGCTCCAGACTTCCCAGGCGGCGGGCGGGCAAGGCGGGTGCACCAGCACTGTCCTCCACCCGGGAAGGCGGCTCCTCCGCCGGTTGCAGAGTGCTGCTGGGCGGCTGGCAGAGGACCGGGAGGGAGTACTTTAGCTCGGGGGCTTTCTCTTGGGAGTCTCCGGGGACCACGGCGACCCTGAGGGCGGATCCGAAGACTTCTTGAGTATAGCTCTCATTGGATCAAAGGACTTGGAGCTAGTTTTCAATTTCGAGAAATCCTTTAAAAAAGGCTGGAGGGGGGGGTTTCCCGGAAGATGGCGGACTGAGAAGCTGGTAGCAGCTGAGCTCCAACCACATCTCCTGGAAATGGTAGGATTTTCTGTCTTTAGCAGGACAGCCAATAAGGGGTCCTAGCGGTGACACCAAGGAGGTGACTATAACTTAATTTGGGTTAAGAATTAGAGTAGGGAAAAAAGGGAAAAAAACTTTTTTTATCTTCCTTTTAATTTTCAAAGATACCTCCTACCCGACTCCCCCCCTCAAGCAGTCCCTGGGGACCAGGTCCTAGAAGGCTCCCCACACCACCAAACAGGGTGCTTTTTTGAATACACTGATACACATTTGGGAATTTCCTTTCACTGCTCTTTAATTACAACTCTATTTATTATCTTCTACCTTTTCTCTTGTCTCTCTCTCTCTCTCTTTTTTAATCTTGTCATACACTTCTTCCTTCTTCTTTGCCTTTCTGAATTAGTGAATTATTTTGGGGAAGAAGTCTGACTCAGAGTGGACTCTCTTCTCTAGTTCCCTTTCCCCTCCTCTTACCCCTAGAATATACACTGGATAGTAGATTTGCATAACTGTCTATTCGTGCTATCCTTTCTTTCTTTTCTCTTTCCTCACTGGGACTTGGTTACTATTTTTTCACAGATTGGAGAAATTGTTTGGCTAACTGGTAAGGATTAAACTACTTCAATACCTACTTCAGTTGCTACTGTAATTCCTGAGGTTGGTGAGTGCAATTGTCATAAAGGTATTTAGTACAGTGTTACTTGTACTCAAGCCACAACAACAAAGGAACAACAGAGCATAAAAAAAAAGAAACACATAAATAAAAAAAATGGGTAGATCAAAAACAAATAAAACTGCTACTCCAATGAATGAAGACAAGAGCCCAGAAGAAACTACAAATCTGCCAGAAGTAACCATAGATAAGAAAAATATGCAAGCAATAATAAACTTATTAATCACAGAAATGAAAACAACATTGGAGGAAAGGAATGGTAGTATTAGGGAAAAAACAGTTGAGACCCCCAAGGAAAATACTGATTATCTTGAGGCAATTAGAGAACTGAAAGCTGAAATAGCTGTAATGAAGAAAGAAGCTGAGGCAAGGGAAAGTAGACTAACAGAAGCAGAAAACAGAATTAGTCAGACAGAGGATGAGCTACATAAAACGAAGAAAGAGGTGAAAGAGCTTAAAAAGAGATTGAGAGACACTGAAAACAACAACAGAGACATATGGGATGATCTCAAAATAAGTAATATTCGTATAATTGGCCTGCCAGAGGAAAAAAGAGAGGAAGGGGAAGCAAACATTCTAGAGGAAATAATACAAGAAAACTTCCCAGACCTGAATAACAGAAAGGATATCAAGGTTCAAGAGGCCCAGAGAGTACCAAACAGAATCAACCCAGACCTGAAGACACCAAGACACATCATAGTCACAAGGAGAAGAATTAAGGATAAAGAAAGGATCCTAAAGGCTGCAAGAGAGAAACAAAAAGTCACATACAAGGGAAAAGCCATAAGATTATCTGCAGACTTCTCCACTCAAACTCTAAAAGCCAGAAGGGAGTGGCAAGATATCTATCGAGCTTTGAATGAAAAAGGGTTTCAACCAAGGATAATATATCCTGCTAGACTTTCATTCAAACTAGATGGAGGGATCAAAACCTTCTTAGACAAACAACAGTTAAAGGAGGCAACCATCACCAAGCTGGCCCAGAAAGAGGTACTAAAAGACCTCTTATAAACAAGAATATCACTATAATACTTCCAATATATCAGAGCAAACAATTTTTTTTTAGAACAATAGCACTACAATACATTAAATTCATAATATCAATAAATGTCAATGTCTTAAACTCACCCATCAAAACGCACAGAGTGGGGTGATGGATCAGAAAACATAACCCAACCATATGCTGCTTGCAAGAATCCCATCTGTCATAACAAGATAAACACAGACTTAAAGTGAAAGGATGGAAAACTATCATACAGGCCACAAAAAAGGGGAGGAACAGCCATTCTCATCTCAGACACGATAGATTTTAAATTAAATAAAGTAATAAAAGACAGGCAAGGACATTACATAATGATTAGAGGATCAATCAGCCAAGAAGACTTAACAATTATTAACATCTATGCACCCAATGAGGGACCATCTAAATACATTAAGCATCTACTGAAAGAATTTCAAAAATACATCAATAGTAATACAATAATAGTGGGAGACTTCAATACCCCACTCTCACACTTAGACAGATCAACAAAGCAGAGAACCAATAAAGATACAAGAGAATTGAATGAAGAGATCGACAGACTAGACCTCTTGGACATTTTCAGACTCCTCCACCCCAAAAAACTGGAATACACCTTCTTTTCAAATCCACATAACACATACTCAAGGATAGAGCACATGTTAGGCCACAAAGACAGCATCAATAAATTCAAGAGCATTGAAATCTTCCCAAGTATCTTCTCAGACCACAGTGGAGTAAAACTAACATTTAACAACAAACAGAAAATTATTAAAAGACACAGAATTTGGAAACTAAACAACATGCTCCTTAAGAACCACTGGGTCAGAGACTCACTCAAGCAGGAAATTCAAATGTTCCTGGAAACTAATGAAAATGAAGATACAACCTATCAAAACATTTGGGACACAGCTAAAGCAGTACTGAGAGAGAAATTTATAGCCATACAATCACATATTAAACACCAAGAAGAAGCTCAAATGAACGACCTTACTGCACACCTCAAGGACTTAGAGGAAGAGGAACAAAGGAATCCTAAAGCAACCAAAAGGACAGAAATCACTAAAGTTAGAGCAGAAATAAACAACATCGAAAATAAAAGAACCATACAAAAGATCAATGAAGCCAAATGTTGGTTCTTTGAAACATTACACAAAATTGACAAACCCCTAGCCTGACTCACCAAACGAAGAGAGACGACTCAAATTAATAGAATTGTAAACGATGGAGGAGATATCACAACTGACACCACAGAAATCCAGAGAATCTTGCGAAACTTCTATAAAGAACTATATGCCACCAAGCTAGAGAATCTGGAAGAAATGGAACAATTCCTAGAAACCTATGCACTTCCAAAACTGAACCAAGAAGAACTACAAATCTAAATGCACCAATCACAGACTAGAAATTGAAACCGTTATTAAGAATCTCCCCAATAATAAAAGTCCTGGACCAGATGGCTTCACAAACGAATTCTACAAAACTTTCAGGAAACAGTTAATACCCATACTTCTTAAGCTATTCTATAAGATTGAAGAAACAGGAATACTCCCTTCCACCTTCTATGAAGCCAACATCACCCTGATACCAAAAGCTGAAAGAACAAAAAAGGAAAACTACAGACCAATATCTCTGATGAACATAGATGCCAAAATATTAAACAAGATCTTGGCCAACCGGATACAGCAACATATCAAAAAGATTGTTCATCACGACCAAGTGGGATTTATCCCAGGAATGCAAGGCTGGTTCAACATCCATAAGTCAATCAATGTCATTCACCACATCAATAAAAGCAAAGCTAAAAACCACATGATTATCCCAATAGATGTAGAGAAAGCCTTTGAGAAAACCCAACACCCATTCATGCTCAAAACTCTACAAAAAATGGGAATAGATGGGAAATTCCTCAAGATAGTGGAGTCTATATATAGCAAACCTACAGCCAACATCATACTCAATGGACAGAAGCTGAAAGCATTCCCCCTCAGATCGGGGACTAGACAGGGCTGTCCACTGTCACCGTTACTCTTCAACATAGTATTGGAAGTTCGTGCCATAGCAATCAGGCAAGAGAAAGAAATCAAAGGAATACAGATTGGAAGGGAAGAAGTCAAGCTCTCACTATTTGCAGATGATATGATAGTATACATAGAAAGACCTAAAGAAACCAGTAGAAAATTACTGGAAGTTATTAGGCAATATAGCAAGGTATCAGGCTACAAAATCAATGTACAAAAATCAGTGGCATTTCTTTATGCAAACACTAAATCTGAAGAAGAAGACATCCAGAAATCACTCCCATTTACTGCTTCAGCAAAATCTATCAAATACCTAGGAATCAAGTTGACCAAAGAAGTGAAAGACTTGTATGCTGAAAACTATGAGTGCTACTCAAGGAAATAGAAACTGATACCAAGAATGGAAAGATATCCCATGCTCATGGATTGGAAGAATAAATATCATCAAAACGAATATTCTCCCCAGAACCATATACAAATTTAATGCAATACCCATCAAAGTTCCACCAAGCTTCTCTAAGTGAATAGGACAAACACTACAGTCATTTATCTGGAACCTGAAAACACCTAGAATTGCCAAAACCATCTTGAGGAAAAGAAACAGAAATGGAGGCATCACACTCCCAGACCTTAAACTATATTCTAAAGCCATCATCATCAAAACAGCATGGTACTGGAACAAAAATAGGCACACAGACCAGTGGAACAGAATTGAAAGCCCAGAAATAAATCCCAACACGTATGGGCATCTATTCTTTGATAGGGGACCCAAAGGATTAAATGAAAAAAGGAGGATCTCTTCAAGAAATGGTGTTGGGAAAACTGGGTTGAAACATGCAGAAGAATGAAATTGAACCACTTTATCTCACCAGAAACAAAAATCAACTCCAAATGGATCAAAGACCGAGATGTCAGACCAGAAACAATCAAATACTTAGAGGAAAACATTGGTAAAACACTTTCCCACCTACACCTCAAGGACATCTTTGATGAATCAAACCCAATTGCAAGGAAGACTAAAGCAGAAACAAACCAATGGGACTACATCAAATTGAAAAGCTTCTGCACATCCAAAGAAACTATTAAACAAACAAGTATACCCCTCACAGAATGGGAGAAGATATTCACATGCCATACATCAGACAAGAAACTAATCATCAAAATATATAAAGAGCTCAGCAAACTTAGCAACAAAAAAGCAAATGACCCCATCCAAAAATGGGCAGAGGATATGAACAAAACATTCACCTCAGAGGAGATCCAAAAGGCTAACAAACATATGAAAAACTGCTCTAGGTCACTGATTGTCAGAGAAATGCAAATTAAGACAACACTAAGATACCACCTCACTCCTGTAAGAATGGCATACATAAAAAAGGACAGCAGCAACAAATGCTGGAGAGAATGTGGGGACAGAGGAACCCTTTTACATTTCTGGTGGGAATGTAAATTGGTACAGCCTCTGTGGAGAGCAGTCTGGAAAACTCTCAGAAGGCTAGACATGGACCTTCCATATGATCCAGTAATTCCACTTCCGGGCTTATACCCCAAGGACTCCATAACACCCAACCAAAAAGAGGTGTATACTCCTATGTTCATAGCAGCACAATTCATAATAGCTAAAACCTGGAATCAACCCAGATGCCCTACAACAGATGAGTGGCTGAGAAAGCTGTGGTATATATACACAATGGAATACTATGCATCTATCAAGAACAATGAACCCACCTTCTCTGACCCATCTTGGACAGAGCTAGAAGGAATTATGTTAAATGAACTAAGTCAGAAAGATAAAGATGAGTATGGGATGATCCCACTCATCAACAGAAGTTGAGTAAGAAGATCTGAAAGGGAAATTAAAAGCAGGACCTGATCAAATTGTAAGTAGGGCACCAAAGTAAAAATCCTGTGGTGAGGGGTAGACATGCATCTTCCTGGGCCAGTGGGGGGTGGGAGTTGGTGGGAGGGATGGGTCACAGTCTTTTGGTGGTGGGAATGGTGTTTATGTACACTCCTAGCAAAATGTATATATATAAATCAGTAGTTAATATGAGAGCGGGAAAATCAGTTGTATGTCTTAAAGTTTCTCAAAACACAAACTGAATCTGTATAATATATAGGCTGTGTATTTGATATGTGGACTCTCTCAAAAGCCTAGACCAAGTAGATTAGAAGCATCCAATAGCACAGCTATATACAAGATACTGGATACTGTACAGCAAACCCTAATAAAAGGACTTTTCAAAGTTAACCCAATTACCAAATAATGGGCTGATAACATAAACTATGGATTGTCTTTTTGAACCCTAAGACAGCAGGAACCTCACATCTCCACTATAGAGCCCCTACGTCCCCCAGTCCTGGAACCCTTGGATAGGGCCCACTTTCCCGTATGTGTCTCCCAATCCATACCAAATAATATTGCATCCACCGATCACAACCTAACCAACGCAACGATTGCCACCTCAACATGCTTCACCTCAGACTGTGTCCAGAGATTTCATGTGTGGAATGACAACCCTTCAGCTTCATTACTCAGGTGAGACCTTTCCTTTTATAGTATACTCTAATTTCATCTCAGGTGGTTCACCTTCTAACAAAGTCCCATAACCGAGATATACACCAGTTTTTGTGAGAGAGAGCTTATGTTCACATGTATCCATAAACTACTGCAAAATATATACCTGAAAGAAGAAGTACACTAGAGTTTGCAGTGAGTACCTCCCTAACACTTCCTCTCCACTATTACAAGCTTGGGATCCATGATTGCTCAACAAATTGTTTGGCTTCGTATGTTAACTCTCTTTTCAATCACCAGGTTCCAGATGCCACCAGGATGCTGCCCAGGCTTCCCTGGATTGAAGACCCCACCAATATGTCCTGGAGCTCAGCTTCCCCAGAGACACACCTTACTAGGGAAAGAGAGAGGCAGACTGGGAGTATGGACTGACCAGTCAACGCCCATGTTCAGCGGGGAAGCAATTACAGAAGCCAGACCTTCTACGTTCTGCAACCCTCAATGACCCTGGGTCCATGCTCCCAGAGGGCTTGAGAATGGGAAAGCTATCATGGGAGGGGGTGGGTTAAGGAGATTGGGTGGTGAGAATTGTGTGGAGTTGTACCCCTCCTACCTTATGGTTTTGTTCGTTAATCTTTTCTTAAATAAAAAATTAAAAAAAAAAAAAGAAGATATAAGAACTCGGTGGATATTTTACTCTGAAGTGAAAAGAAGTATAAAGCTGGCATGTGGACTTCAGGTGTGGAAAAAAGTAAGTCCCACTACTGAGATAATATAAGTTGCAAAAGTTCATTCATTTATTCATTCATTCATACATTCAAGAAATATTGTTATATCCATACCATTGAAAGACCTTATATGCATTAGCCATTCAATTTTCAGAGAAACCCAGTGAGGCAATTTATATACGACACCTATCTTAAATATACGGAAACTAAGGTACAATGAGATTGAGTAAGTTAGCCAACAAGTTTGCATTCTGTTGAGTGGCAGAGTGAGTTTGCAAAGTAAAGCAATATGAGTTCTGCTCTTAACCACTATACTATACTATCCTCCAATCAGTCTTTCAATTCAGTAATGCCATTATGTTAGAAAATAATCATTGTGAATGGGAGCATAGATTGACCTGCCAACATCTCTGTTTAGAGGAGAAGCAATTACAAAAGTCAAAACTCCCACCTTCTGCACCCCATGAAGGATTTTGGCCCATACTCCCAGAAATGTTAGGGGAAGACATGCAGAGATCACTGAGCTCCAATTCCATCAGGTCCCAGAGAACGAAGAAAAAAGGAAGGACATTTGGAAGCAGCAACAGGTGTAAGTGTGACTTAGAAAGGAAGGGAAGGCAAGACCATAGGGAAAAAGTATATATACTTACAGATATGATATATTATTAAATCCATATCTGTGACCTTGAGAAAACTACTACAGTTTTCAATGGAGGGAATTGTGATGGATTCTGTGGTGGAAGTGGTGTAGAATTATACCCCTGTTGTCTCATAATTTTGTAAAAATCAATATTAAATCACTAATAAAATAAAATAAAAATAATTACTGTAGACTAAGCTGAATCAAAACAGAAAGTATTTATTATTATTATTGGACAGAGACAGAAAGAAATTGAGAAGGGACAGGGAGACAAAGAGGAAGAGATGGAAAGACACCTGCAGTTTTGCTTCAACACTCATGGAGCTTTCCTCCCTTCAAGTGGGAACCAGGGGCTTGAACCTGTGTACTGGTGCACTGTAATGTGAGAGCTTAACCAGGTATTTTCTTATACATCAAGGAAGAAAGATGCAAATGGCAGTGACTCGACATCAGATGTACAGGGAACCTTTGTTTTCATTTTTTATTTTTTGGTAATTTTAAGGGCTTTGTTGCTTTGGTCAACTTTTTCAAAAAAAAAAAAGCTAAGTGGATACTGAGGAGAGAAACCACCACAATGAAACTTTTCCAAGTGTCTTGGGCACCAGGGCATCAAACCCAGGTGACACACTTGGCAAAGCTATCCCAAGTGAGAGCTATTTCTTCAGTCAATATATCAACAACATTTTTGGTGGTGGAGTTTTTTTTTTTTCTTTTTTTCCTTTGCTACTTGAATTATCATGCTTATTTTCAGTGCCTGCATGATACCACCTCTAAAAGCATGTGTTAAATAAATAAATAAATAAAGGTTGGAAAACACAAATACAGGGAAAGAGAGAGACTGCAACACCACTCCACTGCTTGTGAAGCTTTCCCCCTGCAGTCCCTCCCATGTAGTGACTGAGGGGTTCAAACTTCAATCCTTGCACATGGGTAACCTGGGTACTTTACCATGCAAGCCACCTCCCAGTACCAAAACTCAATAATCTTAACAAGAAATAAGGTGAATAATTATATTTTCATTAATCAGAAAAGTAAAACAAACAAAAAAACACAAGAGACATATATATATATATATATATATATATATATATATATATATATATATATAATTTCTAGAACCACAATGATATTGAGATAGGAATAGTTTATGTTGGAGTTTTGCTCACAACTTTCTTTCAATTGGTTCTTGAATTAGAACAGACATTTTTGTATCTAAATAAAGTAAGACTCAAAATTGTCAGGGATAAAAAAACCTCAAACTTCTACTGTTATTAAGGCCATATTCAGTTAAGAAAAGTTTCCGTCTTTACAACGTAAGTCTATTTTTAATTCTCCATGGCAAAAAGAGACTTCAATTATGAGGTTTGGGATCATTGTTATTTTAGAGACAAAAAGCCATGTTTGGAAGCCATGGTGTGCTGAGATGAACTTCTGAGCACAGTAGATGCTGAACCACTCCTTGGTGAGTTGACTAAGAAATAGAAATAAATGTCTTAAGAATAGAGAAAAATAAGGAACAGAAAAATATGGACAGATTATTTCTGGGAAACAAAGCATCACATAGATTATGTAGGATAGACTAGTCATAATTTGGTTGGTTAAATTGGGGGGGGGGGGAGACTGGGCTAAAAACCTGAAGAGAAAATATACACAAAGCAATATTTCTGTTGCACTTATTCAACTTGATTCCACACATTTATCAATTCTTTAAATGATATCCACATCTCATTTTATTTTAGAATTTATAGCTAAAATCAGTGATGCCAAAATTTATTTAATCTGCAGGAGTAGAAAAAAAAGAAAAGAAAAGAAAAGAATGATTAAAATACTTTGGCA
This sequence comes from Erinaceus europaeus, assembly GCF_950295315.1. Lineage (NCBI taxonomy): Eukaryota > Metazoa > Chordata > Mammalia > Eulipotyphla > Erinaceidae > Erinaceus > Erinaceus europaeus. The sequence continues at coordinate 162,064,165 of NC_080164.1, forward strand.
TCGGGGCAAATGCAGTTGTGATTAGAGTTCATATTGTTGCTACATAAAATTATAGATTACTTAATCCAACTCTAGCTCCTTATGCTGTTCCAAGGATTAAATGGAACAATGTATGGTAGGTGCTATACATATATTTATATATAGGAGCACTTAATAAATAGAGGGACCTCCGTGGTGGTGCACTTGGTAAAGTGCACACATTACCAAGCCTAGACCCTGGTATAGGCTCCTGGTCACCACCTGGTGGGGTCCAATGTGTCCTGGGGCTCTGCAACCCCAGGGCCCTGCCTCACTAGGAAGAGAGAGACACAGGCTAGGAGTATGGATTGATCTGTCAATGCACATGTTCAATGGGGAAGCAATTACAGAAGCCAGACTTTCCACCTTCTGCACCCCGTAAAGATCTTGGGTCCATACTCCTAGAGGGATAAAGAATAAGCAAGCTATCAGGGGAAGGATGGGATACGGAGGTCTGGTGGTGGGAATTGTGTGAAGTTGTACCCCTCTTATCCTATGGTTTTTGTCAGTGTTCTCTTTTTATAAACAACAACAACAATAATAATACAATGCTTAAAGACCTTATTAGAGTCCCCAGTCCTCATCTGCAGAGGGAAAGCTTTGCAAGTGATGAGGCAGGTCTGTAGGTATCTCTCTTGCATCTCTCCTTATCTCCCTCTTGATTTCTGACATCTCTATCCAAAAAAAGAAAGAAAAGATAACTTTTAAAAAAGAGGAAAAAGTTAAGAAGCAACTTCCTGCTCTTCATGATAACTAGTCTAAATAATGTGCGGTTTAAGTATGAAAGCAAGAAAATTTCAAAAGGGAAAACAAACATCCTGAGATGACTTGTGTTTTTTAAGTCTGTCAAAGAGAACTTGTCTCTGAATAGAAGCTAATAGTGATTTAAGAAATTCCTTGATTCGTTAGGCTATATTAAGAAGTGTCATTTAACTGTTTAAAAGTTGTCCAGCCAAAGTAAGACCTAATTATCTGATCATGATCCACCTATATAACTTTCCCAAAACACGTGGGGATTTGGCCTGATTAAATGCATTGAGAATTGCAGTCAGGTTGGGGATTCAGAATAAAGTGATCTGAGAAGAATTACTAGTTATACATTATTCATGGCTATAGGAAGCCAATAAAGTAAAATATGCTGCTTACAATGTATCCAGATAGGAATAAATATTCCAAAATAGTCAGCATTGGACCTGCATTTGCTCTTTTGTGGGGAAGAAAAAAAAAAGAAAAAGGAAAAGAAGAAAAAACTTCTGCATAGTGATCCAGATGTAAGGCTCATTTTGTATATTTAACATTCAGCCTAGCAACCAAGTAGGACACTTTCCTGCTGAGAAAGACATAATTAAGGGGTCCAGCAGTGGTATACTGGGTTAACCACACATAGCACTGTAAAAGCAAGAACCCACACAAGGATCAGGGTTTGGACTCCCTGCTCCCAACATGCAGGAAGGGGCAGGGAGACACCTCACAAGTAGTGGAGCACGTTTGCAGGTGTTTTATCTTTCTCTCCCACTCGAGTTCCCTTTCCTCTCTCAATTTCTCTGTCTTATCCAATAAAATGGAAAAAAAAAAAATGGGCGGTTAGCACTGAGCCCCAGTGATAACTCTGGAAGAATAAAAAGACAATTACATTTTTCTATCTTGTAGATAATTATAAAGAGATTTTTTTTCTTCTTTTTACCAAACCTAACTACTAACAGCTCAAGGCACTATAGTTATGCTAGACCCAGTTATTTTAAACTAAGCTGGAGTAAAATAATAGAATTCTTATGAGAACATATTTTCTGAGAACATATACATATTTACATTCACACATAAGAGAAGGGAATAGTGTTTTATGCTGAAAACTGAGATATGTTAAACATGTACCAACTACTATATTGTTGACTGTAAGACATTGGTTCCCCCAATTAAAAAAAATGCTGACATAATTGTCAACTAATGATTACAGTATCCTAACTAAACCTATAAAAGATAAAACAATTCATAGGTATAAAGTTCCTAACAGTGAGATATTGCAAATAGCCAAGAATCCACAACATATTACTTTGCTGTTGATACAAACAGGAAATATCATTGTAAAATATGTAAATTATTCTTAAGTTAATCTTCAATTTTTAAGCAGTAATATATAGGTAACAATCCTAACTTTTTCTGGGACAATTAAAGAAGCATATTATAGTTACTGATAATTTCCTTCCACTATTTCTTATTCAAGTTAGTCTCATTATTATTTAGTCCTACTAATACATACATGCTGCCTCCTTCCTCAAATTGTGTCTTTTATTCCTTACTTTTTTTTTGTTGTTAAAGTGATATCAGAATCTTGTACACATATGGTAATAGCCCCTCAGTGGAATTTTTATTATTTATTTTAAAGAAAGAGCAAAGGGGAGATGACATGCAGAAACAAAGAAGGAGAGACACCATAGTACAGCCTGAATATTGGTGGAGGTCCTCTGGTGCTCCTATGTGGTGTGGAGGCTTTTACACATGTCATGCATATGCTAAGGCATAAGTACTCCTGGGTGAGCTATCTCCTAACACTCAACCACTCAACATTTGGGATGAGAGGATACTTAAATAATTAAATAATTAAAATAATAATTAAAGTTGGTTGAAAATATTTTTCTACTTAAAAGAACATAAGCATAGCAACAAGGACAATCTATTAAAGGATATATCAACCCCAAACATGTGTTTTTGTCTTTACATTGTCCTATGAATAGAGAACTCACACTGATAATATTCAGCACATCAACATTGATTAGGAAAAATGACTATCCTGTTAAGATCAGTGGGTGGCATTTGTTTAATGCAAAATGGTACTCTGAACACACCAAAGGTTATATAATTATTATCACAGGAATAATTCAGTGTTTGTCATAATTTAGATCATTATTAATAAATGAGAATAGACATCTATCTTTGTGTCCATTTCTCATAATTCTGAAAATTATAAGTGCTAAGTGATAGTGATTTATCTCAAATGCTTATCTAGAAAGTGAAAATACAAAGAATTTAACAAAACCAGAGATCATAGAACAAATATATTTCCTAATTCTACCGCCTACAAATATAAATCATTGAAAGCTAATTAATCCCAATCATGGCCTACACATAGTAGAGTAAGGACGTTATGAAGAATAAATATGATACAGCATCTAAAATTCCTAGAAAAGTGCACACAATTCATTTCCAGTAATTATATGTTTAAGAAAGGAAAAGGTGTGGTCCGAGAGGTGGCAAAGTGGATAAAGCTCTTTACTCTCTTGACTCTCAAGCTTGAAGTCCTGAGTTCAAGCCCTGGCAGCACATGTACCAGAGTGATGCCTGGTTCTTTCTCTCTCTCCTCCTATCTTTCTCATCAATAAATAAATGAAATCTTTAAAAGAAAGAAAAAAAAGAAAGAAAAAAAGAAAGGGTGAATGCTCAAAGTAAGTCTAGATCTTGATTTACCATCTATTTACTCTTTAACTAATTAGTTTTCAGTGGCCATACTATAAACATATGTTGTTGACTGAAAATCATAAAGAAAAGCATAGAATTAAAAGCCTATAAGGAAGAAAAAAATGATATCAAAATGATGGAAGAAAAGACAGAAATGAAAGAGGAAATAAAAGAAAGAAGAGGCAGAAGAAAGGTAAAATGAAGGGATAAAGACAAAGTTAATGAGAAGTCCAGTATCAGGAAGGTAAAGAAGAAGGAAATGCATATCTTAACTTTTTCAGCCACCGAGTTCCAGATGACACCATGATGCCAACTCAACTTCCCTGGGCAGATGACCCAATGTGTCTTGGATCCCTGCCTCCCCAGATCCCTGCACCACTAGGGAAAAAGAGAGACAGGCTGGGAGTATGGATCGACATGTCTGTGCCCATGTTCAGAGGAGAAGCAGTTACAGAAGCCAGACTTTCCACCTTCTACACCCCACAATGACCCTGAGTCCATACTCCTGGAAGGACAAAAATTAGGGAAGCTTTCAAGGGAGGGGATTGGATAGGGAGCTCTGAGGGTGGGTAATGTGTGGAAAACACCAAAAAAAAAAAGATGAATAAGAAGGAAATAGAAGGAAGGAAAAATCTATGAAATGAATCCCATAGACTCCAGAATAAGAATTTTTAATATTTTAGTTTGATTCCTGTAAGTGAAGATTAATCACATTCCAGATGTTTTAACTGATTTATATTTTTAGAACAATATATCTTAAACTCTAACATTACAGTTTTAAGTAATTTAAATAAATATCATTATATATCAGAAGGACCTCATGTGGTTCCTTTAGCTTTTGTTCATTCGTGCTATCTATACTAAAGTGACAATGCTGAGGGCAGAACATACCAGTTTTTTTTTTTTAATTAGATACTTTTTCTTGCTAATATCATGATTATTGTTTTTCTTGTTTACAGAGTTTAATAAATGCTAAATGTGCTTTCAACTACACTCATTTTGAAGCTGGAATATGATGGATTAGCTTTCTAGGGAAGAGAAACTTTAAATGATTTGGCTAGGAAGAAGCATATGTTTTAGCACATTAAAAATGTTACTTGAGAATTGTTTAATGTCCCAATAGAACAAGGAATGACCTAAAATTGAGGATTTAGACTGATCCCAGTAACTGATTTCAGTTCCATTTCTGAGTACAATAATGACAGCCGAGTTTTTATCATATTTTACAAACATTACTGAATTCTTGCCATACTGGATAAGGCTTTAAAAGAATCTATAGGCTTTTAGACGTCTTTGAATATTCATCTTACTTATACATAGAATTTTTCATCTTGAAATTTACTCAAAATACACTTATTGGCTATCTCCTATCAAGCCAATGGAGAAAAATCCTACAATTAATTTAAACATGAAGGGGCTTGACAGTGGTTTAGTTGGTTGAGAACATTTACTACCATGCTCAAGGACCAAGGTTCAACCCCCTGTATGAGAGAAGATTTACGAGTGGTGGTTCAGTACTGCCATTTCTTTATCTCTCGCCTCATCTCTCAATTTTCTCTGTCTTATTAAAGTAAAAATAACAATAAACATTAAACATGGAGCCTGCCTTTAAGATGTAGAAAGCTAGTAAATGGAGGCCTAAGAAATTTTAGTTCTCTTGGAAGATAATGGCCTTCACAGGAGAAGTGAAGCACATCTTGTGAAATATACAAGGGAGAAGAATAAAAATATGAAACAGCTTTTTGCCATTGAATATGTCATTTGAAGTGACAACTTGCTCCACAACTGTCCCCACCCATATTCACAATATACATCACTAATACTATCCTCACCCACCCTCCTCAGCAAAGGTTGACATTTGCTCTGAGTCCTTCTCTACCAACCAGTATGAGATGAAGGATGAACTGTTTTTTACTATCCCTAAACCTGTTTAAAGGATTTGTTTTGTCTTGTAAATTTTGGTCAATTATCTCCGTTTGCCATTCTGTTCTATAGAGAAAGAACTATAGCTTCATCCGAACTAGAAAAAATATGTTTTCAGCAACAGTAAAATCATAAGGATACTAATATACTATAAGGAAAAATATTGGCTTGATAAATAGCCATCCTATAAAATTGTCCACCATATTTTTTATACATGATGAATAATTGTAGAATAAATGAATTAATGAATATTGAGACAATATGCTTCAATAATATAATAACTTTCTTGCTCTGTCAAGTGCTTCAAATAAATATAGGAGCCTTGGATGTTATTCAGTGCAAAGTGTAGTACCTGTACTGGAACCAGAACAAACAGCTCCAACATGCAGCATATGGTGTTGAACTAAATTGGAACCTATGACGATGTGTGTTTTGTCCAGACAAGTTGGGTTTATTGACATTTTACTCAAGATAGATTTCATGTTGTCTTAAACTTTTCCATAGCTACTTAAAAATGTCACAACACAATTTCTCATATTGTCATAAACATTTCAGATTCTTGGTGGAACTTCTATATAATTTATTATTTCTATGAATTATGATTACTTAGCATTACCTTGCTTTACAAGAATTGTAGCTGTACGAAAACTTTAAAAAAATCAAATCATACTTGACCTCTCCTAACTTGTACTTGAAGCTATTTTTTAGATAAAAAGACTTTAGGGAGAATTCAATCACCATGACTTCTATGAAGTTTTTTCACATACCTCACAAAACATTTACAGGGACTGGGTGGTGGCGCACCTGGTTGAGCGCATGTATTATAATGCTCAAGGACCTGGGTTCGAGCCCCAGGTCCCCACCTGCAGGGGGAAAGCTTTACAAGTGGTGAAACAGGGCTGCAGGTGTCTCTCTGTCTCTCTCTCCCTCTCTATCACCCCCTCCCTCTTGAATTCTGGCTGTCTCTATCTTAATAAATAAAGATAATAAATAAAAAAAATTAAAAAATTTACAAAACAGAGTCAGAGCTGTTCAAAATGTCACATTTATTATCAAGACACAAACTGTGTACCTTAGTTCCCTAACATGTACAGTATCAAAACAACCCAGCTAACAAGTTTGCCATGTTGATAGGTTTTTTTGATCTTGCAAGTTTCTAAGAAACACAGAATGCTTGTGAAAAAAAAAAGTTTTAGTTACTATTGTTTATGAAGTGTGCTAATGGTATATTTTACAATCAAATCTACTGTTGATAAAACAAAATGTCACATGTTTTTCAGAAAATTACTTCTCTAAATGTCTCAAGACAGTTATGTTTGAGGATTAAGATAGGTAGATACTTCAAGAGATTTTGAACACATGAAACTTTTACAATGTTAGAAGTGCTTACTTGGTTCTAAAGAGGGCTAAAACTTCTTAAGACCCTCCTCTCTCCTCTACTAACCAGATATGGCTTTAGAGGAATCTTTTAAAATTGTGTCCAGGGAGGTATTTTTTAATATATTCCATAGCTACCAGAAATAAGAGGATGAAGAGTTGTCACACTATTATTTTTCCTATAAATATAGGGAAAGAAAGAAAACCATTAAACCATACCTAAGGCATTTGGGTACAGTGGAGGAATTTCTTATCCATTTTGAAGAAAAAGAATAAATGTAAATGTAGTAGTGATAATGGACTTGGTTTCTGTGAGCTGGCAAAATGTATATTTTAAACTGTTTTTCTGTTGTGTGAGATCCAATTACTTTTGTTACACTGCTTTAAAATTCAATGTTACCTTCTACTCATGATGATTAGGGGGAAGCAAAACAGAGAATGTATTTTTCTCAAGAATTATTTTCCTGGTCATGTGACACAGAATAAAGAGTTCATTACATTATGTTGATATTTTATTTATAGTGAAGTTTAAGAATAAAACTACCATTTTATACAAAATGCATGAATATATCTCATACAAAATACATAGGAGAATCTTTGAAAAACAAAATCCATTAGCTGAACATGATGGCCATAGGGGGAGAAAAATAAAGAAATGAGCTGAAAATAAATCAAAGAATTCATCTCAAATAGTTGCACATATTTCACAAAAAACTGTGAAGTTATTATGGCAATCATTTTATCAGATTCATTTTTATTCTATATCAGTTGAATTTTTTAAGGAATAAAAATTATCCTTAATAACACTACAGCAAAAAATTCAAAGGATGGATAATAACATTTAGTATTCTTTTAAAAATCACTGGGTACAAAGTAATAAAAATATACTGTTTGTTCATAAACTGTGTTCTTTGTTCAAAAAATGTAAATTCTTTTAAATTCAAGTTAAACATGACCACATAATTTGTGATGTGCTATTTGTTTTGCACTGTATTATACTGTTTATATTGTTTCCCAATTTGTAGATTTTCAGTAAGTAGAAGGGGAGAATGAAATGAAGGGGTCAGAACTGACAGAGAATCTGAATCAGTGTATCTCATGCCAATGAAGAAATGAAAACCCGCACTGTTCTTACAGAGGCAATAATGAATATAAATAGACAAAGGACGTTGAATAGCTACTGGGAGAAAAAAAAAAAAAAGAATGAAGCGTCCATTTCAAGAAAGAACTTTTTTCTACCATCTCAGATAGCTTTGTGTACTGGCTAAATTAGGATGCCATATAACAATTTCATGCTTTAAGAGAAGTCTTTGAAAGACAGTACTCACATATTTTTATTCAAGAGATCTAGTTTAATAATAAGAGTTTTGCTTGTTTTATTAGAGTACTTGCTCAAAACTCTTTTTCCTCCCCCCTTCTCCTACCACCCTTCCTGCCCCTCTCACTTTAGTGCATATATGGGAATGGGAAACACTGTCTTTAAGATGAACACTTCTGAAGTAATTTAAGTAAACTTTATGCTTTAACTCTGTAATTTCATTAAGAACCTAAAAAACAAGTCTGATTTTGTGCTATCAGAGGAGTATGTTGAATATAGATTTAGGGTGATGTATAGACCGATATTTAGATTATATTAATTAAGCCTAAAGGGTAGGCTCTCACTACATTCTTGACATACTATCTCACTACATTCTTGATATCTTAAGTAGTAAAACATATATGAGTTTATTATTGGAAAACAGATACCGCACAAATATGTAGTCATTTATCATTTAAATACCAGAAGTAGCAATGTATTTATACCCAAGTTAGCTGGTTTCTACGGACTAAAAGCATTTTGGTTTTTTGGTTGTTTGTTTTTCTTTTCTTTTTAAAATTTTTTAAAATATTTATTTATTCCCTTTTGTTGCCGTTGTTGTTTTATTGTTGTAGTTATTATTGATGCTGTCATTGTTGGATAGGACAGAGAGGAATGAAGAGAGGAGGGGAAGACAGAGAGGGGAGAGAAAGGTAGACACCTGTAGACCTGCTTCTCCGCTTGTGAAGTGACTGCCCTGCAGGTGGGGAGGCAGGGCTTGAACCGGTATCCTTACGCTGGTCCTTGCACTTTGCTCCACCTGCACTTAAGCCGCTGTGCTACTGCCCGACTGCCTGTCTTTGTTTTCTTAAGGAGAGTTTTTATTGTTGTTTTAAGACTTTTGTCTTCTTATTTACTTTTTGGATAGAGGCAGAGTGAAGTTGAGAAGGAAGGAGATAAGGAGAAAGAGAGACATTTATGGTCATGAAGCTTCCTTAATGCTTATGGGGATTGGGAGCTCAAACCAGGCTCCTTGCACATAGTTATATGCACACTCAACTGAGTGCCACCACCCTGCCTCCTGAAATTCTCTCTCTCTCTCTCTCTCTCTCTCTCTCTCCTGCTCTTCCCTTCCTTCCTTCCTTTTTTCTCCTTTCTCCCTTCCTTTCTTTTCTAATAAGGAAATTATTGTTTATTAGATTTATTCATTTACTGGATAGAGACAAACAGAAATTGAGAGGGAAAGAGTGCAGTAGAGGGGAAAAGAGACAGAGAGATACATGCAACACTGCTTCACCACTGGAAAAGTTACACCCCCCCACCGCACAGGGGGGACTGGGGGGTTAAACCTGGGTCCTTGCACATTGTAACATGTGTGCTCAACCAGGTGTGTCACCACCTGACCCTCTCTCCCTCTCTTCCTTTCTTTAATCCTTTCTCCCTTTCTTTATGTTGTTTTGGAGAGAGAGAAGAGAGAGATGGAGAAGAGAGAAGAAAGAAATGGAGAAGAGAGACCACAGCACTAAGCTTATTTCAATATGATATAGGCTAAGTATGATGTTGGCTCAAGCACAGGCCAAAGTAGCACACTATCCAACTCAATGAACTATGTCACTGGCTCTTGACTAAAAATTTTAATAGAAAACAGGCAAAGCAATATGAAAAAATTTCAGTGACGGATCTATACACTATGAATGTTTAAATTTCCCAAGGCTTTGTAAATTAAATGAAAGCATATTAAGGGTATGACAGATTGCCTTGGACTCATTTTATGATCTGTGATATTTCTTACAGGCATGTGGTCAATAGGGCAACATTCTATTCAATTTTTGAAAACCTACTAAAGATTTTTTTTTGGAAAAATGCACATATTTCATTAATCCATCTGACTGTAGTTCAGTAAGATTTTGAATTTGCTTATGCAACATGAAACTGTTGCGTATAGATACATGATCTGTTTTTAAGCCCTAGGAAATACTTTATTGTTAGTTTTCTTATTCACAGAAAGTATCACAATTTACTTATGGCGAAAAGGAGGTAATGCTATGCAGCATGTTCATGTGGATGGGAACTTATTCTGGACAAGTGCAATTTATCAGATAAGTATTGTTATATTGAAATATAACAGCATATCTAACTTTGGTGATATAACTACTTTGCTCTTGCCTTTGAAAAAGACTCAAGTGGGAGTCGGGCTGTAGCGTAGCAGGTTAAGTGCACATGGCACAAAGCTGAAGGAGTGGCTTAAGGATCCCTGTTCGAGCCTGGCTCCCCACCTGCAGGGGAGTTGCTTCACAGGCTGTGAAGCAGGTCTGCAGGTGTCTGTCTTTCTCTCCCCCTCTCTGTCTTCCCCTCCTCTCTCCATTTCTCTCTGTCCTGTCCAACAACAATAACAATAATAACTACAACAATAAAAAATAAGCACATCAATAAAAAGCAACAAAGACAACATATGGAATAAATAAATATTTTTTAAAAAGACTCAAGTTAGTGTTTTACAGACACTTTTCACAGGTACATGAGGAATTGTATTTATGCACCCATGCCTGTACTATAAAATATTATTCCAGCAATAAAGTGATTTTGAAGAAAAACTAAAGATGTTTTTAATTTCTTTTGAAATTCTAATAGAGGAGAGAATACTACTCACATATTGTGGTATCAGGAATTGAACCTGGGATGACCTTTGTAGTTTTAGTCATGCTTTGTAGCTTTAGTCATTTGTTGTAACAAATTTGAACAATCTCCCCTCTCCATGATAGCTTTTTTAATAGAAAATCAAATGCAGTTTTAGTTTAACTTTATCACTTGACTTTGCTGATGTGCATTTAATGCAATTTAAAGCAGGAATTAATCTTCATATATAATGTGAAAAACATCTATCGATAGCAATATATATATTATGTAAAACATTACAAAATGTACACATTAGTGCTAACAAAGTTTTATATGCACAAAATTTAGCAGCAACAGACATGCTAATTTAGACAGCAACAGACATGCTAATGAATTGTTGGAAAGTAACAATGTGAGCAAAATTCTGATCTGTGACAATTCAAAAAATTCCCAATAAATGATTTTTAAACAGTTGACAAAAGAAGGTCAATCTCATATTTAACAGAATTTTAGCTTGCTGTGCCAGACCATTTTACTTAAAAAAACAAGACAATAAGAATAAAAAGGGAACATAAAGGAAAATCCGAAAAAAAATTGAATAAGCTTTCATCTAAACAGGATCTGAGTAATTATATTGAAATTCATGTAGTATAAAGAATAGCAGTCCTAGACAGTAAGTCTGACTATTATCCCAAATAGCATAATTATCTCCTCTCTACTAAATTCTCTATGTTCTTTTCAAAAGGATGGGCAGAGAGACTAATTCTCTGTAGTTATGCAAATCCCTCTTAGAACACTATTCCTAACAACCATAGGTCAATTTATTTCAAGATAATACACCAGGTGCCCACATTGTCAAAATACCTGCATTATAATTCTATTCCAGTTGCTGTTTTTTTTTTAATTATGAGGTTTTTCTCAACAGGAAACAATCCCACTGGGAACTGAAACAATTTATTTTAAATACTGTAAACAACAGAGAGGCTCTGTTCCACAGATTTGAGATTCCTGTTCATCCCAAGAGCTTCCGGGGTGTTCAATGCCAACTGAACATACAGTATTGATGAAGACAGTCTCATTTCAAAATCTTTCCCTCAGTAAAGGCCCCAAGTAGACATTCAAATGACTTTGACTCTTAGTGGCAACTATTAAATATTATATGTTCTTTTCTGTACTAATAAGAGTTTTATGACAAAAGCAAATCATAGTATTATTTAAATATGCCAATACTATCTCCATTGTATATAAAATACAAAGATAATATTTAGATAACAGATAGCTCTGGACATAGCCTTCAAAACTGAAGACCCCACCAATGTGTCCTGGAGCTCTGCTTCCCCAGAGACACACCTTACTAGGGAAAGAGAGAGGCAGACTGGGAGTATGGACCGACCAGTCAACGCCCATGTTCAGCGGGGAAGCAATCACAGAAGCCAGACCTTCTACCTTCTGCAACCCTCAATGACCCTGGGTCCATTCTCCCAGAGGGCTAGAGAATGGGAAAGCTATCATGGGAGGGGGTGGGTTATGGAGATTGGGTGGTGGAAATTGTGTGGAGTTGTACCCCTCCTACCTTATGTTTTTGTTCATTAATCCTTTCTTAAATAAAAAATTAAAAAAAAAAAACTATAGTGACTGTTACCACTTGTGACTTGTGAACCTTCCCCCCCACCACAGGTAGGGACTGGGGGCTTGAACCTGGGTCCTTGCACACTGTAACATTTATACTCAACCAGGTGCTCCACTGCCTGGCGCCGATAATGTGCTTGTTCTGCAAGTACCTAAACCATGTACAAGTTCGACCCCTACCATACTGAAGTAGACCTCTGAGCTGTGCTGCCCCCATTGTGTATCTTTGTTTTTATCTGAAAAAACAAAAAGATCCAGAGTGGAATGACACCAGTGATAAGAACGATGAAAAAAAAATTGGACTCAATTATTTAAAATAAATTACTAAACAATTCTGCTTAAGTACTATTTATACTGTGAATTATATATGCTTTAAAATAAATGTAAGTTAAAATACAGATATCTGTTAATTTTATAAAAACAGTATGATCTGTATATTTTAGTAATGGATCTTTCTGATATCACAATTACACCAAAACTGATAATCCAACACAGTAGATCCCATAAAGAATCCTGTGATAAAACTGCATTCTGAATTTCAGTAAGGAATTCTGTTGATAAATGCATATTATCATACTTAACAGTGGTTTTCAATAAGTCAGGATGACTATTAGCTATTCTGCTTCTACTTTTAAAGTTTGGCTTTCTCTGACAGCCAAATCACAAATTGTTTAAACTAACAAATTTCCTTTAACAAAATCTTTTGTGGTATATATGAACTGACAGACTTGTTTTAAATCAGAATAACCAGCAAAAATAAAATTTAATTTTTTAAATAGTATTTATTTAGTTAGTATCTTGACAGGGAGAAGTTCGGGTGGGGGGTAGAGAAGGAGAAGTAGAGAGACACCTGCAGTATTTTTTTCACCGTTCATGACGTTTTTCACTCCCCTGCACGTAGAAATCAGGGGCTTAATCTGGATTCTAAGTGCTGCTATCACATGTGATCTCTACCAGGTGTGCTACCAGACTGGTCCTCTAACTAAAACTTATTTTTATATCTAGTGGACATTTATATTTTCTACTTTCCACAACTGAACAAATAACCTTTGCAGATACTTTTCAGGAAAGATGATAAAATGTAAGGGTTGTTAGCAAATCATAAACACAACCTAAAATACCTAAAATGGCATCAGCTGTTTGATTTGTCTGTTTTCTTCTATTTCTACTAAGCAGTCTTGCCAAATACATAAATTCTACACTTTTACATCTCTCACTAATTTTTTTAGGCATGGAACACTTCAATAGCAGAAGAAAAATGCTAATTAAAACTAATCTTGGCTACACATAAATATCTGGCATCAGTTTTATTGGCAAGGAAACACTATAGAAAAAGTCAATAGGAAATGAATGATCTCATGTTTTGCATAGGGAGACTGTATGTAGTGGATGTTGAGAATGTCATTTTGGGGGGGCAGGTGTTGACGTGCCTTGTTAAGCATACATGTTACAGTGTGCAAGAACTTTAGTTCAAGCACCTGGCTCCTACTTGCAGGGGAGGAAGCTTCTTGAGTGGTGAAGCAGGGCTACAGTTGTCTCTGTGTCTCTCTCCCTCTCTATCACCCCCATCCTCGATTTTTTTATCCACTAAATAAAGATAATTTAAAAAAATTAAAAAGAGTCATTTCAGAACAGGATTGCATTCTCATAGCTATACCATAAATATGTTGTCCTGTGTTATCTATGATACTCTGAACTTAGTTTCCTCAGCAGCAAACTGAACTGAAAATAGGACCTGGGAGTCAGGCAGTAGTGCAGCAGGATAAGCACAGGTGGCGCTAAGTGTAATGATCCTGGTTCAAACCCCAGGTTCCCCACCTGCAGGGGAGTCACTTCACAAGATGTGAAGCAGGTCTGCAGGTGTCAGTCTTTCTCTCCCCCTCTCTGTCTTCCTTCCTCTCTCCATTTCTCTCTGTCCTATCCAACAACAACAACATCAGTAATAACTACAACAATAAAAAACAAGGGCAACAAAAGGAAAAAAATTAAATAAATAAATAAATAAATAAATATAAAATAGGACCTATCTCCCACAAATACCCTAAAGTACTAAATTAAAAAATATAAGGTTCAATATTAGAATAAACATAAGTATTCAGGCATGTTTTCAGTATCTAATAAAAACGTTAGTTTTTTACACATTGCCAACCAGTATCCTGCTCACAAGTAATATCACCACTTCAAGGCCTACATTTTCAGAGAGAGAGAAGTATATCCAGAGAAAAACACCAAAGCACCAGAGCTTTTCACTTATAATATAGTTTCCCCCACCCATGTTTTCTGGGGAAGAAACAGCACCTCAAGCCCTACAGAGTGAGCTATATATCTCTTACCCAAGAGTGTTTCTCTTACAGTGACTGTTCTGTTTCCCATTTTCCATGAGCTGCATTAAGCCTTCAGTCAGCCCACACAACTTCTTTAATGTCAGTCAACATATACTGGAGCTAAAAGTTTTAAAATGGTTCACAATGAGTATAAAGTAAGACTCAAATGGAATTTGTCTGATTATAGAGACATGAATAAATCACTTCAAGAGTTAACATCCATCTACTGAAGCATTGAAATGCCAATGGCATTAACTGAAACACTCTGAACGTTCATATTTGGTATTTAGTCACCTGTATTTGAGTAAACCATGTGTTCCACAGATAAAACTAGGGTGTTAGTGATTTGGTTATGACTTTCAGACATAAGCTCTTGAAAAGTTGTATATTTGTGAGTAGCACATTCTATCCTCTTCATTTAAAACACAAAACAAACAGATGTAAACTTGGTAGTGTCACATACCATGGAATTTCCTTTTGAATAATATATCATGTAATATTTTAAAAAATGTTTATTTATTCCTTTTTTGCCCTTGTTATTTTATTGTTGTAGTTATGTTGTTGTTATTGATATCGTTGTTGTTGGATAGGTCAGAGAGAAATGGGGAGAGGAGGGGAAGACAAAGGGGGGACAGAAAGATAGACACCTGAAGACCTGCTTCACCGCTTGTGAAGAGACTTCCCTGCAGGTGGGGAGCTGGGGGCTCGAACAGAGATCCATATGCCAGTCCTTGGCCTTTGTGACACTTGCACTTAACCCACTGCGCTACTGCCGACTCCCATCATGTAATATTTTTAACAACTACAAAAAGATGTAAATCTTTTCACTTTAATCATTCCTTCTGCCCCCTTACCCCTTCCAATCATTTTCTCTTTGCTTTCCTTTCCTTTTCCTTCCTCCCCTCCCCTCCACTTTCTTCCTTTCTTTTTCTTTTCTCTTCTCTTCTTTTCTTTTCTCTTCTCTTTTTCTTTTCTTTTCTTTTTTCTTTTCTCTTATTTTCTTTTCTTTTCTCTTATTTCCTCATCTTGTCTTTCTTTTAGATAGAGAGAGAGAGAAGCAGACAGAGAGAAAGTGGTAGAGACCACAACACCAAAGCTTCTTTTAATGGAGTGGGGGCCAGGCTCAAACCTGGATCATACACATGGCAAAGCAGGACATTATTCAACTCAGTTGTTTTACCAACCTGTTGGTCTGCTTCTAAATTCTGCTTCTAAGACCCCTTCTGTTTCATTGGTTCACTATATTCTATTTATATAACCACTGTTAACTAAGCACCGCCCTGCCTCCAGGGCATTGGTTTAATCCTCACTGTTTTGCACGCTTTTTCCTTCTTCCCACCCCCTATCCTACTACGTACATCCTCTTTGGACCTGACTCTTCCACCTCAGGATATATAAGGACAAGATTGTGATTAGAGATAGCTTAGATTGTGCTGCGTTCCACATGAATAAAGACTGAACTGCGTACCACTCAGCCATGAGTCCTTGGTCGTCTCTCTCCCGCCTGTGAAGCTAGCTCAACACCAACCTGACACTATTATTTCATTGAT
The DNA here is from genome assembly GCF_950295315.1 of Erinaceus europaeus. Lineage (NCBI taxonomy): Eukaryota > Metazoa > Chordata > Mammalia > Eulipotyphla > Erinaceidae > Erinaceus > Erinaceus europaeus. The sequence continues at coordinate 162,080,352 of NC_080164.1, forward strand.
AAATTTGTTTCATAGCTTAATTTTGCTGCATGGTTTTGTTTTATGTTAAAAAACCCCACCAAGTTTGTAAAATGATAATTAAAAAAATAAAAAGATTTAACAATGATTTATTTTAGTGTGGTCTTCATAGTAAATTGCTAAAATGTTCATACCCCTCCCCACCACCAACCGCTTCCTATATCAGTACGTAGTTTGTGACTTTGTCGTGTCTCTCATTCCAGTGTATTTCCCCACACCTTAAATCAGTCCCAACTTTGGCACTTGCATGTGTAATGGAAAATGATGGAAGCAATGTCAACACTCCCAGTGCTAGGAAGTCCATGCCTTATTTCAGCCATATTTTGGTAATAAACCTGTGATAGTCTGTTGAGGCAGTCAGCCTATTGTCCCAGCAAAGGATTTCTTTTCTCATAAAAGAAAGGCAGCCCCAGACAATATACAGTGAACGAGAGGGGTGGAGCAAGCCAGAACAGTTAACCATGACCTAGATAAGAAGAGTCACCCTCTAGCTAGTAAATATTTATTGTCTTTTGTTACTGAGTCTTGGAATTGTTTGCTTCACAACAACAACAATAACAAAGGACTGAGTCTTCTCTACACAGTTTATCCTTTCTTGATATATGTAACTCATGCACACTAGGTTCAATATGCAATAGTGAGAAGAGTGAGTGAGGGTAATCAACACTTACTAAAACATTATAATTGCTTTATCAGATAGTTATTCTGTGCAAGGAATGGCACAAACATTTTACACCAGTGATGTTCCTCTTTGGTAAAGACAGAAGTTTGAAACTCTCCCTTTCCAATACAGATAGGTGCGCATGGAATGATAAAAATAGGCCTGTTTCTTCTTGCAGAATTCACACTGAGGATGGGGACCCAAGTGGTGCAATCACTGAATCACTGAATTAGCACATAAGTTAGTTAAGAGAATTATTCAATTACTTGGCACTCTTTACCCCCTCTTTTTCTCATATAATTAGAGAGTTGGTACTTTTTTTTTTTTTACTGGAAGCCTTATGCTACATTCTACTGTACTTGTAAGTCTATTTTTAGAATGCCAGTATATACTGGATGAGTTCTACATTTTTTCTCATTAGTGATTCCTTTCAGAGGCCTTATTACCCAGATTTCATATTTTAAAAGTTTGATTTCTAATTGTGTAGATATGAGATAAAGTGACTACTGACTGATTTTGAACTTTAACATGGCCTTGGAGATAGTGTTAAGAGAAGCTTTTTCGTTGGGGAGCATTTGACATATATAACTTTCTTTTTCTATAGCTTTCTTTGAAATTATAATGAATTGAAAATGAAGCAGTAGTATATTTTGCATGTTAGCACATCACCGTAAATACTGGTTCATTTTGCTAGCATAAAAATTGCCGATATATATTTTTTGTTATCCACTAAGTATATTAAATAACAGCTGCCAGAAAAATTAATCAGACCCTTTCATGCAAAGGCATTTTACATATATTTAATTATAAATACAAATATAACTCCTATGAGAAATAAAATTTCATAACCAATTGGAGGCATATAAATTCCTAAATCAAATTAACATAGAAAAAAGGGAGAAGTCTTTAATTTTCCTGACTTCATAATCTCCCACAAGATTATAAATCACTTTTGCTTCTCCCAACTAAACACTGTGAACATTTTAAAGATATATATATATATATATATATATATATATATTCATATGGAGTCTATTGCCCCAAAGCCCAAAGTAAAATGGAAGCAAAGAAACAGATTAGAAACTCATCCCAGATGCCTAGCTCAGTAGTACCTGCCTCAGAGGTATATTACACTGACATCTCTTATCATTTTGACTGATGTCCTGTTTCTGTCTCAGAATAAAGAACATTTTCTTTTTGCTGTCATCTGTGCAAGCTAAAGTGGGCAGGAGATTGCTTTGACTCATGCTAATTATCAGAACTGCTTTCTCACTTTCATTACATGTCTTTGGTCTCTCTACTGAACTACATTGCTTCAACGATTTTGTACACCAGTTAATGGGCCTTCTATCACATACATTTGTATTACTGGTGCTGGTTTTATTGTGAAAAAAGAAAAAAAATGCAAATGCAAAATATTCCATTTACCACTTAGACTATAATTTACTTTCTATAACCTTTGTATTCGAGTCATTACTTGTCTATTTTAGTACTTATAAAATAAATTCTTGGGTGATTTTATCAGACATATAATGAACTGCTTTGAGAATATATGAAGATTATAGGTAAGATTACATATTACAATAAGGAATCTTTTAAATATATTTATGCATGGATTTATTGCATAGTGAAAGAGGGACTGAAATGGAAGGGAAAGGGAGAGAGAGAGAGAGAGAGAGGCATGCAGTACTGCTTTATCATTTGTGACTCTCCTCTCTGCAAGTGGGGACTGAGTGCTTGAATCTGAGTCCTTGAGCATTAACATATACATTAAGCCAAATAAGCACACTACCACCCAGCCCTGCCAGAAGGAATTGTATAGAAAAAGTTAGAAGTCAATAAAGAAAAGAAAATTTGGAAATAAGTAAATGACCTTATGGGACTCCTATACCATAACTAGTTACCCTAAGCAAACAGTTATATAAAAGTTAATAGAGGCTTCAAGTATAAGGAGAATGGAGAAGAAAAGCAATGAAAAGTTATGAGATACTGGCATGGTCATCCTTAACAGAATATCTAAATCTGTCTTTAAATATTAAAGATAAATCCATGCCTTTTCATAACTCATTGCTGCATTCTACTTCCAGAAATAGAATAGTATTTTTAAATGTACCATAATTCTGAACATTTAGGCCAAGTACACATAGAACCTGTTAATGTGAGTGAAAATGTTTTACTTATTTTTTTAAACATTTATTATTTATTCCCTTTTGTTGCCCTTGTTTTTTTATTGTTGTAGTTATTGTTGTTGTTATTGACATCATCGTTGTTGGATAGGACATAGAGAAATGGAGAGAGAAGGGGAAGACAGAGAGGGGGAAAGAAAGATAGACACCTGCAGACCTACTTCACCACCTGTGAAGCATCTCCCCTGCAGGTGGGGAGCCGGGGGCTCGAACCGGGTTCCTTACGCCAGTCCTTGAGCTTTGCGCCATGTGTGCTTAACCCACTGAGCTACTGCCCAACTCCCTACTTATTTTTTGTTACAAATAATATCATGATAATTGATGTGAAATAAATAGTCAGATTGTATTTTAGAGTCAGGAAATATGGTTAATAATGTTAAATATCAAGTATCATGACATTCACACTTCTGCCCAAAGGCAGATCTACTTTTAGCACAGAATCCAGTCAGGAAGTGGTTCCTCCATCTGAAGAAGGCGAGTATAAGATCTCCTTTTCATCACCAGAGGACACAAGGAAGTCTCACTTCATCAGACTTGGAAAGAGCCAGGCATGTAACAAAAGAAGCTCTATTCTATGTGAGACATGTACCTGGTGACCAGTATACTGCAGAGACTAAAGGAAAAAAAAAGATCTTTCATAGAAGCATATATAAAGGTTCTGCATTTTCTGAGAATGTTTATACAATAGCTTATAAAAAGCTTGAACACTTCTACAAATAATAGCATGAGTTCAATTCAAGAAAGTCACTTCCCCGCAGACACAGGATCTGTGGAGTGTAACAAAAAGAAATAGGAGGGTCTCAGGAAAAGAAGCAATAAAGACTGAGACACAGATGATATAGCCTTTAATATACTTTGTTAAGTTTGCTTTTTTCTATTTTCTTTCAATACATAATATTAAAATATCACTTATACTCCATTTCATTTAAAGTTTTAAAATATATACTGGATATCTGTGCTTAAATTCACAGAATATTTTCTGTAGTTTTCTATTAATACTCATTTATAGACTCAAGTTCAATACACTTCTACTCACAGCACATAGGAAGAATTTTGGATTAGTGAATTCTACTTATTCATTGCAATGAGACTGCCATTTGGTTAAGTGGCCAGACTGGGTTTCTAAAACAAGGATCTCAGGAGAATACAGTACCAGTGAGAATTCTCTATTTAGAGAACATCTCACTTTTTTTACATTACTGCTTTCATATATTCTTAAGTGATTTCTAGAAGGTTACCTCCATGTTTCTCTGAATTGTATCTGGACAGAATTTAACACAGAAAACCCTGATTTTATTGTTACAGTTTTTCAGGTGAACCAGATTTAACATATAAAATTATTGTTGTTAGACTAAATATGCAATTGCTGTAAAACTAGGTTAATGACTTTATAATAGAGCGTTCGTTCTCATTGTATACACAAAAGTAGTAATCCTATTAAAGCAACTATTTCAAGTGAATATGCTTAAAGTTACACATTAGTTGAATTTTAACACATATAACTTCATAACTTGTTGTATTATATATATGAAGACTGATGCTGTCCATTGTCTCAAAAAGAACCTCTTTTCCATTTTAACAAGTACAAATAAAATTCTGCCTTTGAAATGTCATGTACATAATATATTTTAAAGTCACTGATGACTACATGTTAAATAGCTTGCCCCACCTCTTGCAATCTCCATGCCAAATTTCAGCAGCCCAGCTTTGCATACAACCCCAACTTCCCGTTAGGTTGGCACGTTCCTTGTTTGAGCTGGCACTAATCGATCAATAAACTCATACTTCAGCTGTTCAAGCAGCAGCTAACCTGACAGCCACAACAAACACAATTCTGGCAGCTCCTAATGTGTGTCTCTGTCTGTAACTCAGATGCTGTTTGGAAAGAATTTACATGTAGACCACGTCGCTCTTAGAAAGCGCAGTACTAGGATTTTAAACAGAAAGCTTATTAGGCACACAGCACTGCAAATTAAATCATTATAAGTGATTGCTCAAAATAGTTTGCAAAGACAGAGAGCATGGTAATGTATTTTTACACACAAAACTAATATTTTCTTGGCCAAGATCATTGCTAAAGAAAATGATAATATTCTGGCAAGAAGCACTGATTGAATTAACTACTATGTCAGCAACCTATAAAAACAAGTAGATTTCTCCCCAGTTTAAATCTTAAAGGTGGAGAAGAGAAAGGGATGTGTGTGAGATAAGTGTTTTTTTTTTTTTCACTTGCTATAAACATATTTAGTAAAACATAAAATTTAGTACTACTATGACTGAATATGTCTACCAAGAATATCATGAAGCATTCCTTTTATAGAATTCTCTGAGTCTTTTGGCCCTTTTCTCAGTCATATAGTGGCAGAAGAATGGATAGAAACTGGCATTTGTAGGGAGTCAGGGGGTAGGGCAGAGGGTTAAGCGCACATGGCACAAAGCACAAGGACCTGTTTGAGGATCCCGGTTAGAGCCCCTGGCTCCCCACCTGCAGGGGAGTCGCTTCACAGGTGGTAAAGTAGGTTTGCAGGTGTCTATTTTTCTCCCCCCCCCCGTCTTCCCCTCCTCTCTCCATTTCTCTCTGTCCTATCCAACAATGACAATATCAACAACAATAATAACTACAACAACAATAAAAACATGGGCAACAGAAAGGAAATAAATAAATATAAAAAAGAAATTGGCATTTGTATTCTAAAATCTTTTATTATATCAAGTAATGGAAATACTGAGAAACTATAAATGTACAAATAATTGTGCTATAGAGGGAGGAATTCTACCAGGGGAATTGTTATTGAATTTGGATATTGAGATTATTGCTTTTAGTTTACCAAAGTGTGGAATAGAGGTGAGAAAAGTGTTCACATTAAGAGAATGGCACACATGGAGGCCTGGAATGCTTCGTTCTGAGGCTCTACACTGGTACAGAGTTGATAGGTTAGATTATATGAGTGAGAAAGTAGCTAGCACTTTGCTAGGGTCACTTTAAACATTTTGGTCAAAATAGTATATCACTTATGTTTCAAAGTAGTCATGAGGAAGATGAAAGGTGCTTGAGATAATCATTCTTTCTTCATCACAGAGAATAGATTTGAACAGTAAGAGAAACTTCTGCTTTCTAGGAAAGAGAATATTGACAGCACAACTGGAGAGAAACATGGAGAAAATGAATATGATTTTGATAAGTATTTGAGGAGGTTTTTCTAAAAATAAACTAATAAGGGGACCAGGCAGTGGCATGCCTGGTTAAGCACACATTATAATGCCTAAGGACCTATTTCAGCCGCCCAGTCCCCACCTGCAGGAGGAAAGCTTCATGAGTGGTGAAACAGTGCAATAGGTGTCTCTCTTTCTCTCTCCCTATCTTCCTCTCTATCTTCTCTTCCCCTCTCAATTTTCTCTGTTCTTATTACATAAATAAATATATAGTGAAAATGATTTCAAAAATATTCTTCAACTATTGAGGAGGTGGTTTAATGGACAAAATGTTAAATTCTCAAGCATGAAACCCAGAATTCAGTCCCTAGCATTTAAAATGCTAGAGTCATGCTCTGATTCTCTCTCTCTCATATATTATATATATATATTATATGAATAATTAAATTGTTCTTTATGTCTCAAGAAATAAGATATCAAAATCTAATGACACTAATCTAGTAATTAGCAATATCCCTTATATATTAAATATATTATAGCTAATATAGGACATTCACTTGTAAAAGCAGTACTATGTTTCTTCCACTTAACACATGTAACATCAATGTAAATAGCAATTTAAAATTGTTCCCATATATTAACATAAAATATAATCTTACACTTACTAAATAATATTATATAACAGGATATGGGAACTGAATGTACTCTTAAAGGCAAATAATCTAGATATCATGATGGATCTAAATTATACTTCCAAAAAGGAAGAGCATAAATATTACCTCCTAGATAAATTTAAGTAAGGCACAATAAATAGAACCACTTATTCACATAAGGTGGATAGATAGCTATACATAGATTTCACTATGTGATACTTGACTATTATCCTAAATTTCTCTTCAGAAATCCTTGTCACTTTTGTTTACAAATACCTTTCCTCATTTCCACTTGCAGAATAAATCTTCAGCATGAGAAGGTCTGGTGCTCCTAGGAATGCTGCCTCTTTTTGTTAATCTCGATAACCCCAGAAACGTTAAAAAAAAAAAAAGATAGATAGATAGATAGCAAAATAAAGCACCTTTTCCTACATTTTCACTTGACTTGGCTTACACTAATATCAGGTCAGCTTATTATGGTGGGCACTGATATCATTTGGGGAAGAGGAGAACAATATAAGGCATAAAATGATCATGACAAAAGTGGCTACATTTGGGGTTTACCAGACATACCAGATTTTATATAAAGTAACAACTTTAAGAATTATGCCTATTGCTGGAACTCTGAATATATTATTCCACTTTAAATGATTCTCTGTTACTGGCAGATATGAAAGCATTAATAGGGATTGAAAAATACACCACATGGGTAATATTTAAGTCATTAGGGTCAGAGCTATGTTAAGGTTTCCATGCATAAAGAGATGAGTTTTTCAAAGAAAACTATTCCCACAATGGCCTTTCATTTTTGATATGGAATTATACCTGGTTCATTCATATTTTAGTGTGAGAGTTTGCAATGTGACATGCACACAGAGGGACCATATCATATATCTTAGAATTGCCTTGCATTTGTAAGGATGTTCAATGCATTTGTGTAATACTCTCAATTTAGCAAAAAAGTTGAAGGGAATATTTTAAGGTCAATGTTTATGCCATTAAGAGAAGAGTTTTCCTATTTAGAAATAGCATCCCAAATAGGCAGGGATTAATATGAATATTTTATGAATATAAATTATGAGTGAGTATTCTGTTTTATAGCATGTGTGCACATACATGGTTTAAATATGTGAAGCAAAATTACTATTTTAATTATATTTTTCTATGTAAGAATGCATATTGTAAAGAGTGCACACACACAAACACACACACACACATCTCCCATAAATATTCTCACTAAAATGCATGAATAACTGTATTATACTTACAGGTACAATTTAAAGTGATGCATAGAACAAGTTCTATAAAAATCTTTTTTTAAACAAAAATACCACTTTAGGTATAGCAGTTCAAAACTCAGTACATAATTAAATACATATGATGGATTTTACTGAGTGCTTAATGCATGTAAAATTTCCTTTGACAATTCAAATTTAAACTCACTTTAGTTCTTATAAATCTTGCAAAAGTATAACTGACTTAACATTTTTTCCAAACAGCTAATACATAACTTTCATTTCTATCTGAAGTTTTATAGAAATGAGACTAAAAATTAAAAAAATGATACCTAGTAATAATCAAAAGAGAATTAGCTTGGGAAAACCAAATGCATTTTTTCTCTCTCCAGTACAGTCTTTTGTATAAATTTTGGTTGATTTTGAATATGATTCATTACAACAACATAGTAAATAGGGTAAAATTAATTTTAGATTTGGAAATATTCTGAGATAGGAATCAGCAGAAAAAATGCTCCAGACAGAAATTAACAGTTTTTCTCTGGAGACTATGAAACCAATTTTCCTCATGCCAAAGATATAAGTAAATGCATTTGCAAAACTATCTAGATAAAAGAACATTTTTCCTACGACTTTAAGTACAAATAACTTATATCAATTCAAAACTCTGTTTCCCTAACTCATTCACTTATGAATAGTCCAGAAAACCAGACTACAAAGGAAAGAACACTGAAGAGGCATTTAGGAGATCTGAGATCCAGTTCTCTTGTATTCCCTGAATTAGTTCTGCTAATTTCTCTACAATGAGAAAATAAAAACAGGTGATCCCTAAAATATCTATGTTTAGTTTCTAGTGCTTCACCATCAAATAGTAGGAATTGGTTTGCCAGATGGTACCTGTTTTTTATCAGGATTATCCCAATAACTTCAAAAGCTCAGAGTGAATATATTAAACATCTAATTTATTAAAATCACATAATACATTTCTTCACTGATTGATCATCTCATCTGAGTCTCAATAAAGTTCTTTAACTACAGAGAAACTGCTTTTATTTGCAATTTTGTTTCACACAGATTCACATTGCCTTTGCTGTTTTTCTCCAAACTTGTTTCATAGTCACTGGTTTCTTGACTACATCCCTTTATTCCAGCTAAGCAACTCTTTTAACAATTCTAGCTATCAAAATCTATTTCTCTGTTAAATCTCATAAACTGTTTTATCTTCTTCCTGCTTTTTTTTTTCTGAACTAAAGATGTCAACTATCATTTGATGAAGCTTGATACGATTTATGGATGAATTTGTATAAGTAACTTGTGGTGGTGTCAACCTGACACACCCATGGCATCTTGTACTGCATTCAATCATGTCATCCTTCCTTCCTCCCCTCCCCCCTCACTCCAGTATTTGCCTTAGTCTCACCTTGACACAGGCACAGGGTTAAATACTGTTAGCATAAAGATCAATCAATCATCTTTTTTTTTCTGCAGGAAAGGACAACACTTATAGGTAATATAAATGCACTGCTCCAAATACCAGTGAAGGCATGCATCTAATAATCTTATTTTTACACTTGGCATTATCAACAGACATGGGAAGAGCATGGATTTGGGATTGTAAGAGACTTGCGTACTCATTACTCACTACTGTTTAGTATCAAAGAACCTTCTTAACTCCTCAGGACTCAATTTCATCATGTGTAAAATGGGGAAAAAAAACCTATTTTCTGCTTATCTGTTAGTAAAAACTAAATAGATGATAGATCACCTTCTAGGATACAGTAAGCAATAAATAAATTACAAACAATGCATAGATATATGTATGCATATGATATAATTGTGGGTATCTAGACACACATCTCTTCTCTTAGGGAGTCAGGTGGTGGCGCACCTGGTTAAGTGTACATATCACAAAATCTCTTCTCTGTTATCAGTCAATTATCCTAATGGTTCCCTAATAAAAAGTATGTCTTTACAACCTTCTGTGATATTTTTCTGAATGTAATATCTGTCTATATGGCCACATAAAGCATCTCTATGAAGATTTCTTCTATAGAGACATTACTTTTCTAAAGAAAACCCACTTCATCTATAAAGCAAATTAAGCAAAACTCATACCTACAATACTGTAAAATAGTTATTCAACAGTTTCCCCTTTTAGGCTATATGACTGAAGCAACACATGTAACTGATGCCCCATGGTGCCGTATATAAGCATTACCCAGATTATGCTTATGACAAACATAATAATTACCTATCCCTTTGCGTCATGGACTGACTGACCTGTGTTCTCAAATCAGTACATTGAAGTCTTAACCCATAATGTGAGTATATTGGAGATGGGACTTTTAAACAGACAATAAAAAACTTCAGGAGTAGTAACATTAAGCTTAATCCAATAAGTGTCCTTTTAAGAAGATGAAGATAGAGTACAAGGTTGTGTACTCACAGAGAAGGGACCATGTGAGAGGCTCTAAGGTAAGGAAAGAGACTTCCAGAGAAATCAACTTTGCCTACACATTGATCTTGGAATTCCAGTCTCCAGTACTAAAAGAAAATACATTTAGGTGCAGTCCAGGAGGTGGCACAGTGGATAAAGTATTGGACTCTCAAGCATTAAGTCCTGAGTTTGACCCCAGGCAGTGAAAGTACCAGAGTGATATCTGGTTCTCTCTCTGTCTCTCTCTCTCTCTCTCTTTCTCTCTCATTAATAAATAAAACAAAATAAAATTCATTTAGATTAAGTCAACCAATTCACGGAATTTCATTATGATGGTCTCTGCAGCTAATACACTTTGCATGAAAATACTAATCAAGTATGTATCTAGATAATTTACTCTATTTTAGAATCAGAAGGGACTACTGGAAATGGTTAACTTGTGGTAACTAAAGCAATGAAGAACCCCAACTCATATGTGTATTTATTCTCTGGTTATTTTGACGATCTATCGCTTGCTATACAATCACAATGTTGAAGTGATCAAATGAATGAAAATCAAAATCTGGCAGTTTTGTACCAGGTCATATGCTATAAACAGCACTTTCACTTAAAAAAATAGTTATCTTTAAGAGTGCAAAAGTTGATCAAACTTTTTTTGAGACCTTGCATATTAAGTATAGTATGTTTTACATTGCAGAGTTGTTAAAAATGGAATGTGTCCTGGAGTTCAGATTCCCCAGAGACAAACCCTACTAGGGAAAGAGAGAGGCAGACTGGGAGTATGCACCGACCAGTCAATGCCCATGTTCAGCAGGGAAGCAATTACAGAAGCCAGACCTTCTACCTTCTGCAACCCTCAATGACCCTGGGTCCATGCTCCAAGAGGGATAGAGAATGGGAAAGCTATCAGGGGAGGGAGTGGGATATGGAGATTGGGTGGTGGGAATTGTGTGGAGTTGTACCCCTCCTGCCCTATGGTTTTGTTAATTAATCCTTTCTTAAATTAAAAAAAAAATTAAAAAATGGATAGTATGTATATAGACTGGTATATACTAGGTTTCAACATATGGTCATTATTTTTTAAATAATTATTTATTGCCTTTTGTTGCCCTTCTTGTTTTATTGTTGTAGTTATTATTGTTGTTATTGATGTCATCATTGTTGGATAGAACAGAGAGCTTGTGAAGTGACTTCCCTGCAGTTGGGGAGCTGGGAGCTCGAACCGGGATCCTTACTCCAGTCCTTGTGCTTTGCGCCATGTGCATTTAACCCACTGCGCTACCGCCCAACTCCCGGTCATTATTATTGTATGGTATTTTCAACATGCTAAGTCAAAGTTGTACTATAGGTATTTTCACTAGTGTACCCTATGACTAAGTTTGACATTTCTGTGGTCATTAATTCAATCTTGAAAACAAAGTATTTTCAGAGATGATAATACATCTTAAAAATGAGAACTGTGAACTTACTGTTGACCTTACCCTGCTTGTTTGAGGAATGACATCACCATTTAGGGGAGTCAGCAGCTGCTCTGACATAAAATCTATAATCCCTTGGATAGGGCCCACTTTCCTGTATGCATCTCCCAATCCAAACCAAATAATATTGCATCCGCCGATCACAACCTAACCAAAGCAACGATTGCCACCTCAACATGCTTCACCTCAGACTGTATCCAGAGACTTCACGTGTGGAATGACAATCCTTCAACTTCATTACTCGGGTGAGACCTTTCCTTTTATAGTACACTCTAATTTCATCTCAGGTAGTTCACTTTCTAACAAAGTCCCATAATCTAGATATACACCAGTTTCTGTGAGAGAGAGCTTATGTGCACACGTATCCATAAACTACTGCAAAATATATACCTGAAAGCAGAAGTACACTAGAGTTTGCAGTGAGTACCTCCCTAACACTTCCTCTCCACTATTCCAAGCTTGGGATCCATGATTGCTCAACAAATTGTTTGGCCTCATATGTTAACTCTCTTTTCAATCACCAGGTTCCAGATGCCACTAGGATGCTGGCTAGGCTTCCCTGGATTGAAGACCCCACCAATGTGTCCTGGAGCTCAGCTTCCCCAGAGACACACCTTACTAGGGAAAGAGAGAGGCAGACTGGGAGTATGGACCGACCAATCAACGCCCATGTTCAGCGGGGAAGCAATTACAGAAGCCAGACCTTCTACCTTCTGCAACCCTCAACGACCCTGGGTCCATGCTCCCAGAGGGATAGAGAATGGGAAAGCTACCATGGGAGGGGGGGGATTTATCGGGATTGGGTGGTGGGAATTGTGTGGAGTTGTACCCCTTCTACCTTATGTTTTTGTTCACTAATCCTTTCTTAAATAAAAAATTTAAAAAAAAATCTATAATCCCAATTCCTTCTCTATAGGTGAAGAAACAAGTACAGGTTTGCATAAGAAGTCAATGAAGGGTTTGTTGGTAGCTGTGCTGGTCTCAAATGCAATCCATTAGAATGATTTATGGCCTAAATGATCTTCCAGAAATTCATTCATCCAGCCTAAGAATCATCTTATCTTAAAATATGTACACATTCATAGCACAGATAAAATAATAGTGCTTTGAACCTACAGTATGTTGGGTCTTTAATAATTTTGCCCCAGTTTAAAATAAATTTCACACTCCATAGTTAAAATAGTGGAAACTGTTAACATCCAGAAAGGAAAAAAAAAATTGAACTTATGAAGCTTTACAGAGTGTAATCCGTCTTTGAACCAGAATCTTTTATTCACTATATTTTCATCATATTTATTGAGTTTATCTAGTAAACAATAACTCGAATATGGAGACATTAAATCCCACAGTATAATTTACATTAAAAAGATTGAACACATGCTTCTGAAGGAAAAAAAATGGTGTATCTACACATTCAGTATATATGCTTTACTTGAACATATTAGATTTTTTTTTTCAAAAGAGAAATATGTCACTATGTCATAGACTAAAAATGGCAGGCATGCATCATCTATTTGTCATCGTTTAGTGGATGTCAGGATGAGACAACTTGGGGGAAATGTGTTCTTTCTGAAACAAAGTTACATAATAGTAGTACAAACATTTCTTTCTCAGGTACGTAAATAGATGTCTATACATTCTCTATGAAAGCAAAAATGTATATGTGAACATATAAAGAATCTCAAAGTGCACATAACACATTAGGTATATGTAACATATATAAACATGCAAATATGTATAGGAATAGACATAACCCATATGTATAAAGATACCAATGAAAATGGTGACACACAGAAAACAAATCAAAGAGGTACAATATTGATTATTAATATTCTCATATTTACTAATTTTGGATAGTTACTGTTTTTTCTTGTTTGCTTTTTCTACAATACAGTAAACTCAATAAAAAGTTGTATGACACAAAAGAGAACAAGGATCATAGTATCTGTCCTCTAGAATTTCTCTTCATATTAACAAATACCCAACATCTGAAACAAACAGTGTTTTACACTGGGAAAAAAAAGTTTTTTCTTGCCTATGCACTGCCTTATGACTAAACACAAGAGATATGATTACTCACTCCTGCACCATTACCTCAACTTTTATACCTATGAGATTATCTATTTGTTTTTCAATTCTAGACATAATTTTAACTCAACCTCCTGAGGCTGTAAATCCCACAGGTTGATTATATGCTACAAAAAGAAATGCTAAATTTGCTACTCTTTAATTTAATTGAGGGTGTCTATGTCTATCCTGCATTTTGAAACAAAGTGAAAAGGAGATTCTTCTCGAAATTCTTTTTATATTCCTTCAATTGTTTCCTAGTTTTTTCTCTAGAGTCAGTGACCGAACTTACTATTTTCATGTATGCTTGATCATATTCTTTTCTACCTTCAAAAGGGCATTTTGTGTGTGTGTGTGTGTGTTTGTGTGTGTGTGTGTGTGTATTTCTACCCAGTCTGTATCGTATAAGATGTTATATATTGTCGGTATAATTTATTTATAATGTAGGGTCTCAGTGCTTACTATGTAAATATGTTAGGCAGCATATTTCTATACAAAAGTGTTTTGTTTACCCAAACTGAACAGCATCAAGTAAATTGCAATATATGATGATACTGTACTGTATCTGTACTATAAATTATTATTAATGACACACCCACAAAAAGAAAAGGAAAACAAAAATAATGTAAAATTATTAGGAGGTCTTAAGTTGTCAATAATATTTATAAAGTAGCTAATTAGAATTAAACAAGAACAAAATAAAAAGAGTAAAACCTCTCTCACACACACAATCATAATTTATCTTGTGGGATATATGTTGCTTTTCTTAATTCCTAGTCCTCAGTTCATTGTGTTAATTTTTATTTTAATCTTTAGATGAGATTTATTGAAATATACACTTATATTAAAATAATTTCAAAAAAGTAGTGAGTGACTTTTTATAATTGGTTCTATAAAAAAAACAGATATTTAGATAAAGGATACCAAGAAGTTATTTGGGGAGATGGAAAAAAAATACATGCATTTAATTAGTTTCATTGAAGGGTCATCAGAGAACAGCTCCAGGGTCAGTTAGTAGATAAGAGTAGGAACTGAAAAGTCATAAATCCCCTATCGGTATTCCCATCGAGCTATTCCTTTGGTTTTTATCTTTACTCATCCTCAGATACAATACTCTAGAGTGAAAGCGAGGGTGGCAGGGAGAGACTCAGTGGACCAAAGATACACAATTTAAGCGAAATACAAAATCTATCAAGGGACCAATTCATACAGCTACAATTAATAGCCTAGCATACAAAAGAAAGAAAATAGCACCAGGAATATTTAAAGCAAAGGTTTCAACAATAAAAATATCCTGCCTAGTAGAACTATAATTCAGATCTGTAACATATCTCTGGCTTTCATACAAGTCAAAGTCGTTTTGTTTCTGAAATTACACACCCAACTATTGTATTTGATTTTTACCTTACAGCTATACTTTTACTGAAAAAATTACTAGTTCAGTTATCAATATTTAAACCAAAGGATCTTGTTTTTACAAATAGCAAAGGTATTCTATGGTAATTTGACATTTGATCTTAAATCTGAATAACCTGTCCCTGAAGCATGACTTTTCCTTGGTAATATTGATCGTGAAAACAAGTAATTTTAAGGATATAAAAGAAAATGTGCACTAGCTATAGGCCATATTTTGGAGAAGTAGCCTTCAACTGAGCCACACATGTTTTTAAGTGTTAATGTGTTTCCTAACAGTGGTATTTGGATGAAGAGCAGGATTGTCACTAATGTTCTTTCTAGTTCCATTTGCCTCGAACAGAAACTGTGAAACTGCTTTCAGTCTCATTACTAGTTATGCCTTACTGACTTGCTGCTCTTTATCAAAAATGCTGTCCGTTATCTCAGTATGACCTATCTGTGATTCTGCAGGATCAACCAAAACCTTTCCTTAGGAAAAAAAAAAAAAACATTTCTCCTTATAGCACACTTAAATTTTTTTTCAGTCTCTAAAATGTGTTTTGTCAATTTTATAACCTGCCTTTGATTTGTTTTTAATATGCATATATATAATAAATGGTAAAGTACTGGTCATACAGATTCCTATAATTCTGATGAAAAATCTAAATGGATTTCCTCAATTTTAGGGCAAAATTACTAGAGTTTTCCCATTCTTGAGATGGTTGCAGATTACTTCACAAACTCAAGTATTTAGTCTTACTGGTTGAATTAATTCAAGAACTTAATTCACTAAAATATATTCTAGGTGGTGGAATTACCACTGAATTTTCCCTTTAACAATGTTTCATACAAAAATATTCCACATGTCTCATTTTACCCAATCCTTTCAAAAATTTTTAAAAGATAGGTATTATAATCACTATTTCCATTATTAGATATTATACAGATGAAGTTACAGGGTATTGTCAAAGATAGTGACACACATAATTGAATTCTTATCTTCCAGCATCTCCACCATAAACTGAAAATTGAAGCAAAAAAGATCATTTAATAATTTTAGTTATTAGGGGCAGGCAAATATCTCATCATTAGACCCCAGGCCTTGATTTGTCTGAGGCCCCAGAAGTAAAGTCTAATCCCCAGCACTGTCAGAAGCTACATGTGAGTGTTGTTCTGGCCTTTATTATTCTCAGGTAAACCACACAATGAAGAAAGGGCTTTTGAAAAACTAATATACTAAATTAAAAATATCTTGCAAACTCAGTTTTAAAAATTCCAAAACACTCAGTAGAAGACAGATATATTTCCTTCCTATATTGTTCATGGAAGTCTCATTTCTATACAAAGTTCTAAACATCTCAATATGTAGAATCAAAAGTATGTTTTCAAAGAGCAAAAAGAAGTATCTAAGTCATTTTATCTCTAACAGGTTTCACTGGATATTTTTTTTAAACAAGCATGGTGCAGGATTTGGGCAGTAGCACAGGGTTAAGCACACGTGGTACCAAGCACAAGTACTCGTGTAAAGATCCTGGTTCAAGCCCCCGGCTCCCCACCTCTACGGGAGTCGCTTCGAAGTCCGTGAAGCAGGTCAGCAGGTGTCTATCTTTCTCTTCCCCGTTCTGTCTTCCCCTCCTCTTTCCATTTCTCTCTGTCCTGTCTAACAGCGAGGACAACAACAACTACAACAACAATGAAAAACAACAAGGACAACAAAAAGGGAAAGTAAATAAATATATTTAAAAAGCATGGTGCAAAAATTAGATATTATCTTTTGATTGATTCTCTGAGCAAGAAGGAAGCAAAGCAGTATTGCCACAGCTAAATTATAACAAAACAAAGGTGATGAAAATGTAGGCTTCTGCTGGTTTACTGTCACAGTGCTCATATTCT
Source organism: Erinaceus europaeus (assembly GCF_950295315.1). NCBI lineage: Eukaryota > Metazoa > Chordata > Mammalia > Eulipotyphla > Erinaceidae > Erinaceus > Erinaceus europaeus. The sequence continues at coordinate 162,097,528 of NC_080164.1, forward strand.
GGGCTCTTATTCACATTGCTTTTTATTATTCAAAAATATTGTGGTTAATAACAAAAAACAATCCCAGTTTGAAATTGGCTAATATCTATGAGAAATTAAGAATACAGCATCCTGACACCAGACAACAAATTCCCTACTGCTCCGTATTATTTGACAAATAGATGCAAACATAAAAAAGCCCAATTAGAGAGTTTGTGCACATATACACACATGTGCACACATTTACATTTGCACACATGACAGAAAAGTAAGAAATAGATTCTCCTGTGGATGGAAAATTAGTGAGTTGGGCTAGTTTCTGATAGAAAATGGTAGTATTTCAAATCTATATCTCCATTCAATCATAAAAACAGAAAAAAATGAGAATTAAGTAACATCAGTGTCCTTATCAGGACAGCTTGGTGAGCTATTAAAAGGTCAATGGAATTGACGTGAAGCACTGTTTCCTCTTTGAGTCTCTATTTACTCAGTTCATTTACAAAATGAACTTTGAATAATCAGAGGCTCTTAAAGTCTGCCTGTGGGTTGCCTGGATTAGTCAGAATTCCTAAAACATAGACAGGATTATAGCAAAATTGTGACTCTGGGCCAATGTGAACGTTTCCTGTGAGAGGGTCTTTAATCCTCATCATATTCAAAGAATTCTAACAACTCAAGTCAGTTAAGACTCATTGGACTACTTGATCTGTAATAGCCCTTTCAAAAGTATTTGTCTGTGATTTTAATACAACAAATACCTTCAGAGAAATCATACCAAAGCTTTCCAGTGAATAAAAATGAGATCACTGCTGACAGATTAGATCTGTTTTAAAACATAATTTATATTCACAACTGTTTCTTATTCCTCACTTCCCCTCCCCAAAATTTAGTCCTTTCAGCTTCATTTATTATGTCACCCATATATCAAAGATAAAAATTTGACATTCAACTTTTAATATCTAGTTTGAGTAATATGATTTTGTTTCTTTGAGATAAAAATATACCTGTTTTAGTGTATGCATCGATGGAAAATATTTTGCCTCACTTTTCTTAATTATAAAGAAATGTAATAGCACATCAACGTTGCACCAAGCACTGATGAGAACATGGAATCAGGCAGTTTCTCATAAAGTAAAATATGCAGAAAATCTGAACACGTGCATGAAGAAAGAATAGTAATTCCATCAAGCAAGAGATTACTGAAACGACCACCGGAATGGAAATCATAGTACTTCAGATTGAGTCTGATTATAATTTCACAATCCAACTATTATAAATACTTCTAATTTTCCATTTCCTTTAATCATGCAAGCATTTAGATACACTCTTTAATTATATACATCCAGAATCACATTCTCTGTTCCTAAGATATGAAATTTTTCTAGAGCTAAGTGGAAACTTTATTCACAAATTTGTAAGTGGAATAAGAATTATATAAGATATATAATTATATATTATACTTCGCTTGAGTAAAACTTCTTCCCAACTCTGAGATTAGATGAGAATCAGAGAAGATAAAGTTACCTTTTTGATCAAACTCATTTTTACTTTTCTTATTCAAGTGGTAATATTTAATATTAGGGTTTTCTCAAAATACAGACCACATGTTACTGATCAATAATATTTTTTAAAATAACTGAGAATTCAGATGTTAGTGGAAATTTTTTTTGAAAAAGGCTTTTTTATATTCTTCTATTTTCATTTCCTTAATCTCAAAGAGATAAATTCAGTTTACTTGTAAATTTTAAATATAATGTCTTTACTGATGTTTCTGTAAAAACTCACAGATCATGTTAATTTATATACATATGCATGTGTGTATTATGCAACAATATTAAAATTTTAAATATTTATTTATTTTTATGAGAGAGAAAGAAGCACCACAGCAGATATAGTGTTAGAGATCAAACCTGGGGGCTTATGCAAGTTCTGGGCTCCACCCTCTAAATCACCTCCCTAAATGCTAAAGGATATTTCTATTAAAAGGAGGCTGGGTGGTGGTGCACACAGTTAAGTCCACATGTTACCATATTCAAGGGTACAGGTTCCAGCCCCTGCTCCCCACCTGCTGGGGGAACACTTCATGAGTAATGAAGCAGGTTTGCAAGTGTCTAGCTTTTTTTCTCCCTCTCTACCTTTCACTCCTCTCTCAAACAGAAAGGAAGGAAGGAAGGAAGGAAGGGAGGGAGGGAGGGAGGAAGGAAGGAAGGAAGGAAGGAAGGAAGGAAGGGAGGAAGGAAGGGGAAAAATGGTCACAGAGAGCAATGGATTCCTAGTGCAAGCATAGAGCCTCAGCAATAACCCTAGTGACAATAAAAACAAATTAAATATTTATGTATTTTTTCTTTTTAAAAATTTATTTATTCATAAAATAGAAACTCTGACAAGACCATAGGATAAGAAAGGTACAATTCCCACCACCAAAGCTCCATATCCCATCACCTCCCCTGATAGATTTCCTATTCTTTAATCCCCTGGGAGTAAGGACACAGGGTCATTATGGGGTGCAGAAGGTAGAAGGTCTGGCTTCTGTAATTGCTTCCCCGCTGAACATGGGCATTGACAGGTTGAACCATAGATCCATACTCCCAGCCTGCCTCTCACTTTCCCTAGTGGGTCAGGGCTCTGAGGAAGCAGAGCTCCGGGACACATTAGTGGGGGCATCTGTCCAGGCAAGTCCGGTTGACATCATGATAATTGAGCACTACTCAGATCTGTTTTATGGTGGTGTGAATAAGTCCCTAATCATTAATCCTACAATCAGTTCCAGGGCCTTTGGTGTTTTAGAAATGGAAATATTTTTGCATAACCATTATGCTATCTCTCCAACTGTAAAAATATTTCTTTAACAGGGCAAATGTTAGGGGAAGATGACCAGAGGGCTCTGAACTCCAAATTCCATTTGGACCCAAAGAAGAGGGGAAAAAAAAAAGAAAAAGAAAGGGCAATCAGAAGTAATAGGTGTGACTTAGAAAGGAAGAGAAGGTAGAATCATAGGAAAAAATGGGCAGATTGATAGATATAGATAGATGATAGATAGATAGATAGATAGATAGATAGATAGATAGATAGATAGATAGAGATAGAACTTAAGAGCCAATCCATGTCTGTAACCTTGGGATAACTTATATAGTTTCCTGGTCTGCAAGACCCAGGAAAGGCATTCAGAGGGTGGGTGGCAACGGGGTGGGTGGAAGCTGGCTCTCAGTGCGAAATTGCCTCAGAGGAAATACAAGCATGGACAGCTTCACCTTTAATGGGAAGTACTGAACAAAATCCTTTCATCCCAAGTATGAAGAAAAGCAGTTTTCCAGAACTGTTAGCGGTGGCTGTCCAGAACCCTCTTTTGCTTTATAGCTCCTTAGACGCCTTGAACATACAGAACAGAAATACTAAACTCCTCACTCAGGAAAAGACCCCCTGACCTGCACCATGACCTCTGACCTCTGTCCTTGCCATCATGGATGACTCACAGGTATTCCCACATCCCTCCAGCTCTGTGCACAGCTCACTCCCTCCCCTCCCTCAACTCTCTGCTAACCTGCCACCTTTCCACAAGGTTCCCCCAATTTACTGTGCAAAGTTGAAGCCCACCCCTTCAGAAAATATACTCTTTCTGGCAGGGAAAATCCTATAAATCAGCATGTCCTTAATAAATTGACAATAGATTTTTTTTAAAGGAAAAAATACTTCCTTAGAAAAGTAGGACATGAATGTTAAATATGCACACTTTCATTGTCCTTTGTTATGCATTTTATATTCCCCATTGATATTCAAACTTACATTTCATTGTTTTTCTCTATGTGGATCTTAACAGCAAGCTCAGGAAGTTGCCTTCAGACATTGGAGACAGGACATAATGAAGACTTGTCCAGAATTTGTATTCTGGAGAATAGAATATTAAAAAATGAACTAAACTTTATGATAAAGATAAAAATTACTAATCATAGAGCTGAGGGGGGAGGTCCCCTTATAGAATACAGCTCAACACATGGTAGTGCCTGGGTTTAAGTATCTGTATATCAGAAGTCAGGCTCAAAAAAAAAAAAAAAAACTAGTATAGTCACAGGTTATTTGGAATATAACTAAAATAGGACCACTAGCTATCTACAAAACGGAATCTTCCCAACTCTTCATATGAACTTTTCTAGTCTTTAGGTTCATGATTAGTCAACAATTTTTTTGGCTCTATAACTCTTTTTTTCAGTCACCAGGTTCCAGATGCTAACATGATGCCATCTCTGGGCAAGATGACCCCACCAATGTGCCCTGGAGCCCCGCTTCCTCAGAACCTTGCCCCAGTAGGGAAAGAGAGAGAAAGGCTGGGAGTATGGATCGACTTGCCAATGCCCATGTTCACCAGGGAAGCAGTTACAGAAGCCAGACCTTCCACCTTCTGCATCCCGTATTGACCCTGGGTCCATACTCCCAAAGGGATAAAGAATAGGAAAGCTATCAGGGGAGGGGATGGGGTATGGAGTTTTGGTGGTGGGAATTGTGTGGAGTTGTATCCTTCTTATCCTATGTTTTTTTTTAAGATTTTATTTATTTATTTATTTATGAGGAATGATAAGAGTGAGAGAAAGAACCAGACATCACTCTGGTACACGTGCTGCCGGGAATTGAACTCAGGACCTCATGCTTGAGAATCCGAAGCCTTATCCACTGCGCCACCTCCTGGACCACTATCCTAAGGTTTTTGCCAGTGTTTCCATTTTATGAATAAAAATTAAAAAAAAAAAAAAAGAAAAAGTATCTGTACCACACTGAAGCACAAAGTACAGCAGTGAAGGCAGCCTATGCTGTAGTATATCATCACCTCGCTCTTTCCTCTCCAAACAAAGATAAAAAAGTAAAAGAGAAAAAAAAAAAAAGAAGCGGGAAAAGAAAATACAAAATTTTGGTCTAGAGGCTACTCAGTTATATTGTGTATGTGTGTGTAAGGCCCTCAGTGCATTTCTTGACAGCACATTAAAAAATCACTAATCATAAAATATTTTATTCATTAGATTGAGATAAGTTCTAATAGTGTTACTTATCAAAGACATTCCATAAAAATGCTTTTAACTGAATAGTTTTTGTATTCATAAACATTTTGACATTTATTGTGAGATTGGGGGAGGCATTAAAATGGATCTAGACAATACTTGCCAGAGATAATGTAAAAAAAAAAAATCTGTGAAGTGAGGCTAAGAGGTAGCTCAAGTAGATAGAATGTGCTTTTGCCGTGCCTGAAAATCTGGGCTTGAGACCTGGATACCACAAAGGATTCAGTAGTGGAGCATTGCTCTGGTATGTCTCTTCTCTCTGATTCTCTCTCTCTGCCTGGGATAAAAAGGAGTGGTAGGGTTGCAAAAGCATCAGGCCCCAAGGAAGTCCAAGAGACATATAAGTAATATGAAGATAATCAAGGTGACGTAGAATTCACTTTTAAAAATCTGGAATGAATTCAGAACAGAAAACAGTAACGCAGGAGATATATTACAGTTGTATGTTTCCTCATCAACTTGCAAACTTCAAAGACTAAAAAAAAAAACTCTTTTCCATAATAATAAATGTTAGGCAGTGGTGCACACATTACCATGCTCAAGGACCCTGGCTCAAGTTCCTAGCTTCAACTTTCATGGATATATTATATATATTACATAAATTGATTATATACACATTATATATAATATACATTGTTTATAAGTGATAAAAAGGTATGCTTCAGATGTCTCTCTCCCTACCCTGACCCCCTGCCATTTCCCTCTCTCTCTCTCTCTCTCTCTATATATATATATGAAAAATAATGGAAAAGTGAAAGATCCTTAGGGAAGGTAGAGTCACCCATCATGTAGGCCTAAAGCTCCAGTGATAATAACCCCAGTGTAAAACAAAGCACACACTATATTATGAGCAGGAAGACAAGAATTCTTTTGACATTTTAAAAAAGAGAGAGAATTTCATATCTGCAAGCATTCTTTCTTAATTTTTCATTTTTATTATCTTTATTTATTATTAGATAGAAACTGCCAGAATTCTAGAGGGAAGGGTGACATAGTGGGAGAAAGAGAGACACCTGCAGCACTGCTTCACCACTCGCAAAGCTTTCCTCCTGCAGGTGGGGACCGGGGGCTTGAAGCCGGGTCCTTATGCATTGTAACATGTGGCTCAACCAGGTTTGCCACCAACCAGCCCCATCTGCAAGCATTCTTTCTGTTAGGGTTACATTTCTCAGTGTTAACATTTTTATTAAATACAATTTATAGGATTTTCTCAAAAAGTCTTTTAGTGCATATATATATATATATAATGTTTTTAGCAAATATATATATATATATATATGTTCAGCAAATATATATGTATATATATTTGCTAATAACATTTTGAAAAATATATCCTATACATATATATGCATATTTAATGTTTGTACACATCAAGGGTTCCCTTCTCATTGGGCACACTTGGTGTAACTGTAATGACCTGAATAAGCCCTGAACTGGCAAGTTCCTGCTGAAGGCTACTTCTGAACCTGCTGATTTAGCATTTAGCCAGTGAAAGTTAAGGGAAGTGGGATGACTGTTGGTTTGCATCTGTACCTGACATCTGAGTCAGGTGTTTCTTAATCACATCTTCAGGGGAAATTATTTGGTCAAATTACATTTAACAAGCAGCTCTATAATCTTACTAAGTTATATTGGGACTGCAAAAGAAAATTAGCACACTTTATTCAATAAGAATGGAGGAAATCAGAAATGCTGAGATCATTGGCATAGCCGTTATTTAGGAGGATCTTAATTAACCCTTTTATAAGACTCTCATGGTTACTTGATGGGTCTCTGCATATAATGTTACTTCTCCATTAGCTAAAATTGCTGCTCAACAACTGAGTATCATTAAGTAGAATTATGGCAAAAAAAATGAAAATTGTTCTAAAGATCTTTTTAAAATTGCTTTAAAGAGATTCTCAAGTAAGAAAATATATCCAAATATGTTACTATTCTAAACTTAACCTTAATGTTTCTTTACTGGGGGGTGGAATAATATATAACACAGTTATGACTTGAGACACTTTTTGATAATTTTCACAATATTTCAGTATAAAAACCTATAGAGATTAAATTTACAATTTTACACCACAAGTAAAGGCAAGAAAGAAAAAAAAAAGATTGTTCTTGGCTTTTTAGTTTGGTAAAGTAGCCCCCAAAATTAAATTGTTAAAATAAGAAGATGGTCTTTAAAAGGTACATTATATATATATATATATATATATATATATATATATATATATATATATATGTATATGTATTTATAGCAAAATCTTCTCCTGTTCCTAAAATACATTATATTATATAATTTATAAGCTATAACATTTTAACATCTTAAGCTATAAAAATATGTTTTGAAGACATAATTCAGCTTGCCAACTTTCTCCAACAACACAATGTCATTGCAATGTGGTCATTTTCAATGTGAGAGGTGATGAATGACTAGAAACTTAATTATCTAAGACAAACAAGTAGTGTTCTTAGCTGATTTCTCAGTCAGAATAACAAAATAACATGTCTGAGATAGTTAGAAAATGAAGTGCAAATGCACCATATTAGGAAATAAAGACAGTATAACGAAAGTGTAAGATCGTTTAGAGCGTTACACATGATATGTTATATCATGGATCTAAAATAAGTACTGGAGTATCAAAAAGTTTAATATCATCATTGAAAGGGTGTGAAGTACTTGAGCTTCGTGCCACCTGAGCTTAACCCGTTGTGCTACCACCCAGCCCCCTCTCATTAAGTTTTCTTTTTGCCATGAAAGTTATTGCTGAGGCCTGGTGCTTGCACAACTCCACCACTCTCAGTGGCTTTCCTCCACCCCCCAGCCCCCACCATTCATTCTTTCTTTCTTTCTCCCTTTTTCTCTCTCTCTCTCTTTTTATTGAGACAGAGATGAATAGAGAAAAAGAGAAAAGTGAGACACTTGCAGCACTGTTCTTCCACTTATGGAGCTTATGTCATGTGGGTGGGGGCAGAGGCTTGCACCTGTGTCCTCTGTTCATGGAACCATGTGCACTCTACCGTGCCCAGAAATACCTTTTTTTCTGCTGGCACTTGGTGCTACTCCTGCAGCTTTTTTTTTCTTTTTCTTTTCTTTTCTTTTTTTTTTAGATAGGACAGAGAAACTGAGAGAGGAAGGGAAGATAAAGATCGAGAAAGATAACTTGCAAACCTATTTCACCACCTGTGTGCAGGTGTGCAGGAGGGGAGGCTGGGGCTTGAAATGGTATCCTTGTGCAGGTCCTTGCACTTCATACTACGTGTACTTAACTTGATGCATTACCCCCCAGTACCCTCCAACAGTACCTTTAAATTTTTGTATTAAATATTCATTTTAAAAGATTCAGATTTTAAAAAATATATATTTATTTGATTGATGTGAGAGAGGAGAGAGAACCAGATCTCATTCGGGCACATTTGATATTAGGGATCTTAACTCAGGACCTCACGCTTAAGTCCAACATTTTATCTATTACATTACCTCCAGGACCACTAAATTCTTTTTTTTTTTTAATTATTTATTTATTTTAATTAGGGTCGTGTGGGAGGAAACACCAGAGCACTACTGAAGTCTGGCTTATGGTGGTGCTGGGAATTGAACCTGGGACCTCAGAGTCTCAGTCAGGCATCAAAGTTTTTTGCATAGCCATTATGCTGTCTCCACAATCAAGATTTTCTTTTCTTTTTTCCAGAGCTTCATTGTGGGATAACTTTCCCAGGTAGGGAGAGAGAGAGAGAGAGAGAGAGAGAGAGAGAGAGAGAGAGGAGGGAGAGAGAGAGAGAATAGTACCAAAGTTTTCCCCTGTAAATGGGATCTGGACTGACTCAAACCTGAGTAGGCATGTCAAACCAGACACCCTTCTATGTGCTCCTATCTTGCTGATGCTCAGAAACAGTGTTTTAAATCATATCACGATATAAGGTAGTATTCTGGGGTGGCAAAGTAATTCAGTTGGATAGTCCACTGCTTTGCCGCGTGTATAACCCAGGTGAGAATCCATGATCATAAGGAATACCAACTGCATTGAAGGAAGCTTAGGTACTGTTTTTTGTTTGTTTGTTTGTTTTTTCCTGTCTCTGTCTTGCTCTTTCAATCTGACAAAGTCATAATAAAAAGAACAGTAATGGGGGGGTGAGGTGGTAGCGCAGCAGGTTAAGCACACATGACACAAAGCACAAGGACTGGCTTAAAGATCCAGGTTGCAGCCCCTGACTCTACCTGTGGGGGGAGGGGAGGGAGTCTCTTCACAAGCAATAAAACAAGTTTGCAGATGCCAATCTTTCTCTCCCCCCTGCCCCCCCCATCTTCCCTTCCTCTCTCTATTTCTCTCCTTTCTATCCTACAGCAATGACAGCACTGACAACAATAGCAATCACAACAATGATAAACAACAAGGGCAACAAAAAGGAAAAAATAGCCTCCAAGAGCAGTGGATTTGTGGTGCAGGCACCCAGCCCTAGCAATAACCCTACAGACAAAAAAAATAATAATAGCAATAACAAGATAAAGTGTTCTTTTCATTTCTGGGTTTAAAAATTATCTCCAATATTGTTTACTCTTGTATTTTTTTTTCAACTGAAGTTATAATTGTTAAGGCTACTAAAGGCTCTTGCCTCCAAGAAACCTAAAAAGGGAGGACAAGCATATACAAATATAATACAAGATAAAATTTGTGATGTGTGTGATAGATGGAGACTGACTCAGAGGAAGTAAAGGCAAAGCCACTAAACTTTCCTTCACAGTTGTTTATAATTCTGAATTCACCAGATAACTACGTTTCAATTTGCAAGCAGCTAACAAGGGCTAACATATTTTTATAGTAAAATTACCAAAGAAATTGTCAAAAGAAAATGGGCCTTCCTACTACCTTCTCCTACATGGATAATCATAAGGCACAGTCCCCAATGCACAGTAATGGATTTCCATGGACAGAAACATGTATTTGAAGGATATAAGAGGTTGTTTACATTGACAATGTAATGTGATATGAGAAAATAGGAACTAATTCCTCTCAATCTTCTAATTACTAACTAATTTAGCAATCTACTGATTTCAGCTAAAATTTCTAGCTCAGTTTCCATACACAAACAATTGGGGATCATAGTTGTTTCTAAATTTTGAATTATTGTAACGTTTGCATCAGCCTGAAGAGTCATTTTATTATCATCTTGGTCTATCCATTACCTACTTGTTGAGTATTTGCTATATGTTATTAATTATGATTCATGACTCCTAACAACAATGTGTGATGCTCTAAGAAATTGAAGAGGAATGCAGAAATTTCCAGGGTAAAAAATGAAAAAAGGTGGTGACCAGGTGGTAGTGCATCTGGTTGAATGCGCATGTTACAATGCTCAGGGACCTGAGTTCAAGCCCCCACACCCCAACTTCAGGAGGAAAGCTTCTTCTTCACAAGTGGTGAAGCAGTGCTGCAGGTCTCTCTCTCTCTCTCCTGACCTTTATCTCTCTCCTTCCCTCCCTATATCTCCTTTCCTCTCAATTTCTATTCATCTCTATCAAATAAATACATATAATAAAAACATTTTTAAATGAAAGGTTTATTCATGCAACTTTGAATGAAAAATCGTGAAAAATTTAAAACCCAAATTAACAAAAATATTAACTCCCATACAATAGTTTTGAACTTTTCACTATTACTTTTTCCTATTGTGTATTTTACTCTTTCTGTCTGCCAGTCTTTGTCACTTATTTTTAGGTTGCTTACACATAGGCAACTGTTTACTTTTATATATACCAGGTTATCTCCCTAAATGATGCAAACTCATATATAGGCCCTGTCTAGAAAATGCAAATCTTTTTCTAGGAATACAAGACCCAACTGTAAAGTGAAGAATTTTGCCCAAGTGTCATAAATCTTTTCATATAAATCTTCTCACTTAATACCACAACCACTATTCTATTGCCTTTAAAAAAAACTAAATAGTGACAAGAAACATGATAAATTCTGAGAGTGAATAAAGGTGCAGAAAAAAGATCGTGATCTATCTATGGTTAGTAGTTGACATACTGATTTAAAAAAATATTTGAACAGGGTGGCTACCTGCAGTACATTTATTTACTACCAGTATTACAAACCATGTCATGTAATTAATCACATTCTGTACTAGCAGTAAGGAAATCTGCTCCCCACAATGCAGTGAACAGTTATTTGCCTCTCTCTAGCTTGGCATTTCTGCAACCCTATTGTGATTTTGTTTCCAGAAAGACTTCTGTCCCTGCTGTTTGGGGAAATGTATCTATAACGTCTTGATCCAAGATTTTCATATTCAACAGATGGTATTCTTGGCTATGTATTCACTATGGTTTTTCGGAGCAGAGCTGAGTGCTTAATATTGCTTGTTCTCTGCCAATCATTTCTTAGTCTACAAATGAATTATGATCAGATATGTATTATTCCTCATGCTTTCACTGATTCTTTCAGAATGACAATCTCAAACTAGCATAAACCGAAAAAAAATACCAGGCATGTTACTGAATGGTCTTGACATAAGAGGTATCCAAGATTAATTTTATTATGCATAGATAAATTATATCTATATTATAAATGAATACACATGTATTAATTTCCACAATTCCCCAAATTGAAATTTTATATATACTACTTTCCTCTTTGAGCATCATATAGTTATGTGTGTGTGTGTGTTTATGTGTGTGTGTGTGTGTGTGTGTGTGTGTGTGTGCATTTATGTGTGTGTGTGTGTGTGTGTGTATCCTCAAATTTGGAAAACTAAAACAAGATTCTTATTATGCATAACAATAAATATATTTAAGATTAAGTATCTTTTTTTAGCCTCATATCCTTGTATATATGGATAATATGTCTGTAAGTATATTGAGATGAAGCAATGGTACACACTTATATAAGGAAGCACATACATATTGCACACTAGAACAGACAATATACAAATACTTCTAGCAGATCATTATCTGAAAGTCCTTTGAAATGTTGTAGGTCAAGAATTAGGCTTTTTGCAGCAATTTAATTTATTGACTTAAAACCAATAAAAGCAACTCTCTTCTGCTTTCCTTTTACTGAGGTTTGGACATCACAAAGAAAAATGGAAAGGGAAAGTGATAGGAACAGTCTAGGTTACACAGAAAGTAGAAACTCAAATCTCATTCATTTTTCTGTCTCATCTAACAAACTTCTACAAAGCTACAAGAAAAGATTCTTTTTTTTTTTTTCTTGAACAAAGCAAAGCCAGGAGTGAACTGGATTAACTGACTCAAAGATTTCAGTTTCCTAAGCTTTCCAGGCTGGGGAAAATATATACTATTTTTCCTTTTCAAAGTAGTTTATACTTTCTGATACTCTGTTAGAGTCTTTTAGGTATTAAATCAGTCACAACAGGTATAAGATGTATAAACAAAGTCTGATTTCTTAGTGCAAAGGAAAGTATGAAAACTAGAATTAGTTCTGGAGGATGTCATAATAATTTTGACTTTAGTATCAATTTTAACAGGTGCCAACTTATAGTGCTAGCCTATCACTTGTAACCATCTTTTGCTAAATTAGAGAATGTGATGTTAATATTCTGCATTTCCTCAAATGCAACCAAATGATTACATTCAATTACAATGTTAACTTCTATTATTATTTGTTATTCCTTTTTTGATGAAGTCACTTTTTAGTTCTGACTGAAAATAATAGTAGTGATTAGACATGGGAATTATCACATGGACATATGCATTCACTGCACAACTTCACTGATCCAATGTTAATTTGTTTTATTAATAAAACTCAACAATCTACATTTAACTAACTTCATGCATTATCTGTAACCTATGATATATTTCTCAAATTTTAAAGTTTCTCCACAAATTATATATATATATATATATATATATTCATTTAAAAATATTTTAGTGAATTTTTAATTTATTTTTTTTGTTGCCCTTGAGTTTTTATTGTTGTTGTAGTTATTATTGTTGTTTATACTACTGTCATCATTGTTAGATAGGACAGAGAGAAATGGAGAGCAGAAGGGAAGTGAGAGAGGGGGAGAGAAAGATAGACACCTGCAGACCTGCCTCACTCCCTGTGAAGCAACTCCCCTACAGGTGGGAAGCCGGGGGCTCGAACCGGGCTCCTTATGTCAGTCCTTGCATTTTGTGTCATGTGTGCTTAACCTGCTGCACTACTGCCCGATTCCCTAATATTCACTTTCTATAACCAAATGTAGCCTTGCATTAGGGTTGGTATTTTCTGTACTCATAATAAGGACAGCTAAATTTTCATGTTAGTAGTCACATTGAATAGTACAGCGATTTTTGTTAATAAAATTAATCAAATCTATATATTAAGACTTCCCATGATATTCTATTAGTATTTACTCTTTGAAAATAATGCAACAGATAGAGTATGTGTTTGAACACAGTTAAAGGCATTAGGTCAGGGCACTCTACCACACATGACTAAATTTTTTCATATTTCTTCTTATTTTATTTACACCTATAAATTTTAAAAAGAAAGTGTTATTCATAGTATTTCCTACTTAATTTTTCAATGCTAAATAAGATTGAAGAGGGGAGTGTTACAAGCAAAAATTTCTGAATACCCCATAAATTAAAGGCAGTGACACATTGTGTATAGCTGATTTCTTTGGTGAGGTCAAGGACTTAGACAATCTGTCCCGCCTTACCCCATCACTGAGAAATGAGCATATTGAAAACAGGTTGGAGTGCTCTTAGAGACTCTGCAGTCTCTCTCCTTAATCCTACTGGAACATTTACAACATTGCTGGATGTCTCCTTTGAATGTCAAGATTAAGAACGTAATCCTTTAAAATTTGGCTCAGGCACACACAAAAGTGAAGTTGTTTTTTTTCACATTTTAAAAGAATGGCAGAGAGGTACTCTATAGACAAGTTTCGAGAAACAGATAATTCTAAAAACAAAGGATTTTAGCTAAAAAGAAGATGATTAAAATCTCTTTTATTGTAGTAAGGTATAATTTATATCTATAGTGTGCAAAATATGTTGGAATTTTAAGAATAATTTCTACATTCCACAATACATGCTTATGTTTTACTGAAAACTGAAGTAAATTAAAGTTCTGTGCCATCAGGATTCTTTTTTTCATGAATATACATCAATGTCCACTCAAACTATCAAATTACATCTAAAATCAGCAACTATCTGAATTATGTTAAGTACAGATAGACTAATCCATATTTTTCATATTTAATTCTCTGAGATACAGAAGATTCATATGTCATAGTTTGGAAAATAAATGTAACTTACAATGTCTCATATGCAGTCTGAGTGCATGTTTATCCTTTTGTTCTAGGCTTGTTATTGTTAGGAATTTTCAATTTTGACTGAGTTGATGCTCTATTCTTTCCCTTCTCTTGTCAGGAAATAAGCAAACTAAACATCTAAATAATTTGTTTTCAGTTATATATACAAAGAAAGTTAAAATGTTCTCTCTCTCTTTTTAAATTTGCCAGATTCCTTACAAATTGAAGTTGTTTTTTGTTAATAAGTAGGAAAGTGGTAAAAGCAAATGTTGGTAATATTTTTGACATGAACTCACATAATCTCAGCTATTGTGACCAAAAATCATATAAGGGAAGATAAAGTAAAAATACGCAATATTGGAAGGAAAATAAATAGAAATATTACATAATTAGATTACTGAGACTTTTGATAAGGTATTTAAGCAAAGGAAACAATATTTAGAACGAACTATATAATACTTTCAAGTCTATCACAACTCCATTTATGAAATGGTCTATGATTGGAATGTGATCACATACACGTGATTGCACGTGTTTAATTGTGTGATAACTCGATAAGAAACATAAGACATAGTGAAACTTAAAAATAAGTGTTTAAAAGGAACCTGGTTTATATTTTCATATCAAATTTAATATTCTAATCCATAATGTTAAATATTAGGAAGTCTACATACTATTTAGAAGACATATCCAAATAGAAGTTTTTACAGGTATCTTTATTTATTTATTGGATAGAGACAGCCAGAAATTGAGAGTAAAGAAGAAGATAGAGAGGGAGAAAGTGAGAGAGACAACTGCAGCTTCACCATTCCCAAAGCTTTCCCCCTGCAGATGTGGACCAGGAGCTAAAATCTGGGTCCTTGTGCATAGTAACATATGCTCAACCAGGTGCACCACCACCTGGGCCTTCTCAAATAGAATTTTAAAGCAGCTCTTTGCTCTGGAAATATGTACTATGACATGTATGCATGTGTTGGTGTTGAATATATATGTATTATATGGATATTCACTAGGGCTATTGATGGTGCTTTGTGCATGCATGATTCCATTTAAATTTTTACTCTAAATGACTGTTGAGATACAGAGAGAGATAGAAAAGGAGAAAGAATGAATTAAAGGATGAAAGAAAGAAAGAAAGAAAGAAAGAAAGAAAGAAAGAAAGAAAGAAAGAAAGAAAGAAGAAAAGGGAAGGGAAGGGAAGGGAAGGGAAGGGAAGGGAAGGAAAGGAAAGGAAAGGAAAGGAAAGGAAAGGAAAGGAAAGGAAAGGAAAGGAAAGGAAAGGAAAGGAAAGGAAAGGAAAGGAAAGGAAAGGAAAGGAAAGGAAAGGAAAGGAAAGGAAAGAAAGGAAAGGAAGAAAAGGAAAGAGACAGAGAAAGGGAGACACTTGCAGCACTGCTCCAACATTTGTGAAGCTAGCCCTCTACATGTGGACACTGGGTGTTTGAATCTGGGTCCTTGTGCATGATAATGTGTTCTCTTTATCAGGTACACCATCACCACTCATGAATTATAATTTTCATATCAGAAGTCAGTATAATCCTTATACTCAAGTAGTAAATATTATTTTTTTCCATTTAAAGTTTCTAAGATTGACACTATGAAGGATCTAGTGGCTAAATTAAATTTACTTGACTTGAGTTCAATGCTCAGGAACACATACATGTGCAGGTGTGATGCTCTGGTTCTCTTTCTTTCTCTTGTTTCTATTTCATTAAGAGATAAAATCTTTAAAAGGAAATAAACAGGGCTGGAGAAACAACATAGTGTTACGCAAATGAAGTTAATTCTTGAGACATCCCCAGCAAAACCAGAAGCCAGAGCTGAGCGGTGGGCTGGTGAGAAGAAAAATAAAGGGTGGAGGAGACGGAGTGGGGTAGGAGACAGCATAATGGCTATTCAAGACTTTCATTCCTGAAACTTGTGGAGGTAGACAGCATAATAGTTATGCAAAGAGGCTCTCTTGTCTGAGGCTCCAAAGTCCCAGGTTCAATCCCTTACACCACCATAAACCAGAGCTGAGATGTACTCTTGGTTAAAAAATAAAAATCATTCCTGAAGCTCTGAGGTCTGAGGTTCAATCCACAGCATCAACAAGGCTGAGCAGTCTCTTTCTACTGTGATATTATTTGTAAACTGTTTTCATTATTTTTCTGATCTCTTTGTGGTCCACTCTGTCCTCTTTTTCTGGGTTCACTCATTTCAATTGCAGAATAATAGTATACTGCATGGAACCTCCCACTTTGTTGATCTGAACTCCTAATAATCGACACTTGTACTATTTGCAAAAAAATGTAGCACATTCTCAGCCTTATCTCAGTGTTCTCATATTGCCCATACAAGAGAGCTTTTCTAAGATCCCTTAAAGTTAAAGAAAGAGTTAGTGCAAATCCCCAGAGCCATATACAAATTTAATGCAATACCCATCAAGTTCCACCAAGCTTCTTTAAGAGAATAGAACAAACACTACAATCATTTATCTGGAACCTGAAAACACCTAGAATTGCCAAAACCATCTTGAGGAAAAGAAACAGAAATGGAGGCATCACACTCCCAGACCTTAAACTATATTATAAAGCCATCATCATCAAAACAGCATGGTACTGGAACAAAAATAGGCACACAGACCAGTGGAACAGAATTGAAAGCCCAGAAATAAATCCCCACACCTATGGACATCTAATCTTTGATAAGGGGGCCCAAAGGATTAAATGGAAAAAGAAGGCTCTCTTCAATAAATGGTGCTGGGAAAACTGGGTGGTAACATGCAGAAGAATGAAATTGAACCACTTTATCTCACCAGAAACAAAAATCAACTCCAAATGGATCAAAGACCTAGATGTCAGACCAGAAACAATCAAATACTTAGAGGAAAACTTTGGTAGAACACTTTCCCACCTACACCTCAAGGACATCTTTGATGAATCAAACCCAATTGCAAGGAAGACTAAAGCAGAAACAAGCCAATGGGACTACATCAAATTGAAAAGCTTCTGCACATCCAAAGAAACTATTAATCAAACAGAGAGACCCCTCACAGAATGGGAGAAGATCTTTACATGCCGTACATCAGACAAGAAACTAATCACCAAAATATATAAAGAGCTCAGCAAACTTAGCAACAAAAAAGCAAATGACCCCATCCAAAAATGGGCAGAGGATATGAACAAAACATTCACCTCAGAGGAGATACAAAAGGCTAACAAACATATGAAAAACTGCTCTAGGTCACTGATTGTCAGAGAAATGCAAATTAAGACAACACTAAGATACCACGTCACTCCTGTAAGAATGGCATACATCAAAAAGGACAGCAGCAACAAATGCTGGAGAGGTTGTGGGGACAGAGGGACCCTTTTACATTGCTGGTGGGAATGTAAATTGGTACAGCCTCTGTGGAGAGCAGTCTGGAAAACTCTCAGAAGGCTAGATATGGACCTTCCATATGATCCAGTAATTCCTCTCCTGGGGTTATACCCCAAGGACTCCATAACACCCAACCAAAAAGAGGTGTGTACTCCTATGTTCATAGCAGCACAATTCATAATAGCTAAAACCTGGAAGCAACCCAGGTGCCCAACAACAGATGAGTGGCTGAGAAAGCTGTGGTATATATACACAATGGAATACTATGCAGCTATCAAGAACAATGAACCCACCTTCTCTGACCCATCTTGGACAGAGCTAGAAGGAATTATGTTAAGGGAGCTAAGTCAGAAAGATAAAGATGAGTATGGGATGATCCCACTCATCAACAGAAGTTAACTAAGAAGATCAGAAAGGGAAACTAAAAGCAGGACCTGACCAAATTATAAGTAGGGCACCAAAGTAAAAACCCTGTGGTGAGGGGTAGACATGCAGCTTCCTGGACAGTGGGGGGTGGGAGTGGGTGTGAGGGATGGGTCACAGTCTTTTGGTGGTGGGAATGGTGTTTATGTACACTCCTAGCAAAATGTAGACATATAAATCAGTAGTTAATTAATATGAGATGGGGAAAATCAGTTGTATGTCTCAACGTTTCTCAAAACACAAACTGAATCTTTTTAATATATAGGCTGTGTATTTGATATGCGGACTCTCTCAAAAGCCTAGACCAAGTAGATTAGAAGCATCCAATAGCACAGCTATATACAAGATACTGGATACTGTACAGCAAACCATAACAAAAGGGCTTTTCAAAGTTAACCCAATTACCAAATAATGTGATAACATTAACTATCGATTGTCTTTTTGAACCCTAAGACAGCAGGAACCTCACATCTCCACTATAGAGCCCCTACATCCCCCAGTCCTGGAAACATTGGATAGGGCCCACTTTCCCGTATGCCTCTCCCAATCCATAGCAAATAATATTGCATCCGCCGTTCATAACCTAACCAACGCAACGATTGCCACCTCAACATGCTTCACCTCAGACTGTGTCCAGAGACTTCACGTGTGGAATGACAAGCCTTCAGCTTCATTACTCGGGTGAGACCTTTCCTTTTATAGTACACTCTAATTTCATCTCAGGTGGTTCACTTTCTAACAAAGTCCCATAACCTAGATATACACCAGTTTCTGTGAGAGAGAGCTTATGTGCACACGTATCCATAAACTACTGCAAAATATATACCTGAAAGCAGAAGTACACTAGAGTTTGCAGTGAGTACCTCCCTAACACTTCCTCTCCACTATTCCAACCTTTGGGTCCATGATTGCACAACAATTTGTTTGGCTTCGTATGTTAACTCTCTTTTCAATCACCAGGTTCCAGATGCCACCAGGATGCTGGCCAAGCTTCCCTGGATTGAAGACCCCACCAATGTGTCCTGGAGCTCAGCTTCCCCAGAGAAACACCCTACTAGGGAAAGAGAGAGGCAGACTGGGAGTATGGACCGACCAGTCAACGCCCATGTTCAGCGGGGAAGCAATTACAGAAGCCAGACCTTCTACCTTCTGCAACCCTCAATGACCCTGGGTCCATGCTCCCAGAGGGATAGAGAATGGGAAAGCTATCAGGGCAGGGGGTGGGTTATAGAGATTGGGTGGTGAGAATTGTGTGGAGTTGTACCGCTCCTACCCTATGGTTTTGTTAATTAATCCTTTCTTAAATAAAAAAATAAAATAATATAGTAAAATAAAATAAAAAGAGTGCATCTTAGGGAATGGATATTGAATTTTACAAGTTATTGCCAAATATTTTCTCTAATATAATTCTATAAACTTATACCCCAAACTCTTGTTGTCAAAGAAACAGTGTGTAAGAATTTCTATTTCTTCATATCCTTGACATGCATTTGGTATTACCATATGTTAGTCTTCTTTGGAACCTGATGGTTGTGAAAAAGTACTTAAGTGTAGCTTCAATCAACCTTTATTTGATTCCTAGTGAGAGTGAGCATCTTTTCATATTTATTGGCCATTTGGATATCTTCTCACATCAACTTCAAGTTTATCTATTTTTAAAAATTGGTTTATATTTCCCAGCATTTCAAATATCTTTTCACACTCTGGCATTCTTTTTCACTTACATTATGGAATCTTCTGTTGTACTGGTTTCTAATGTTAATAAAACTGAATTTATTAAGTACTTTCTTATAGTTAATGCTACTAGCATTTTGTTTGAAGAAATATACAACTTTGTTTTGAGGTCATGTAAAGTCATGTTTTCCTAACCTTTCATCCTTGATATCGTCTTTAATTAACACAAACTTTAATTTGTACATTTCACAAAGTATAGTTGTCTATTCTTTCCCACTTGTAAATATAACAGGATCATTTATTGACCTATTTTTATAGACAATTATTTCCAAAAAAAATTTGTAAATAAAATATCTACATATATATGAAACTATTTTTTCTAGTCTCTTACTTTATTATATTGCTGATAGCACAATTAGTCATTTTGGTTCTAAAATCAATTTTGACAGCAGGTATGCAAAGTCCCTTCTATCACCAAATTTCTCCTTAAAATCTAGCTTGTGGAGCTACATGGTAGGTCAATATCTAGTGTTCTGAAAAATCTCCAGGATTTTCCATAAGGGTTAGACCAATTTATTTTTCCATTAGAAGCATACAAGGGTTCCTTTGTTCCCATATCATCATCAATATTTGTTGAATATTGGCATGGACCTGCATCTGGTAGATGCTCATACTAACTCTATTGTAAGGTCTTTCATAAATTCTGTGTAAGCTTTCTTCATTCCAGAACTACTGTGACATTTGTGACACATCATTTCCTCCCACTTTCTTTTAATTAATTAATTTACTTATTTATTATTGGAAAATGACAGAGAGAAATTGAGAAGGGAGGGGTAGATAGAGAAGAACAGACAGAATGACACCTGCAACCTTGCTTCACCACTCGTGAAACTATCCCCCTTGCAAGACTAAAGTCTTGAACCTGGATCTTTGTGCACTGAAGTGTGAGTGCTTAAATCAGGTGCACTGCCACCTGGGCCCCCTCTCAATTCTTCATCTGGCCTTAGCCGCCTGGTTTTACAGTGATTATTACATTCACCATTTGATCCTTGTGTGACAAAATGAAAATTGTTACCAGCCAGTTCTCCTCTTGTCTTGGTTCACTCTTATTTTGTTGAAAAAGTTATACAGCTAACCTTATAGACACTGGGATTCAAGCTAAATCAGCCACCTCATTTTATTTTCATTTCTATATTTACTGTATATGTTAACATATATTTTATTTATTTTAGTGAGAGGGAGATACAGAGAGATAGTCACAGCTGCTCAGCACTGGTTTATGATGGTGTGAGGGACTGAATCTTGGACTTTGTAACTTCAGATGTGAGAGTCTCTTTGCGTAAACATTATGCTATCCCCCCCCATAACCCAGCCACCAGCCACCTCAATTTAGTTCCTCCATTAAAAAAAGTCTGTCCTCTCTTTTCTTACTCTATAGGTTTTCTAGTTAGAAATTAGATAGTGGAAGCTATATCTTCTAAATATCAGGAATATGAAAAGGAAGATAGCATAATAATTATGCTAAAAGACTTCAATGCCTAAGTTCCAAAGGTCCCAGGTTCTATGTCCCTTACTGCCACAAGCCAGAACTATGCATTGCTCGAGTAAAAATTGAGTCATTACATATGTAATTAATTAAATGAACTTTGCAGGGTAGGTGGGATGCTCATGTTATCATGTTTAACCAAAGCAAACTTTTAATAAGATTCTCACGTTTTACAATTGCCTTTCTCCCTTTGCCATAAACATGTTATGTAGAGTTATGTTAAGAAATAGAAGATAAGGAGTTGGGTGGTGGCACACCTAGCAGAGTGCACATGTAACCATGCACAAGGACCAGTCAAGAGATACTGGTAAATAACATTGCTTACTGAATTTAACAGTTATTGACATAATAGAACACATACTCAGATTGTCAGATTTTCACTTTTGTTTACTGTCATGATAGATGGTGCTTAACCTAAGAAGGACCAGAATTTGACACCTGTGTTGAGGTTCTAAAGTAGAGAATGACTGATAGATAATTTTGTAAACTGTTTAAAGGTTTATGCATCTCATGTTGGACAGTACGCCAGCTGCCCCCTGCTCCATAGCTTAATGCTGTGGTCTACTTACATAGTCACTGTTTTACCTGAGATCCGCCCTGCCTTCAGTACACTGGTTTAATCCCACTGGTTTGCACTCTCTTTTTGCTCCGCCCCCTCTCCTAGTCACACCCTGCTTTCCACCCTATTATTTCCTTTTTTGGGAGTATAAATACAGATTCTCTTCTGATTAAACACATTGGATTGCCTTCTGGCTCCACGAATCCTAGAGTCTCTCTCCTGCGACACTAGCCCGACATGAGTTTCTGACCCCTCTCCCAAGTAGCAGCCTAGGTTGGCTCCAGTTGAGTTCTCTCCAACCTGGAGAGCACGTGCTCAGGAAGAAGCACCCTCAGGCTCTCCTGGAAATCTCAGACATAAAGAATAAGCATGTCCATTTAGATTTGATTCTTTAATTTGATAGAGATAGAAGCTTCGACTCATGAGATTATGGACATAAATCCTCAGGGTCCAAACTGACCAGGTTGTAAACCAGCTCTGGGACTTCTTGCTTACTCTTGGTTTCTTATTTCTCTTATCGCATGTGGCAAATTTATAAACATCATGGTACCAGTACTATAATTAGTATCACATCATATAAAAAGGGACAGTTTTAGACAAATGCAAAGTTCATATGCATGATTATAGAACAGAACTAAGTAAACCAAAATATTGATTCAGAGGGAAAAAAAATTCTTGCTGATGGCAACATGTTCTTATAGAGGGGACCACTTAACAAATACACTACAGTCACTTTCATCTACATCTGTCTCTTTCTCTGAGAAAGGGTGAGGTTCATACAGTCATGCAATTTCTTTTGTGTAAGCTCCCTTTCAACATCTTTTTCAGTCAAGCCTTAATAGGTATTCTGCAGATGAGCAGGACTTGACTATATGCTAAAGTACGAAGAGAAGAAAAAGAAAGGCGTCTAACATTTCCTCTTAATATCTATTAATTTTCCCAGTACAAAAGGTATCAGTGGAAATGAATATCATATGCTGGGTAGTAGTACTGGGCCCATAAGTAGATATAACTGTTTAAACTGACAAAGAATCTTATATTTTCCATAGTGTAGAAAAGATTAAGTGTTGCACATTTCTCTTTCAGTGACATCCCAAAATACTCTGTAGTGGCTGTCATTGTGAGCTTCTTTGAAAATGATGATCTAAGTATAGGAGAATTCTATATCTTAATGGTTTCAACTTAGCACCTGTGGTGTTGGGCCCTTAAAAACAATCATAAGCTAAACATACAAGATACTTGCTTTTGATTTTTGCAACTGTGTGTATAGTTGTTGTGAAGAGTGATGGAGAAGACTAAGAATAGAGATAAAGTAAGAAAATAGATATAATAATTCCAGACAAGAAAGCTTACATAGTTATATTTGACTAGAGCTTTGGGATTGAGAAATATACCTTTTTTAGAATAGGTAGGGTAGTGACATTTGAACTTGAATCTAAATAAAATGCAAAATATCCATTTACTGGTTAAGAAAAATGAACATGGACAACAGAAAAAGTAAATGAAAAGGATGCAGGCTCTCTATTGAGTATGATGTATTTGAAGAGTAGGGAGTCCATTTGAATGGAATGTGTAGAAACTTGAGGAGAAAGGTGAGAGTTAATATTGGGAATATAAAGGGATCAGATACTAATATATACATATGCATGTATATACCACAGTAATGAATATAGGCTCTATTCTCAGATACAGGGGTTAGACATTTTAAACAAGTAACTGAATATGTATGGTGAACAGAATTATTATGTTTACATATTAGCCTAACACAGTATATTTTGTATTAAAATATAACATTTGAATACACTATGACAATGCCTCCATGTAAACAGTATATATCATTGCAAATTCTGAGTTGATATGAGGCAGGACAGAGGTCAGATAAATAACTATTTCAGTATGTATAACAGATGCTCTTCTTAGATTACCATGTCCAGTGGCTGAATGCAGAAGCAGTAATTATTTTATTCTAACATCTTTCGTTTGGCCATTGGCCCAACTATAACTTTCAATGAGTTATAATTCTTTCCAGTTTATTTATTTATTTATTTATTTATTTATTTATTTCCTCCAGGATTATTGCTGTGGCTTGGTACCACTGTTTTTAGTGGTACCACTGTTTTTCCATTTTCTAACTTTTTAAATACTTTCATTTATTATTGAATAGAGATAGAGAGAAACTGAGAGGGGAGGGAGAAAGAAGCAGCTGAAGACCTGCTTCACCACTTGTAAGGAGACCCCCCCCCACACACACACACACACGAGTGGGGAACCCGGGGCTCCAACTGGCATCCTTATGCAGCTCCTTGTGCTTCTTACTGTGTGCACTTAACCTGTTGTGCCACCGCCTGGCCCCCTGTTTTGTTCATTAAATTAATAAGTGCATACTCAGTTAGAAAATAATAATTAAGCAGTTGAATTAACAGTACATCAGATTACTTCACCAATTCTCTTTAATGATGATGAACATATTACAGGTTCTATTATATACACATAGCACTTTAATTTAGAAAGAATGAGGTATCAGTGGATTGACTATGCTACAGCATATATTGTTCTGTGTGTATACTATAAAGTAATGACTAAATAATACAATAATACTACCACTCAGCTGCACTTTTCAACTACTTGGAGACTATAGTTCTTATGGAATAGCACCCTTTCTCCTAAGAAGAGCATGCAGGTCTTCCACCCTGAAAAATTATACCTTTCTATACTCACTTTCATTTATAAATATTTATTTCATGTGCTTTGCAAATTTATCTTATACTGTCTCCATCTACTCTAATATTGATATACCCTTCAGAATTCAGCCCAAATGCCAGTTTCTCTGCTGAGAGTTTTCCTGATTCCCAAGTAGATTTAGTTGGCATGCATTTTAATCCCATACCACTCAGAGAAAGCTCCCACTGAAGAATTTATTGCATTGTCTTGTAATTATCCGTTTTTACTCCTGCACTCCATAAAAAATAATTCCCTCTTGAACAGGCATTATATTTTACTCACTTTTTTTTTTTCTGAATTTACTGCTAGTGTTATACCAGTGGTTAACCCATCGCTGGAATTCAGTGAGCTCAATGGATAACTGCATGCCAGCAGTCATTCCTCCCTTGTATTTAGCTCACACCCCCACAACAGGTATTCAGTGTAATCAGATTAAGATGTAATGACTCTCTGAGAAAGCGCTGTATCGAATATTTTTGGTTTTCATATCTGAACTTTATTTTAGTCTACTGTATAGACTAAATACAATACAATACTGTATTGTTGTTAGTGCTACTAACAACAATACCTGTAAAAGTTGGCCTATCCCCTTCAATTGACTCTAGTCACTCCAGGGACAGTGTGGTGGTGCACCTAGTTGAGCACACTTATTAACAGTGTGCAAGGACCTGGGGTCGAGACCTCAAACCCCATCTGCAAGAGGAAAACTTTACAAGTGGCGAAGCAGTGATGCAGGTGTCTCTCTGTCTCTCAGACCCTCTCTATTAGCCCCTTCTGTCTGGATTTCCGGCTGTCTCTATCCAATAATTAAATGAAGATAAAAAATTAAAAAGTCACTCTTCCATGAAGTCTTTCTGATTTCCAGTTCAAGAGCTATTCCTCTTCGGTACTTGGTCATAAATAAGCAATGCCTCTCCCCCTTTTTTCTTGTTTCTTTCCCCACTGTTTCTATTTATATTAAATTATAATTGTTATAAGTGTAAGCTCATATGCAATTATACCTCACTTAAAAGAGATAAAATATTATTTTTATAGCATTCTCCTACAGGTATGTATGCAAACACAAGATGTAGAATCATACAAGTACAATGCTCAATAGAATAATTGTGATCTCCTAATTGTGTTCTATCTTCATATTTTCAAAATAAACTCACTAGTCATTTCTGCCAAAGATGACTACCTAGTAACAACTTCCATTGAATGGACTTTTAATTTGTCCAAAAAATTCTGTTAGCATTTATATCAGTTTTATTTTTATTTGGAAGTATGTTTATGTGCCTAAATACATGAACTTTAAATTTCTCCCACACTCTCTTCGAAGAATATTAACTTTTTTTTTTTACATTTCCAAACTTGGAAAAACAAAGATAGTAAAAATGATTCATAGCCCTGACACTCGTGTAGGACTAAAAGTGGTTATTTATATGAGCTAATCTAAAAATAATAGATAATGAAAATGTGTTCCCAGAATACACAAGAATGCAGACACCCTACTATTGGTAGTGACTATTAGTTATAGAATTCCCTTTAACTGTACAAAAATCTCTAAGTGCTTTAACTCCTAGTTTTTTTTTCAAAGTAAAGAGATAACAGGATGATTTAATTAATAATACCACCTTAAATTACAGGTGAGGGGTATGGAAGATGATAAAAGTTGTTCTAACAAAATCAAAGCAATGCCTCTGCATATGAACTAAGGTGGGTGGACTCAATATAAAGAAATGAGTTCTCTCTGAACTTAGCCGGTTACTCTACCGCTGATGAGTTGATTTGTCAAACATCAAAAGCTGAAAGAACAGAACTAAAATTTAACTGCACTTGCTAAGACCTTTTCTCTAATTCCAAAGTATTATTCTGATAGGTTCCTCAATTCAAAGATATACTCATTATTCAGTTTATAAAAAGTTGCCTTCAAAAAAAAAAAAAAAATCCCCCAGCAATCTTGTTTTTCCCATGGGTGAGCAACTTGTTTTCTTTCTAATGGATAAAAAATAATCTTGTTTTAGACAAACTGAGATGCATGTATATGGTGGGCATGACAGTATGGCTTTAAAATATAGCTACAGTGAAATGATGAGTTTTTGACTTTGGGGAGAGTGAGAGTCTCAGAGTGAATTAATCCTATGCTTGTTCTTTCTATACTTTCCTGCCACCAGAGGATTTTTTAAAAGAATCTATTAAAGACTATTCTACCTGTGAATGAGTTTTGAATTACCTTTGCTTCTGTCAAAGCCCATTTATCAACCTGACAGTGTGAGTCTCTAAAAGCAAATAAGGGCAAAAAGAGGCCCTGCACTCTGATCTTGGCTGAATTAAGCTTCTTTTCCACAAGGGACAAGTATCCTGGAGACAGTTGTAGTATTTTACACAAATTCAGTGAAACACTCTGTCGTTTTCTTAAGATCCTTACATAAATCACCTCTGCTATAATTCCAAAGTTTCCCAACCTTGCAATAGTGCATTAACAATAGCAATGATAAGTAACTTTTACCTTTATAAAATATATGTTTGCATGTATATATGTAAAACTTTTATCTCTATAAATTTAATGTGGTTAGTTTTAGAATGCAAAGGTTCAGGGTAATATGAGGAGACCTCCCTTTAATTCCTAAAGGTAACATTTGATTATGTATCTTTTGATTTTTGTGTGTGTACATTTTTAAGCCTTTGCATAGAAATAAAAAAAATGATACCTATTGTAAAATTCCAAAGTAATAATAATGCTATTTCATTTGGGAAAGATTTCTTATAGACTGGAAATGATATAAAAAAATCATTATCTTTATTTATTTATTTATTGGATAGAGACAGCCAGAAATTGAGAGAGTAGGGGGAGATTAAAAAAAAAAAAGATAAGAGATACCTGTTGCCCTGCTTTCATCCTGCAGGTGGGGACCAGGGATGGGAACCCAGGTCCTAACAAATTGTAACATGTGTGTTCAATCAGGTGTACCACCAACCAACCCCCTACAGTGATCTTATTATGTAAGCCATAAAGTTTAATACATGGTAATTTTGTTAATACAATGAAATGGCTCACTTCAACAAACACCTAAATATAAACAATCAACAGCTAGACACAAGTGTCTGGATTATTATTACTATTGTTGTTATTATTATTATCCAGTGTCCTTGAGAACATAGAACATATCTGTACAACCTGAGCAACTTCTAATTCACTAATGGAGTGTGGTATTGTAAAAGAAGTCTATTAAACAAAAAGACTTATTATTGGATCTTCCTGGATCAGTGATGCTAAAAATATTACCCAAACAATCTTTTCCAATAGGAAAAAACATTCTGAGTCAGATGTCTCTAAATAACTTAAGCCCATTATATCTCAATGAAGTAACTTAAAAATTATGATACTGAATGAGTGCATATATTTATTAATTGATAAATCATACCCCAAGTGAAATAAACTCTTTAGGATACCTGGGGTGGGGGTGGGGTAAAGTATTCCAATATGTACATATTTCAAACCATTTCTAGAATTCATTTTATTTACTTTATGTCTTCAGTGTAAGAAAAATTTACTGTAGATTCAGCCTACCTTAATTGTTTTATATTAAAGTCCAACTCAAACAGTTTGTTTTAACACTTAAATTCAAATAAATTACTTTAAAATTTTCAAAAAATACAGTCAAAATGCTTGGACTGTGAGACATTATTGCATGTCAATTTTTAGCGAAACTTGGCCCAGGAATTAACTTAGAGCTGAATTTTCAAGGCGATTGTCAACTGAAAATGAATTAAACTGGAAAAAAATGTGTGATTAGTGTATTTTCATGGGGAATAAAAAATAGCTAATATGAATGTTTATAAACTAATGTGAAAATTAACATGAGAATAAATATTTTAAAAGAGTTATGGCTCATGGACAGATAACATTATGTTTCTCCCAATTCTGGAACCTCTGGGATGGGGCTCACTTCCCTGCATGCTTCTCTCAAGTCATACCAAATGATATTGCATCCACCGGTTTCAGCCTAATCAATGCTTCAAGTACCATCTCAGCATGCTTCACCTCAGAGTGTGTACAGAGATGTCAAGCATGGAATGCCAACCCTTCAACCTCATCCCTTGTGTGAGACCTTTCCTTTCATGGTATTTTCTAATTCCATTCCACGAGGTTCACTTCCTAACAAAGTCCCAACATCTAGATATAGACCAGGTCCTGTAAGATAGAGCATATGTTCACATGTATCCATAAATTAGGGCAAAATATATACCTGAAAGCAAAAATACACAATAGTCTGTAGTGAGTCAGTGCTGGGAATACTGTGAGAACCAGGTTGAGCGTGGTGAGGCTTTTCCCTTTGAAAAATGGGGAACTGAGGAAACAAATGTCCCTGTCAGTCTCTCTCTTGCTGAGGTTGAGTTTAGGAGAGGTATGGACCTCAGCTTTTTGCCTCCCTGTCAGCTTACTCCCTGTCTCCAGAGACCCTGCATTTTTCTACCTCCAGGGGCTCAGCATTCCTTAAAACATTAAGCCAGCTCGCCTGCCTCACCCTGCATTCCTTGATACAATGGCCCACTCTCTTATTATCTACATATAAATGTTCTGCTTTGTCTAACAAATGACTTAAGGTCTCCTCCCTATTTTCCCACCCATTCTGCTCATTTGATAAATTCTTTTCCTACCCTCTAGAAACTCCCTGCCTGCAGTATATCATTAATCCTACCAGTTAAACCCCTTGCAACAGTTGCTAAGGAAATTCATGCCTTTTCCAGCCTCCTTTTACCTTTCTGCGCTCTTTTCCTAATCATGTATGGTATTGTCAAGCCACTTCCATTTCCGACTTGCCACTTCGGTTTTCTGGCCTCAAAGAGTGGGGCTGCTTGGACCGGGATCCTCATGCAGGCCCTTGCAATTCACGCATGTTCACTTAAGCCATTGTGCTACTGCCTGACTTAGGGGTGCTCGGATGAATAAAGATTTGAACTGCCTCGCCACCACCAGCTCTGTTTCTGGGTCATTTCTCTCGTGTCTCTAGCCAGACAAGTCAGTATCAAGTTCATAATGAAATAGTGTCTACTTAGACTTAGATAACCTCCTCACCTACTTCCTATTACAGTTCTCTCACTCACTCCAAAGCTAACCTTAGCAAAGCAAGGACTGCAAAAGTTGAATAAGGGCAAGAGAATAGCGTATTTTAACGATGACTCTTTAGTCACTATCAGGCCATTCCACCAGCTAGGACCGTAATTGGGAAGTCCTGTCCCAAACAGACTTCATGGGCCTAGAACTTTAAAAATCTCCATATTTTATTCATTTAAAGCTTTAAGGCATTGAGGGACAGGTAGTGGCAAACTTGGTTAAGTAAACGTATTAAAATGCATAAGGACCCAGGTTCAAGCTCCAGATCCCCACCTGCAAAGGGAAATCTTCACAAGTGGTGAAGCAGTGTTGCAGGTGTCTCTCTGTCTTGTTCTCTCCCTCTATCTCCCCCCTCAATTTCTCTCTGTTCTATCAAGTAAAATAAATAAAGTCTAAAAATAGTTTTTAAAAAGCATTAGACATTGGTATAATGATAACAAATTTTGTAACTATCCATTGCACAATCTTTATGTAAAATCCAAATACTGGGAAGTCAGGCAGTAGTGCAGTGGGTTAAGCACATGTGGCTTGAAGTGTAAGGATCCCGATTCCAGCCCCTGGCTCCCCACCTGCAGGGGAGTCACCTCACAAGCGGTGAAGCAGATCTGCAGGTGTCTATCTTTCTCTCCCCCTCTCTGTATTCCCCTCCTCTCTCCATTTCTCTCTGTCCTATCCAACAACAATGATATCAATAACAACAACAGTAATAACTACAACAATAAAATAACAAAGGCAACAAAAGGGACTAAATAAATAAATATAAAAATCAAATTTAAAGGAATTTAAGGCACTATAGTGTAATTTTTGAAGGAAACATGTTGCAATATTACTACAGAATCCTCAGAATATTCAAATGATATGTGAGATGCCACATATTTATTTTCTCTGAACTTTCTTTGTCAGTTAATTGTTTAAAAAAAAACAGCTTCAAATTATCACTGAGAATAACATAAATTTCATGAGAAGGAAAGCTGTTTTTACAAAACATAAGGCATAAAGAATCATGGGAACTTGCTTATTTCTGGGAAGTATATAAATAGGATAAGGTTTTGAAGTCAAAATTTGATGGAATAAAACAAATCCTCATCTATGGTCATACCATCCTGAACACGCTCGACTGCGTAAGCTAAAACAAATCCTCTTTGGATTAGTGTTTCTGAAAATCAGAAAGACTAACAGTAGAACTAAATTTCTTGTAAAAAGTCCTACTTATTGGAGTAGAGCACCAAAGTAAAAATCTCTGGGTGGTGGGTGAGAGTAGATGTTCAGCTTCACTGAGCAGGGAGAGTAGGGAATGGGACACAGTGTTGGGAATGGTGTTGAAGTACACTCCTATTAACTTGTAGTCTCATAAATCACTATTTGTTCAATATGAGAGTGGGAGAATTGATTGATTGCCTCAAGTTTTTAATGTATAGACCATAGACTGAGTATATGTTCCTTCAACCTAAGCACTTAAGACTTCAAATTGGTAATAAGACTGAATTTTAACAGTGGGCTCAAATTGTTAATGCATTTCTAATAATGACTTGTTCTTTGAAATATTGACCCTCCTAAAAGCTTAGATCAGGGAGAACAGAATCACAGAAGCAACCGGTGGCAATATTTTATAAGATACAGCTATATATAAATAAAATCAAAGGACATAAATTATGGTGCGGTTGTGTACGATACAAAAAAATCCTAACAATGTAATCTTCAAAGTCAAACCAATTGCCAATAGTTTGATTATAGCAATAAATATCTATTGCCTTCTAAAACCCTAAGACAGCAGGAACCTCCCTATTCCATTATAAAGTTTCCCCCAGTTCTGGAACCTCAAGGGTTGGGATCACTTTCCTGCTTGCTTCTCTCAATTCATACCAACTGATACTGCATCTGCTGATCACAACCTAATCAATGCAGTGAGTACCACCTCAGCATGCTTCACTTTGGGATGTGTCCAGAGATGTCAGTGTGGAATATCAACCCTTCAGCCTCCTTACTCAGGAGAGACCTTCCCTTTCTCATAGGACTCCTTGATTCCATTTCAGGTGGTCCACTTCCTAACAAAGCCTCAAAACCTACATATAGACCAGATCCCATGAGATACAGCATATGTTCACATGTATCCATAAATTAGGACAAAGTATATACATTAAAGCATAAGTTCCCAATAGTTTGCAGTGAATCAATAAATGAAGAAGCAAGTAGAAAAACCTAAATACACATCTTAAAGTACCTAATGAAATGGTTTCCACTTAAATACCTTCCTCGCCTACTTCCTATTACACTTCCCTCTCTCACTCCAAAGCTAACTTATCAAAGTAAGGACTACAAAAGCTGATCAAGGAAAGAGACTGGCATACTTTAATCATGATTCTTCAGTCACTATCAGGGCACCCCATCATCTGGGGCCCTAGTCGGGGAGTCCTGGTATTCCCACACAAGCACGATGAGCCTAGACCTCAAATAGATCCCTCTCTCCACTGTCACTGGTCATCTTCATTAGGAACAATATAATGGACCTCACCGTGGGCTCCCATAAGACTTT